>NC_056526.1:162119416-162142787 GCF_019175285.1 Sceloporus undulatus | reverse complement strand
TGGGGGGGCGTACCATCCTTATATACTGACTCTGTCCCATCACATGCCTCAGCTTGGTCTGTTAAACCATGCTTCCATTTGAAAATACTGGTCTCATCATGGAGGGTATCAAAGCCCCATCCTCCCTCAATGGCTTTGCCAATCATCCTGGTGTGAATACTGCCTGTTAGAAATAAAGTGTCTACTATTTGTTTGAATAAAGAAAAAAATTAGAGGAATAAACCCCTGAAAGAACTAGCCTAGTTCCAGGGGTAACTCCTCCAACATGGTACCTTTGGGCTCATCAAGTCTCTGGCCATTTCCCACAATCTTATGGGTAAAATTCTAATGTGCTCTATGTGGTTGCTTACAGCTGCACTTTCAACATAGTGAATTGTTATCAAAGTGAACTTTACATGAGGATTCCATTCTCACTTACTCTCTGTAGCTTAATTTTGAGTAAAAGATGTTATGTCAGGGGCATAGAGGATACTGATTGCTACAACAATACTTCTGCAGTTCTCCTCTTTCACATTTCCTCTCTTAAATCTCCTGTCTAGGATAAATGAAGATATTTCATTAAAATATGCAAGTGTAAATGGCTTAATAGACTTTGAAATATTCAACTTTTGCAAGCACTTAGCTTATAAATCCAAGTATTTGCAAGTATTTAGCTTATCCAACATAAGATGGATGAATACCAAATTAGAAAGGAGACTAGTGAACTGCTGAAATCTGCAGGGCAAAGAAAAGTCTTGTCTTCTTCCAGGTCCAAAAATGTTTCTTTTGTGAAAAAAGTGGGCCCAGCTCCAACAGGCCTAGCATGAAAAATAGTTAGGTCCAGGCCTCAGAGGGAGAGAAGAATGTCTAGATTTATTCCCTTCTCCATTGCCATTCCTTTCTTCTTTTGTGTCATGTCTTTTTAGATTGTAAGCCTGAGGGCAGGGAAATGTCTAGTTAACTATCTGTAAGCCTGGATTCAGAGCCACACTCACTTATGCCTGAACTTTTGAATGCTAATGTCACATAGTAGATCTGTCAACTGGCAGTCCTATTTACCTAAATTAACAAAATGGTTTGATTATGTAACAACTTGAGCTGAAGGTGATGGGCAAGACTATCCCCCCCTTCTCCAATTTATCCTCATAACAACCCTGGGATATAAGTCAGGAGGAATAAGACACAGGGCTGAAACAGACAGGCCATAAAAGCCAGCTTCCAGGTGGCTTAGGTGCATGGCATTTTGACAACGCATGTCCCCGTAGCACCCAAATATCGCCTGAGGCCACAACTGGCTCAAATAGCAGTGGATCTTTTCCACTCCTATTTTGGCTGGCAGCAGAGGGTGCCTTTGGGATCACAACATGTGTTTGCCATGGTCCCAAGGCATCTTTGGTGAGGGTGGCTTCAAGCCTCCCCTTTGTGGCTGTCTGATTTGGTTGAAAGTGGCCCAATGTCACTAAGGGGGGAAGCAGATGACCAAGAAGGAGTAACGAGAGGCCACTCCAGCTGATTGGGCTGGGAGTGCACAGTCCACTTCCAAAGCCGGCTGCTACTGCTGTCCCAAGATGGCCACCACCTGGAGGTGGATTTAAATGGCTCCCTTTTGTGTCAGCTTTGGGCTGTTTTGGTGGCCTTGAAGTGGCTTCCAGCCACTTTGGGAGCATGTGTCATGTAAACACCACACCCCCAAAGTGGCTAAAAACTTCTTGTTCTGGCCCATGTATTTCAGGCCTAACAGAGTTTTATGACTTTAGTGAGAACTAGAATCTGAACCTCTGAACTATTACACCATACTGGTCCTCTAAAATATATATTCCAAGATGAATTCAGAATTTTGGTACTCTTGATACCGACAATTTCCCTTATCTATCTGTGATATATTTTTAAAGTGCTTTGTTCTTTATATTGTCTTCATAACAGAGGACAACAGTATTTCTGATAGATTTACCCTTGGAAAACAAATTAGGACGCTCAAATGTTTGTAGACTGAAAATCAATGTGCATAAAGCAAGAAAAATGCATGATGCAATCTTCAGAACAATTTGCTCAGCCAGTGAACTCGGGAAACTAGGTCACTGTACAATTGCTAACTAAGTGGGCAATCTTCAGTATGATCAATTCCCAATACATTTTACAAGATGTAGCACTCAGCACACAGTCACCTAAGTTTTACTTCAGTGACCTCATAAGAAAGGTGCTGGGTTTCAAGAAGGCTTGCCAGTGATATAGTGTGGCCTGGAAAATCTTTTCCTAATCCTAGATGTGTACCAGTGGGTTGTGGCTTGAGAGCAATGATTAATATAGCAGCATTGGAAACTTTTTTTAAAAGCTTGGCTACCACTTAAGATTGAGGAATGAAACCTTCAGCTCTACAGATGTTGTAAAACCCACAGCTTCAAGGCTGATGAGAAGTGAATAGAATAACCATATCAACTAGATAGCCAATTTGTATACATTTTCCAGGCATGCCACCCAATGCCTGTTTGGACCATCACTTGGCTCAGATTCTAAGCTTTCTTTTTTAAAAAAGTAAATCTCTCATTCCTGTATAAGTTGAGATATGGGGGGGGGAGTTGAGATACGTGGCAACTCTTCTCTCACTTTGATTTTCATACAAAGAAGTCTGTCTGGGAAGTTCAAGCATGCAGAGAGTGAGAACAGCCTTTATGAACAAGCAAGAGGTGCATCACAGGGGAGTAATGTGAGGTGAGAGATCAAATAGGAAAGATGGGAGCAGTGAGACACAAGAAGCAAGCAGGAAAAAGGTCAACCATGATGGTTCAAAGTGAGACAGGGAGTAGGAGAGATGGGAGACTGAGGAACGTGAGCAGCAGAATTCAAGAAGCAAGTAAGGATGTGCCATGTTGGCATGTGTTAAATGCAGAGACAAGAGCGTGAGCTGTGTGAGCAGCAGTGTCCAAGAACCAAGGGATGTGTGTACTGCAAGGGCACATATTGAGAGATGGAGTAAAAGAGATGGGAAAGTAAGCATTGTGAGTGGTGAAATACAAGAAGCAATCAAAGAATGTGCTGAAGGGTACAGAGTGAGATAAAGGAGGGAGTGGCATGAATGGCAGTGCAAAAGGACCAAAGGAAGGCTGCACCAAAAGGATGCAAGAGTGGGGAAAGTAAGTGGTGTGAGAGGCATTGCACAAGAAGCCATCTTGTGTCTAATCTCATTATTTCCCAGCTTGGTCAGCCAGATGTTATTTCCTTTTCTTTCTGTCCTGAATATTTCACCATTCAGCTTTTTGTTTGTTTGTTTGTTTGTTTTGTAGGTAGTTTTAGTACTCAGAAAGAGAGAGACTGTGTGTGTTCTCCTGATGGACTATGTCTACCTTTATTCCATCCTTGAATGAGCCTGTTCTTAATTTGTGCTATTCTTCTGTTAATGTTGAAAAGGGATGATGCTTCAGCTCAGAGACAGACCACATACTTTCTATCAATAAGGTGACATTAGCAAAGAATCCTGCCAGAAATAATACTAATACTGCTGCTGCTACTACTACTACTACTGTTACTAATATCATCATCTTCCCATGGATAAAACAGGAACAACAAATCAACAGTGTACAACATCAATTAAAACACATTAATTAAAACATTAAAAGAAGAAATAAGACTACACATTTTAAAACAATCACCATTTAAGAGTTGCTGCCAGTTAATGTTGACAGTAATAGATCTGGGTCTGTTCATGGCAGCTCCATATTTTGAACAAGCAAAATATAGAAACTGTATTTTCAAGGAGTTATAAAAGTACATTTTCATTTTAAAAAACAAAACAAAAACAATGCATAACTTTCGTGTTTGTTCTGCTAATATAAGTTCTTCCTCATATTGTCATCTACTCTGAACAGTACAAAATCTAATCATTCTCAAATCTCAATAATAAAACAATTTACATGTAACACTGCTGTAGTAAATAATTTCATTTTGTCTGTGGCTTATTCTGTATATTTTCTTTCTTTTTCTTTCTTCTGTAGGGCTAATTAAATTTCACTGCACAAAATATTTTCCCTCTTTGTTGTGGTCATATAAAATATAATATCAAACTGAAAGTTTAATTAAAAAGTCCAAAATGTAATAGACAAAAGGGGATGACCTTTCAGAGGGAGAAATATTCTGTTTGAAGCAAATTATGCCAAATCTCTTCTTTACCCATTCCCAGCTTCCCACTCCAGTTTATTGTTCAGTGACTCACTCTTTTATTTCAAAACTTGTATCTTTATTGATGAGATCTTTGAATGTGATAGGAATAATTATTTTAATTATCTTTTAGCTTATAAAAATGTGTTAATTTTGAAGGGTCTGACAAAGTCAAAATATTGCAAGCTTATCTGGAAGGGAGGAATTTTGAAGAAATGGATTTTTCTGTGCAAAGTCAAATAACAGTAATAAAGCAACATCATTGCCTTCTTAAATCTGGAGAGAACAGTTTTCTAACATATTGAATTCTGGGGAGCTGACACAGTCATTCTTTTGTTATTGAAGGGAGAAAATAGTATAGAAGTACTAAAAGAAATGTTAGATTGGTCAGTCTAAAAAGTTGTTAGATTTACCTGAAAGAAGACATGACTTTCTTTTCCCCATGACCTCCCTTGCCCTCAGAAAAGTTCTTGTGTGACCCACGAATAGATTAAGTAGTACCGATGCACTAGTATGGTCTATTCTAAAAGTGGGCAACTTCCAGGAAGTGGAGTCACAGTTCCCCCCTGCAGGAGCACAGAGGGCTACAACCAATGCCATTATGCCCACCTTTCAATTTAGCTACTTTTTGGTCTGCCAAAGCAATGGGAGGCAGGATCAGTGACCCAGCACCCTCCAACCACCAAATGGAAAGAAAGTCACAACAAGGAGTAGATGGGTATAGTGGTGCCAAGTCTCTCCCCAACCCCAGAAAAGAGAACAGGCTTCCTTTTGAGGGTTTTTTTCTCTCTTTTTTCAGTGTATTGCCAAGAATCAGAGAAAAGCAAAATAGGTACAATGAGCCACTTTCTTTAATTAGTTTTAATTTGTCATTTCTGAAGCAGAAACTTGATTTTTGGCAGTCAGTCAAGACAGAAGGTGGTAACACCTCAGTGGGTGGAATAGGAGATAATATTGGCAGAGGCTTTGTTCACTGTATCTTTGTTGTGGTGGAACATTATCTTGTTTAAGGCTGGCAAGTGCCCAGTTAAGGACATCTATAGGCAAATGCAAAGGACAAGAGAAAAACTAAGCTTATTCCATGGCTTACATGGGATTTCTGTGGAAGCAGAATTCTGGGCCAGGTAGTAGAAATCCACAAAGGTAGACATTTCAGACAGCAGAGTTTATCTCATGGGGCTTGGGGAATGAGGACAGGGCAGAACAGAAGAGAATGAATACAGGGTGTAACAGAAAAAACCCGCATATTATCACATTGTAGAATGCTGTTGATGCAGCCGAGAGTCTCCAATCCATTCCCCATTCGTCCCACAGCAGCCAATTTTGAAGAACGATTCTGAAATAGTTCTTCAACATCAGCTGCTGTGGGATGGATGGGGAATTGTTTGTGAACTCCAGGCAGCATTGCTGGTGTTCTCCCATGCGATAATATGCATTTTCCCCTGTTCCACCCCATTTTCATCCCCTTCCCTTCTGTTCCGCCCCATTCCCATTTCTCAAGCCCCGTGTGATAAACTTAAGGGTCACAAAGAACTGTTGGAACTGTTTGCAGCAATGGAAGTGCTTTGGCTGAGTTAATTTATAATCAGTGATAAATAGGTCCAGTGGGACTCCATGTATTCTATTTAAAGTGGAACAGAGTGTTCCTTGACCCTTTTCTCCTAGCATTTTCATTTCTCTAGAGCAGTGGTCCCCAAACTGTGCTCTTTAAGGGATTTTGGACTTCAGCTCCCAGAATCCCAGACTATTGGATAACATGGCTGAGGCTTGTGGGAACTGAAGCCCAAAGTTTTAAAGGGCACAGTTTGTGGACCACTGGTCTAGAGGGTGAAGTGCCTCTGTATCCTCTTCATGATCTGCAAGTGCTGCTAGGATGGGGCAGCCTCTGCTTCTGTCAGTGTCATGGAAGGACTAGAATCTGATATCTTGTCATTCTCCTTCCTTTCCCTTCTCCATAAGATATGACAGAGAGCCCAGTGTGGTGTAGTGCTTTCAGCACTGGAATACGATTCTTTAAATCAGGGATCAATTCCTTGTTCGGCTATGGAAACCAACTGGGTGACCTTGGATAAGTCATACAAGCTCAGCTCCAGAAAGCTCTGTGATAAAGTTGCCTTATGGTTGCCATTAAGGCATGAATGACTTGAAAGCAGACAACGTCAAGAACAAATGATATGATTGATAAGGTATCCAGATAAAATATAATAGAATATAAATCTACAACATGTGATTTCAGTGGTGGTGGTGGGGCTCATATGTGCCACACACCTCGCTGCCAATTCTTATGAGTTTGTGACAAATCCATCTGTAAACTACTTGGCTGAGTGATTAAACCATGGAAACTTGGAAGCAGCTTCTTTTTTTCTAAAGGGAGTGTCAATCTGAGGTTTATTTGGGTTAGCTCAAACTTTCCTGCCGCTTGAGATAGAAAGTGAAGTGCTGTCTTTTCCCTTGCATATAGACTATTGTTATATACTCCAAGCCCTGTATAACTGAAGATGTGTAGCAGCAGAAATGGCTGCTTAACATCCTTGCTCTGCTATCTTCACTTATGGGAGGGGAAAGCAGCACCTCCACATCTTCCTGAACCATAGGATAAACAGGAAGGAAGAGATGACTATGGAGTTTGCATAAAAGATGATCACACGATGTCGGGATGATCGCGTTGCCCACAAGTTATCAACATGTCATGTTCCCGTCAGATAGTATTAACGATTTAAATTGTTAACATTTCAAAAGTGCGATCTAAATGTTATTACCACAAGTGTGTACTTACAAAGCACTACAACTGTGCAATTGCACATTTCTGCAATTGCAATATCATTCCCAGCTTGCTATTTGAAATAACAGCAATGACGGCTGGGAGGAGGGGAGAACCGCCAGGATATTTGTGGTACTGTTTTTACTGACTGTCTTTACTGACACTTGTACACCACTTTGATCTTGGGAAAAGCGGTTAATAAATAAACAATTTATTATTTTTATTTATATTTCTTCTGCGCCTGTGCAGAGACTACAAAAATGGAACCATAATGCTTCAGGTATGTACACTAAAAGCACTATTCTTCTGTAATTAAAGTGGAACTGCATCATTTTTGGTTTGGGTGTGATCATCTCCCATTACTGTTTCATTGCTATTGCACAATTGTGAAATTGTTCAATGTTAACAGAAATAAAATGGGAGCATGATGCTTTCTCCCCCATGTGATAAACTCCTATGATGCCATCACTTGTTTTGGTGCTCTACTAGAGGATCCAAAAAGAAAAAAGAAAGAAGAAAGGAAGGGTTTGGACAATGATGTCCAAACTCTGGCTCTCCAGGTGTTTTGGACTTCAACTTTCAGAATCCCAAACCATTAGCCAAGACATCACTGATCTAGACACTAGAGTGACTGTACATAGAACAAGCTACTTTTATAATGCCTAATCTGAAGAAGTCCTCAGAGAGCAGGCATTCTGCAAGTGGTTGTCTGTGCCAAAAAGCACAGGATATTTTCCAGATCACCCCTTCCATAATGTTTTGGTTCTAAGGATACCACAGAGTTAGACATTATTGAAATGGTCAGTTCTGGAGAATCAGTTCTCAGGACAGCACATTGTCTCCTAGGATAGTGGCCATTGTAGTGCATGGCACTTTGCCCCCATTGTCCTTCTGTCTGACACAGTCATTTCACCAAGCATCAAGGCAGGGCTGGCCTTCAACTTTGATTATGGAACATGACTTTCCTTATAATTAAAAGTCAGTACAGTATGTATTTTGTAATTTTAAGAAGGCTCTAAGTATAAAATGTGATGGTAAACAAGAACATCACAGCATTTTGTGGATGTCAATGTATTCCTTCTTAAATAGAGCAAAACCTGAATAGCTTACCATGAAACTTTCATTCTCAGCCTCTGACACAAAATTGTTTCCACTTCACACTCCTTTTATAGCACTGGCATCACAGAGAGAAAAGAGGTGATGGAATTGCACCTTTAATATCTGGAGCTTTGAATTCCAGTTTAATAAGAACATTTCAGTGCTATTTTAATTTCCATTGTGTCAGACCTTCCTTCTCTTTCCTGCTTGAAAAAGCCTGTATGTAAAACAGCCTAAGTCAAGCTCATTTCTGTTAAGCCCCATTAGTTAAGAACTTTATAAATTACCTATCTCTCATTATGGCATTGGAAGATGTTGCATGTTTTTTTTCTTTTTCTTTTTAAGAACACATGAGTTATTAGGTCAGATTGTATTACTGGCCTCAATGAAAAAAGCAAAAGAAAGGAGTATTACTTTAACTGAATGCTGGAGGAATCTAATGAGACTGTGCTCTTTGGAACAATTATACTCAAAGATCAAGATTTTCTTAAAGATTGATGGCATCTTTTATAATAACATAATTTTGTCTTGTGGTTGAATTATTACTCATTTTTTAAAATAATAATGGAGGTTAAAAATATTAATATGAACCAATGGCTATTTCTTTTCAGTTTTGCTCTTTTTTTAAAGAAAAAAGTAATGGTTTGAAATAGCACAGTATAAAATTATATCTGATTTTTAGACAGGTTCAATAACTGAGTGTCACCTGGTCCAGTTTTTTGTTCAAACATACACGCGCGCGCACACACACACACATGGATACACCACAAGAGGGAGCCCAATCCAGAGTCCATAGAGTTGGATGGACATCCCCCAACCTTGATGGCTATAGAAAAAGGAGGAAAAGGAAGAGGAGTAAAAAGAGCAGAAAGGGTTTGATGAACACCCATATATAATATTTGGATGCTCATCAGATTCTAGGATGCCTAAAATTCATTTTTGTGGTTTGTGAACACTAAAGCAAATGATTTAAAATCTGCACAAAAGCACAATGGGACATCAAACGCTTTCATGGCTGGCATCCATAGCTTTTTGTGGGGTTTTTGGGCTATGTGGCCATGTTCTGGAAGAGTTTATTAATGACATTTTGCCAGTATCTGTGGCTGGCATGGTCTACATGAATTCAAGAACATGAGAGACACAGCGTCCTTCTCCCATCCTTCTCCTGTCCTTAAACTCTGCTTATCGTGCAATTGGGGGGTGAAGATTATTAGACCCCAATGCTCTTTTACCATCCTTCTCCCATGTGTAAAGTGTAATGGAGCCATCCTCGTGCTCTTCTTCCATCGGTAAAGTGTAATGGAGCCATCATTTGGTATTAACGGGAACTTACCCAAATACCAAGCCATGCCTTTCCTATATAAATATTAACAGTGGTTTTGGGATACAGCCTCCGTGAAAGAGATAGCATGTCATCAGCTTCTGATGCTCCCAGGGGAATTTGCAACTGTATTTTCAGTCTCTTAAACCACAAGCTTAGATGGATCGTGCAGATTTTCATCAAAATTGATATGAACTGGATTAAGACTGATCTCGCCATCCTTCCCTTTTCACTATTCTTGTATACTTGCTTAGAGCCATGTACACCTATCATGAACACAAACAACATCACAGACATTAAAGTAACAGGTATAACCAACCCTGACTAGTCTCAGAATATCTAATGCAATCAGTAAAAAAATAAAGAGAGAGAGAGAGAGAGAAAATAACCCTTCTCCTCAGACTTACAAAGTTAACACCCAGTTTTCAAAGTGCGAGAGACACAGAGAGGAAAATCTGTGTGTTCTTCATGCTTGATATAGTATTCTTTTCAGTGCACAAGAATACAAAGCTTCCTGTGCAATTGGGCAGCAAACATGCTTCTTGTATAAAGAAAAATGCTTTCTTTGCAGAATGCCCTGCTCCTGACACAAGAAACACATTTTTGGGGGGGAGGGGGGTACAAAAACATGTTTTCTTCCTCCTTCTTTACACAACAGAATATGGTATTCAGAGCATCAGAAAGCCCCTTTCTCTATAGGGAAATCAAGAAGGATGGATATACTTTTCATCCCTAGAAGCAGATGCACTAGTCACTCCAGGTGGCTAGTATCTCTAAATTGTATTTTCAGTGTAGAATACAGTAGGAATGTATATTTCTATGTGGATCCCCTCCCCCCAATTCACAAATTTCAGGAGATAAGTAAATCAGGTGAGTTTGCTTTGGAAGTCTAACTTACCCAAATTACTTACTCTTCTGTATGAAGGACAAATGTAGGCACCAAACTGTCTATGTGTCTTCAGATCATCTTCAGATCATTAATATATACCTTTGTCTGGAAGCCCAGTCTTTTAGAATCTAGATAGGTAAAGAATGGAGGCAGAGCCTTCTTGGATAATGGCTTCCAATGGTGGAATGACCTTGCAAAAGGGTGTACTATCCTTGTTTCTGCCTTGTAGGCATTGAGGAAAGGCTGTATTGCTACCACTTTCTTCTAGGGAAACATAAATTTCTTAATAGTCTTTCCTTATCCATTTATTTTAATAGGAAGGCAAATTTTCCTTTGTTTTATCCTCACAAATAAAAACAAAAAGGTGCAAAAAGCTTCCTCTTCATCAGCAAGCTACATATTTTCTGTTTTCACATTTGCAATAATGATATTTACACAAAGAGCATGACTTCTGTAACTTTGCCTAGCTAAATGTGGCTTAATAGCTACAGATTTAGAGAGACTGATAGGGTTATGTCACTATTTTTGATTAGTCATCAGTTCTCCAACACTTCCTGCAAAGGTGTGCTTTGTTTCAAAAAGGAAAATGCACTAGTTTTAGGCAGAAATGTTTTTCCAAAACTGTAGAAACATCAGTAGGGAATAGTCCTCATTTTCTTATTTTCATAAGAAGTAATCAAATTCTTAACAGGCAAGAAAGGATACTTTACTCCAGTGATATTTCTTAATTCAGTTGATTTGAGCTACATTAAGTGCCTATCTCAACTATTGTAGGCCCAACTGACCACTGACCCTTAATGTGTCACCTTTATTCAATGGGTTGATAGTAGGGATTTTTGTAGGGGAGGGTAATTCATAGGTTTCCTTGGAGGCTAGAAAAGTTGGAAGGAAATTGTTAACAACACAATCATATAAATGTCAAAAGTAAGTTCAATGAGTTCAATATGGGCATGCAGTCACAATCAATCTACTAATCAAGTAGATTAATAGTAGGGAACCTGATCAGGAGAGGATATGAGGGCAGGGATAATTTTTCAACAGCAAGTATGGTAGAGTTCTTCAGGTCTAGAGATCTTGTCATAAACTTCACCAAGCATTTTCAAATGGAATATGTATCAAAGTATAAACCTACATAAAAACTTTTTCTCCTTTTCTTACTGTGGCAGTCGCTAATGCAGATTCCCTTCGCATGTTTCCTCTGCTGCCAAATACTATGTGAATTTAGTGGAAGAATTTGCTTGAATGAATCTTAGAACTTAATTGATTTTAGTTGGAGCTGAGGTTACTTACGACTTCCCAAGATACAGCCCTTGGGCCTTTAATATTATTTATTGTTTCTCCCAGCAGAATTAAATGTCTTTGCAGAAAATCCAAAGTTGAAAGCTTTCTGTTTTCCCTGCTGTCATTTTTGATGATTAAATGTTAGATATGTATGAAAAGCCAAATGTTAGATTAACACATTAGCTAGCTATGGGTTTTTTTTTCAGATCTTCTTTCTTTTAATTTTAAAAATGTCCAAGTCAGCCTTTTTATAGTAGCTACCAGCACTGCAGAATAAGGGATAAGAACTAATAAATTTTCTGTTCAGCTTTTTTCTCCCTAGGTGAAACTTAGTATAATAAGCTTAGTTGAGGGAAAGTGAGTTCTGAAAAGTAAAGCAACCTTCAGTCTATTGCGCACTGTTTGATTTTTTGGCAGGAGGAAGTAATGATACAAACAAGATGTTGATGTTTAAAGGGCATTTAATGCGCTCTTTCATGGATGTCACAGCAAGATACTTTGCTGACTTTGATCCACAAGCTTAGATGTCTCTCAATTAATTCTGATGAGATCCATACAAATTTTAGAACACAACTAGGGACATGAAAATATCCAGAGGAAAGGTGGATACTTTATTTGAAGATCACTCCCTGTGGGAGAGAAACCATTTTCCTTGTCCGTCAATACAGTCCATTGGAGAATAGAGATTATTATTGTCTAATGTGTGCCGTGAAGTAGGAACTGGAAGTACCAAACCAGCATCTGCAGTCCCTAAAATTAAAATAATTATGGACTGTGTTCCACAATGACTTTAAATATGTGACAGAAAGAATCACACACTTGCTTATACTTGTTATAGTAAAGAGGAAAGAATATATTAATATAGCTTATAATTTCACATGGAAAAGCTATAATACATTGTGTCACATCAGTAGAATGTTTGAGTGCACATATGATATCATCCCAAGATGTATCATATTTATTATATCACATAGAATTATGCACAATATCAACATGTCTAAAAATCTCCAATAACTGTATTCCGCATCCAAAAATTTCAATTATTTTTTTTTTCACAATTTTAAACATCTATACCATTTTTGTGGCAACTATGATATTTGGTATTCTAGAGTACCATGAAAATTGTTAAAGAAGTCCTCTGAACTGAACCAATCTTTCTGGGAAAGCTTTATTGATTACACTGAGAAAAGACCATTTTAAACACTTTCATAGCTGCATTGCCTCGGGAAGCAAAATCTATTAAATTCACATTATAAACTTTTTGTTTATGGACTTGGTTCTCCTAGGGAAAGGCAAGTAGAAGAATGGGAATCATTATCCTTTCTATTAAAGCAGACATTAAAAAAATATGTAGGATAGCTTTTGTGTACTTCTGCCTGCGTTTATGAACACATAAGACCTATGTAAAGCAGATGTTTTATATTACATCAAGGGCAAAGGTGGTGACATCCTGTCAATGTTGGCATTCCTTGAAAAAATAAGCACAAACCCTGCTATGGAGTCATCCATAGATACATACTCCTGTATGGAGTCATTTGTGCATTTGTTCACATGAAAACAAACACCCAAAATTCTTCTTGCCCAGCAAGTTATCCTGGCTTGAGTATGCTGCAAGCTGTAGAGTCTTTCAAATTCCTGACAGACTACGCTGTGGCAGTGGCATCACTTGGGTGGTGTGTGTGGGGGGGGGGGGGCTGTGGATCACACTGGATGACACCACTTTACTATAACAAGTATAAGCAACTGTGCAGCTTCTGGGCAAGTGACAAAGAGCATCACATCCCTTTCATGCTTACTCAGCAGCTACACTGGATCCCAGATGTACCTCCAAAGGCCAAGGCACTGCTCCCTATTGTGATGGTAGCTGTTGGAGGGGGGGGCATATGTTCTGTTTGGTTTCTGGAGTCTAAACAGCCTCTGCATTGCTCACTCCAGTGGTGTTGGTTACTGGAAGGAGGGGCAATACCTTCTGTAGGCCATGGCTGTCTGCCCCCCCCCCCCCCGCCGCCCCTTTCATCACATCAGGAGACACCAACCCTGGCTATGCCACAGCTCTATGGAATGGCAAATAATGACTAACTTATCCTTGCATCTTTCTGATGGCAAAGGCTTGCCCAGCTTGAGATTACTGGCATCAGCTTTAAAAAATCCCTCAAATTCCTCCAGAAGATCAGACCACCATTTGTGTGGCTAAATTAGTGGCCCTGAAACTGCTGATATTTAAGAGCATTGTGTTCAAATTAGTCTTAATCCACATGGACATGAAAAATCCCATTAGTATAACCCCTGTTGTGTGTTCCTTTCCCCTCAAAATCCTGCCTCATAAAGTATGTGCAGCTCTACTGGTTTGCTAGACAATGTCTGCTCCGTTTCCTCTTAAAGGGTGAAACATTTGCTCCCTGTAATAACCCCCCCCCCAAATGACTGTTAATTATAGAAGTACTCCTGAGCCCAGAGATCAAATTGTTACCACTTGTTCATATTAGTTTGTTGTCCCAAACTAACATGTCATATTCACTTCTGAGTAATTATCCATAGAATTGCATTGTACAGCACCAAAAAACAATTAACAATGCAGTCTTATAGGTCTATAGAGAAATAAATACCAATGACTTCAATGGACCTTATTTCTGAGTAATTGGGTATAGAAATGATTGTGTTTCAAATGGCTGTATAAATGCTGAATGTATGAAGAAATGGATGAGTGGATATACAGCCAACTTCATTTTGCACTGTCCTAATATGCTAAGAATTTCCTACTAAAATTTGATAGGGCTACTTTACCAAAAGAGCTATAAATTTTAGTTTTGTATTTGTAGTTCACAGCATCTCCCACGTGTCTGTTTCAACAACCCTTTTGTGATGACATCAGAAGTAAATGTCTGTCAGCCATTTTGGTTAATGTATCCCCTTATCTGTTACATTACAATTTGCTTATCTGTTGTGAGATAAGGATCTTATCATTATGAAAACTCTAGTTTCTTTTGCTTTAGTTACTGCCAAGCTTAGAAGGGAAGTGATTAATGAAATTGCTCCTTAGGGTGGTTTCTCTGATTTTTAATTGGTTTTTATAAGCCACTTTTTACTCTTGTATTCATATTTTGGTATTTTCAAGTTATGTCTTTTCCTGTATCATTATAGCTTTTGGGTTTTGAAATTTGATTTATAACAAACTAGGATTTATGGAAATAGCAGTGATGACACCTTTTGTATCCATTGTCTATTCGCTCAGCTTCTTTCCCCACCTTCCATGGTAGTAATAGCTTGGCCTTCCAAAGAAGCTCACCAAATGTTATATGACCCAGCTCTCCTTGTTTATAAGGACAACCTCTCTTTTTTAGTACCTACTCTTGTTAAATTATAGCACTGTTTTTGCTCATAGGCAATGATGTTCTAAGAAATCAAAAGACCTCCAGAATGGTATTAGACTAGAACGTATAGCTGTCCTAGCTAGTATAGCCAGTGGTGAGGAAGTCCAATAACATTTGGATGGCAGTATAATTTCCACCTCACCCTAAATCCAATTGTTAGTCTCCATCAAATCATTGGAACTTACATAGGTGCTGAATTTTGAGTTTTCTGTTGATTTGGTAGACCTGTTCTAGATACATTGAGGATTTAAGTTCATGTTTACACAATAATAATTTTGGATGTGTTTATTCCAGGAGTCCCATACAAATCCATTGTAGGATTTAACATTTAAGCAGGTGTACATGGTTAAATTTGGGTGCAGTTACTGTATACTTAGTAGCATACACAAAATGTGGTATAGTGGTTTGTATGTTGGACTATAGTACCAGTAGATTCTGTGGCAGTGGTTAAATTCCAGTACTACAACCAAAAGGTTGTGGGTTCGAATCCCAAGGCTTCAAGGCTGACTCAGCCTTCTGTTCTTTTGCGCAGCCTGTCCTACCCTAAAGGAGCAAAAAGAAAATGAATAATTGGAAGAAAGAGAAAAAGGAGTTGTTCCTATATGCTTTGATCTCTGGAGTCTCCAACAAGGTGACTAGTCTACCACTGACTCATGCAATTCATCCCCCCCCCCCCCCACCCAAGACACACACATACACACATTTATCCTTGAAGGAATGGAGCTCTTGACAGAAAAACAAGGTTTCTTATTGTCAATATATAGTGGGTGAAGCAAAGAACATTTTCATCACAGGCCTCATTTCTCACCTTCTTAAGACTACTAATTTCAGGCTGTGCCATAATGATCATCTTTAGCCTCATGCAATCCAAACATAATTTAAATGCATTTACAGGCCACAATAGAAATAGGTTCCAAAGTGAATCAGAGGGGAAAGAACAAGGAACAGAGACAACAGTAAAATGGCATTTGCTTCCTGGCTGATTTATTTTTAGTCAATACATAAATGGGATAGGATATATCCAGAAAAGTGACATTGGTTTGTAATAGGCAGGATGTGTTTTAGCATTTTCAAAATGAGTCTCAAATGAAATGCATGCCTCAGTAATTTGATTTGGAGGAAATGGGAGAATTAAGCATTGTAAACAGAGTGCTTTTAAGTACAGCATAATTAATTACACGTGCAAATGCACTAGATAAATATGCTTGTTTAGTTATAGAAATAATCGCTGCTTTAAAGTGACTGAATATTTCATTTTCACATTTAAATGCACATCTTTTTATTTTAATTCCAGCATATTTGTAGTGCTATCTAGGTACTTGCTTCCCTTGGTTTCTTGTTAGGTAAATTCAGAGAAATTCAGGACTGTGACAGTCAGCACTCCGAACAGAAAGCAGAGATCATATACAAATGGTAATTGAACAGTTGATTAAATGGAATTTCAGTTAGAGTTGATTTATGCCCTCTGTTTTACAGGCTGTCCACATGTTGTCAAACAGAATGTCTTACAGCTCTTACAGTACTGTTTTCTCTTCTATCTCTTTCTAGTTTCTCACAGAAATTTGTAAAGGACACAGTTAGTGATGTACAAATGAAACATTTGTATAGCATTTTTGTATGCAAAATGTGTTTCTTATCTTTTGTTTGCATCACTTTCAATTTACTTCTTATCTTTTGTTTGCATCTTTCTCAACATCATCCATCACTTTTGAAAGTAGTTGATGCCATGTGGCTTCATGACATTTCCAACTTATAGAATCCCTTAGATTAATATATATATATATATATATATATATATATATATATATATATATCGCAAGATCTGTTGAGAAGAGGGTTGCCTTTCCTTGCTTTGAAGCTGTGAGACTTTGACTTGTCCAGTGTCACTCCATTGCTAAGTGGGAAGTCTGAACTCTGGTCTCCATAGTCCTGGTCCAGTGTGCACACCACTACTGCACACTGGATCTCTTCAAAACCATTGCCTATATATAAATATCAATACATAAAAATAAATGTAAATATAAATATTTCAGTAAATTTTATGAGAAACAGATTCTTCACACCTAGATATAGATTTTGTTGTTACAAAGCAGTTTGACATCATAAGGATACAGCAGCTTTGGAAAGGGGGGGAAACTAGTACCAGTAGATTCTGTGGCAGATTTTGTTTGAATCTCTAAGTATGTGCAATATAAGACTATATCTGAGCCATGTAATGAGGCTTTAAATCAGTGATTCCTAAAGTTTGTGTTACTGCAACCTTGGGGGTGTGTTTGTGTGTGTGAAAAGATCTTAGGGATGGTGAGTGAAAAGGGAAAGGCAAGAAGATCTTCAATCAAAGTATTAGTGAGTAAGAAAGACAAAGGGAACCAGAGACCTTTAAGACCAAGGTGGGGATGAGAATTACATGAAACTTCTCTTTGCAGGGTCTCTTAAATTCATTCCACATCCTCATTGATCACTTTGTGTGGTGGTGTCTCCCGTTCTTTCTCTGCTCATGCAAGCTTACTCCCATGGCACCATTTTGGGACAGACTGATTGACTGGAGTGAGAAGTAAGGATGCTTGACAGCATAGGAAAAGCAGCAGAAGGAGCTTTCACATTTGTACATTTGTGACCCTGTTTAAGCTTTCTGAGGCGCCCTAACCCTAGTACGTACCTAGTATGAACAAAATGGTGGCGCCCATTCTACATGGGTGCCGCCATTAGGACGTCACGACCGCGCCGCCTCCAAACGGAGTGGCACGGAAGTGACTTCCTGGCCGAAACAGAGCTCCTTCCAGGTTTGTGTCACTGGGCACAGCCTTTACACAGCTGCGCCAACGACACAAATGAGAAAGGGGCCGAGCAGCCATAAAGCTCCAAGGACACTACTTTCCAGGCCACGGGGAAGCGGCCTTTTGCCACTTCCCCGTGGCCTGGAAAGCGGCTGTGATGATTCCCTTGGGAGCAAAGCCCTGTTCGTGGCTATTACTCTCAGGGAGATCCCTTTAAATAAAAGAACTTTACGCTGCCACCACTCAGTGAATTGTCAACGAACTATATTTCCCAAGCACACACTGAGACTTGCTTGAGAGAGAGATCTAGTTTTCTTTCTTGCTAATCCACAGCAATCAGTAACCGAGATAAGGCACGTGTACAGGAGCCAAAGAGATAGCAGATGCTTTTAAAAGAAAGAAGTTTATTTTAAAGAAATAGTATAGAATAGGAAGGTATCACTCATGCCAGGCATCCTTGCCTGGCAGATCAGAAAATACAGTTACAACGATATTCATTTCCGGCAAGCTATTAAATAAACATAACAAAACCTAGACGTACTGACTACCACTGTTCCTGAGCTACTCCCAAACTGCTCAGAGGACAAACCTCTGGTTTCTCCAAACACAGCCAAGATGGAGAACAACGGACAACTGGTCTTACAGGGGTATTTATAGCCCTCTCTCGGAATCTTTTTGAAACTGCCACTCTGGCACTGTTGATTGGCCAAGAGTTTGAAACTGCCACTCTGGCACTGTTGATTGGCCAAGAGAGCCTTACATCAGCTATGATGTAGCTGCTCATTAGCATATCTCCTCCCCCCAGGTTAACCTTTTTGTAGTTCATGAAAAGTCCTGAGGTGACTGGGAACCCAGCCACCACAGCGGCGGATCGGGGCCTCAGAGGCTGCCGCTGTGGCAGCTGAGGCCCCGATCCGGTGGGGAAAGGGGCGGGAACAGGCCACCCCAAAAGGGTGGTCTGTAAACCGCCTGAGTTATTCTGGGACTTGCCTGACAGGTTGGAGCTGCATTGCTGCTCCTGCTCTCTTTTGTTTGAAAGGTCCAGAGAAGTGGTATCAGAAGAAACAATGTGTTTTGGGGAGGGCAGCTTGAAGCTGTGTGAGAAAGGCTTTTGTTTGGAGAGGGAGGGAGAGGAATATTCTTTGAAAGAATTTTCCACCTCTCATGGATTAAGAGTGTTTCTTCACAAGGGGAAAAGTGGGAAGTTATGCCCCTTTCCACCCCAGTGAAGGATTAAGAATCCTTTCTTGAAGAGGAAAAGCTTATCCATTTGCACTCAGTTACTTTGGGGAAACAATTGAGCAGCCAGATGAGCAGTGACCCATGTCAGCCTTTACTGGCACAATCAGGTATTCAGTTGCTGCTCCCATGATCACCAGATATAAAGAGAGCAGTGGCCAAAATTGCTTGTTTTGGATTTGTAGTAGAACAGTAGACCTAACATCAAAAAATAGTCATAAGGGGTGCTGGGGTTATTGCCCAAGAGGAAAGGGGATAGTAAGCTGGAAAAAGTTTTGGGAACATTGCTTTAAATGAATTTTGGTGTGCATACTAGAAATCTAACCTCTCAGTGTGCATTTTCTTTATGGATGGAAATAATATTAAGAATATTAAGAAGGGCATCCATATCTCCAAATTTCAGTGAGATTTCCCTCTTTCAACAAATTATTCATTCTTACTTTTAGAAAAATTCTCTCATGTTACTCTTTTTTCAGCTCTCTGCTCTTTGGGACTACAAATTTATCCTGTAATTGTTACTGCTTTTATGTGTTCATATTTCTGTCTTGTCACAATATTCTATATGATTTTTATTGTCATTTTGTGATCATATAAATAAAAGGGTTCAACACTGAGAATTATGCATTCATAATATATTTTATTATGACTGACATGTCCTTATTATCCTAATATATACAGACCACGAAACAAATGCTTTCTGAGAGGGGCAGGTATGTCTGAGTAATTTGTTATAAATGCATTCCTATATAAAACTTAGTCACAAGATGACAAAATTCCATGAAATTAAAGAATTGCATTTGACATAAACTTATTCTTTCTTTCTTTTTGGCCATTGCTAGCACTTGTCTCCTCCCACATGTATACAATACACACTGTCTCCCAGATGAAATTACTGCAAATAATGTTCTGAGCCAAGCAGTAATAAATTGATATCTTATCTAGTATGTAGAGTTTCTCAATAGCTTTGGAATAATAGATGGGCTTTTGAGTGGCAGGGTGAGAAGTGTTGTAGGAAAAGAATGAAGAGTGTTGGGATGGTGGTGGTAATAATTACAACCTGAGTAGGAGAAGGAACAAATCTAATGCTTGAGGAGTTGCAAGTGACTAGAATTTTGACATTGTTTGTAAGTATAAAATAAGTTAATGTATTCTATACTGGTTAATTGACCTTCAAATTATGGCAAGCCATATTTGGGGATATCAGCACAATCATTAAATGTTTCCACCTTCATCTGTGCAAACAAAATGTCACCAGCTGACATTCTGTTGTTGTTAGCAAGTGCAGCAGATGTACCTAGAGAGAGTAGCAGACATCTTTTCCCCAAGAGTAGCCTCCTGTTTCACATGACAAAGGTCTCACACCAATCAATGCATATGTAAAATTGGTGTTATTTGCTCTAATGTACATTATTTGCTTAAATTTGCTAACGCTTGCATATGATGTACTGCAGTTGCCATTTTGATGTGTACTCCTACAGACAGGAGAGATTCTTCTGGAGCTCTTTAATCATCACCATTAATTTTAATTATGCCAAAAAAAGGTATCTTCAGCAAATTCAGCTACCTTTTTGTTTATCTGAACTCCTCATCATTTAAGAACTTTATAATAACAACAGGTCCTGATACAGATCCATAGAGAAAATCACTGTTTAAATCCACTGTAACAACTGAAAATTTATTCCCACTCTCTGCATCCTATTGTTTAATCAGTTATAAATATTGTTCCTGGTCATGTTGGGAGCATTGGTACAGCCAAGGAAGGTACTCAACTCTACACTTGATCATCCCTGAATACATAATATCTATCAGATCATCTCCACCTACATGTTGGTGGATATTAATTAAGATAATTTTCTTTTAATCTTTATTTTAATGGTTAAGCACTATCGGCCTGAAAGAAACCATGAGTAATTGTCACTAGAATGAAGGAACTGTTATACAATATGCCTCCTGAGTGTCATAAAAATACTCTTTGAATGGAAGGAATTTGCTATTCTTTTTTGTTTTCATTTTTCAAAAATGATTTTACACTGTTCTAAATTCATTGTTCTTTTAATATGGCTGTTTATTTTTTTTAAAAAACTTTTATATTATCACTTTTTAAACTTAATTTTTTAACCATGTTGTAAACCACCTTGGAGCACATATCAGGAGAGTAGTGTGATATAAATTAAATCAATCAGTCAAATACTTTCATCATACTCTGTTACTATGGAATCAGCACAAAAACCTCAATGACAAATTACGGTTTCTACAGGGCAAGGTCTATAATATTACACGCTGTGGTGTTCTTTCTCTAACGCTGTTTCATTTTACTAGTCAAGGCTCAGTAAACACATAGGACAGTGGGTGTAGAGTAGGCAGTCTGCATGGGAAAGCTGGGTGCAGGAAGGAGCAAATTATCCAGTGCTCTCAGAAAACTGAGGCCCTTCCTTACTACACAATGTGACTGATATGATTCCATTTTAAATGCCACAGTTCTATCCTATAGAATTATGGGGTTCACAATTCAGGAAAGAGGTTTGGATATCTCAACCAGAGAGCTCGAGTACCTACAAACCCCAGGTTCGAGCCATGGAAGTTCAAGTGGAATCATAGTGCTTTAATTGTGTAATGTGACAGGGCCCTGGAGGCTTAAACAGAATTTGTCTGAGAGTTTGCTAAATTGATCCAGAAATTTTGCTTGAAATTGCTTCCTGACGATGAATCCAGGAACAGGAGAAATCCCTTGAATCAAAAATAGTTGACCCTTCCATGAATTGTGCCAAGTAGTATAACTCTCAAGCTATGTATGCACTGTAGACATAATGCAGTTTGACCCCACTTTAACTGCCATGGCTCAATACTGCGAAATTCTGGGACCTGTAGTTTTGTAAGGCATTTTGTCTTCTTTGTCAAAAAGGTCTGGTGCCAAAATAAACTACAGTTCCCAGGATTCCATAGCACTCAGCCATGGCTGTTGAAGTGGTGTGAATCTGGATTACTTCTGTAGCTGACACATCCTCAGACACTCCAGCTATTTGAGCCTTTTCAAAATCAGAAATTCTGACTCTTTGCAATGCTTCCTCCAATCAGTGCTTAGTGTCTAGGACCAGGATGAAAACCAAAGAAACAAATTAATTTTTAGTTTAATTTACCTACCTGTTCCATAATAGTCTCACTCTTGTCAAAAACATGCATTTTCTGGTGAAAATTGAAGCTCCAGTTCTGAAACGCATTGGGTCTGATTAAATAGATATTATATTTCTGTACTGAAAGATATGTATGCAGAATAAATTAGGCAATAGCTTTTTTTTTAATATAAAACAGAAATGGCTTTACATTCACAAACACAACATTTTCCAGCAGACTGGATTAATTCACACAACAAAGCCTACCATTTAAACTGCTTTTATAGTTGAGGCTGTGGTGTACATTAGACAAAAGGAAAACGGAGCTTGTTATGTTAATGAAAATAGTGTTGAGACCGAAATTCATCTCCAAGTGCCTAATGATATGCTCTGTTGTTGCATATCTTGTAGCTTATAAACACATTCTTTTCAAAATACATTTCTCTTGCCATAAATCCATTTGCATGTAATTTGGGAGCGAGATGAGCGGACAATGAACTTCAGGTTTAAAACTGATAATGGTGGACATATTTTGGATTATTTCTGACATAAGCCCAAAATGAATTGGATACTACACTAGGAAAAAGCATAACATCTTTATGCATGATTGTGTGTGAAAGAGATCACTCTGATTGTTCTTTTCCTGCAATGAGCAAAATTTTTATTTGAACGATAAAGACAGAATGGAGCTAAAATGAAGGGAATGATAACCTTTACAGAAAAGGAACCAGTGTTTTAGCCTCCTCAGTGTGGAGGCAGGATAGAATAAAAGCTCACAAAATACAGAAAACTCTCATCCCTTTTTCTTAGATAACGTCCTACAATATGTACTTGTCATAACCAGAACACAAGCCTATTCCTTCCCCTGTACTTTTAAGTTCCATGAGAAAGAAATGAAGAATAGAATATTTTTGTACAAAGAACATGCCCTCATGTTAAGAAATGTAAACAGAAACGAGAGGAGATAACTTTTTTGTTCTTTTCTTTATTTTTATTTTTTTTATGGTTCCTTTCCTAAAGTATAATCCACCAGAACATTCTCTTGTGCTGGCTTTGTTGAAATGAAGACTATTGTAAAAGCTGAATCGGTCATGTCCTCAAATGACAACAAATCCAGAATCATTTATATGCACACCACTCCTTCAGTTGTTTATGAAGCATACTGTATTGACTTAATGCTTAAAGAGAAAAAATGTTTTGTTTGATTATCTCCACCCCTCCATCTCTAGTTTGATTCCTGGGGAGCAACATGGAGAGCAATAAGTCTGAACATGGGAGCTTCTCCTATGCATGGTCAACATGCTTCATAAACAACAGAACAGGAAGGACTTGAACCTATATCATCTATCTATCTATCTATCTATCTATCTATCTATCTATCTATCTATCTATC
>NC_056526.1:162099576-162119406 GCF_019175285.1 Sceloporus undulatus | reverse complement strand
CATCCATCTGTCTATCTTGCTTTAATTAGCATGTGAGTACAATGACCCTCTCCATGGTCATTTTCATCCACTTCCATGTGAGTTCCGTCCTCCTTATCCTGCAGTTCATCTTAATTGAAGCCACATACAAAACTGAACAGGGCTTTCATTGCATCACCAAGCAATCAGTACAAGAAAAGGGAGCAGTAAAAACAATTATTAGTGAAGGAACACTAAGGTGAATATCTGCATATCAGCAGGCATTTGAAGCTGAACAATATTCCTGACTCTTCAACAACCCAGAGAAAAGACTCAAAAAGAAAAGAAGGAAGGAAGGAAGGAAGAAAAGAAAGGGAAATAAAAAAGGGAAATAAAAGTAAACAGAGAATAAAAAGGTTACCACTGAGGTTTTATGTGACAGGGTTGGTTGCACACCAATTAAGAAGACCTATGCTGAAAGTCTCATAGTCTTAGCCATATAGATAAGTTCTTATAGCATGTGCACAACCTGCATATTGACTGAGCACCCTAGCTACTGCATTCTAGATTATCTGCATCTGAACCAGGTGAAAGTCCTACATAGAGCACATTACTTTAGTTTAATGTTAAGACTCAGGTATTCCTGAACATTTTTGTTCAAAAGAGAAGGCAGCTTGACTTTTCTGAGTCATTCTGTACACTTAGAGTTTCTTTTATCTCACTCCTAAATTATAAGTTGTTGTTTTTGTTTGTTTTTTGCGGACTAATCTAGTTTGCCTCTAACGTACCATATTTATAGTCTTTATATTTTAACCATAATTTCTTTTTCTTGTTTGTTTTGCTTAATGAAAATCCAATATACCATTGAGAAGGATGTTTTGGAGTGATTTTTTAATCCCAGCAGTGTCAGTGATTGAAATGATCATTTTGATGTATTGGCTGAAAGATTTTGATGATGGGAGGAAAGTTTCTTGGTACAAAATAACTCTATTCTCCATGGACATTTTCTTTGAGTGGTTGAACCCCTCAAGCATAATAATAAACAAGTGGAAAATAACTGCAGTAATAACATCTGACATTTTATCCTGTAAGTTTCATACCCAAGGGTTCTAAAGTGATTTACAAATGAAAGGACTGATTCTGTAATAACCAGTGTTCTGTGCATGGGCCTTTTATAGCTCTGTGCATTAGGACCTCAACAATTTTCTCTTATTAATTATATTTATGATGCTAAGCATCTATAAGTTCCACTTCTAAATTAGGGCCCATTTGTTTTTGTTGCACCTGTCTGAATTTCAGAATTAAATATTGTAATACTTGAAAATCTTCACTTTTAATTAGGACATTTATAGTGACAATGTCTGTGAGCCCTAAACCACCCAGGAACTGTATAAATTGTTTTATGAGAGGCAACAATATTTCTTCACCTATTCAAAGGGCTTAATTTATCACTAGAATGATTGTCTCCTGAGCCTCCATCTCAGTGAGAGATGGCAAATGATCATTCCCTAATTATATACAACCTTTTTCCCAAGAGAAGATCTCAGAGATATTGTTTGCATCCTCCATATCTAATATTGTTTGCTTCCTCCATATTTATTCTCAGTCTTGCTTTCATTTACTGAAATGTTGTGAACATCCATGCCTTTCTGTTCCTAATGCAAAATCTGCATATTTTGGTTACAGATAACGATCCTAAACAGGAATCAAGTTTAATAATATTATCATTGGATCTGTGGGCAAAAAGCAGCAGTGAGATGGGCAAAAAGATGGATGATGCAGCATTGGTGTAGGTATTCAGTGACGATAGGTCACTCGAAACCATTTCCATAGCGTACCTTTTTATGACATTGAAATACATTATGCACTTTTTAAAAAAAATGAAATATAAATCCACCTGGTTTGTTATTGTTACTACTTTTGCTTTTGCATTTTTTTTAAAAAAAATGTGTGTGTCTCTCACAAGTCCTGTAATGAGCAGATTTCCAGATGCAAAGTGTGTCTAGTGTGTGTTCATTTTCCAAGTACAATAGTGCAAATCAAAGAAATCTTTAAAAAAAACAGATGGAGGGGCTTCCTCATATGTCACATGTGTAACAGTGCCCCATATGTGTGTGTGTGTGTGTGTGTGAATTAATTTGAAAGAGAGAGAGATCTGTGACCAGAATAAGGAATGTTAATAGAAGTTATCGTGCATATATACAGCTATTTATATCTGTGTTGCAACCTCCTACACAGACATTTGTTTTTGCATCCATGTATACAAAAGAGTCACTGCTAATGAACAGAAGAAAAAATACTATGGAAAAATCAACATTCGTATTAATGTTGACAGCAAAATGGAAAATTGAAAAAGAAGTCTGGAATAAATTTATCTTTTGGTCTTTCTTTCTTTTTTAGCCATTCAAAATCTTATAACTTTGGAAAAGCTATAAATGTTGTTGGTGATGTTGTTATTATATGCCTTCAAGTCTTTTCTGACACATGGAACTCTAAAGTGAACCTATCTTGGGGTCTTCTTGGCAGTATTTGTTCAAAGAAGGTTTGCTAGTGTAATCCCTTGAGGCTGAAATCATGTGACTTGCCCAAGTGGGTTTCATAACTGAGTGGGGAATCAAAACCTGGTCTGCACAGTTACAGTCCTATGGAAGCTGAAATATTATTCCATTGTGTGTTTCAGGTACAGAAAACCTCTACATGAATTTTCATTGTATATAACAAAACACGCATCGTTTTCATTTCATTGCTTTTTCTTCTGGTGCATCCTTATAAGTCTATGTTATGTATGTTTATGTAGATATGAGTTCTGCTAATCTCAGTGGGACTTATTCCTAAAAAGACATCTTAATGCAATCATTGCACAATTTATCAAATGTAGGAATGCTTACTATGCTTTGTATATGAAAATAACATACTGTGCTTAGTGCAGATTGTCTAATTTTATTAATATTTTGTCTCCTTAATTTCTTTAATATAGAAGGGGGCTGAACTGAGAGAGAAGCAATAAGAAGAAATTGCCTTAAAAGACAGTGTGGAATATGTACAATGACTCATTAATTAGCACCTTGACTATGTAACGAGAACTGAAAATTAGAGGAAGAGTTTAATTTATATGCCACTGAAATCAAAGTCAAGAGTTCCATTGATTTTAACAGCTCTGTAATGAACCGCAAAAAAATTATTTTCAATTCTTCTAATAGGATGAATGCTGACAAAAATATTCTGAATTTCTTATTATTTTGAATAATAAGTTATTCACCCCCCTTGCTTCCAGGTGACTAAAAACTGGATTTATAGTTTATACTGAAGAGCCAAGTAACATGGTTCAATTCTCTCTCTTTTTTTTTTCATCAGGGGTTATAAATTCTATTTTACTAGGATCAACTTGTCTTTCCCTCCTTCTTCTTTGTAGCCTATGTTTAAAAGTATCACACATATTGGACTCTGTTGAGAAATGAGACTGAATGTATATTCCTTTTGATTCCTTATTTCATGCATGAGAATCAAAATATAACCACATGAGACAATGCTGTTGTTGAAAGTCATCTTTATGTCACAAATTATTTAAAAATGAGGAAGATATTTGTGACTCAAATTTTCTGTGGTTCTGTTTATCATATATTACATTCACTTTCTGTTCAGTTGAGCATGGCCTTTAATGGATTTATCCACTTGAGTGCAGAATAATATATAAGAAAATACAGGAAGGGATGAAGATAACTGAGGCATGGGTTCTGGTCTCTACAGCCTTTTAATATCTTTTGGAGTGATTGATGAATATAATGCAATGTATGAGTCATCTTTTGTCCAGAGAGAACCCCATCAGTGTCTTCTAATTAAAACGTCAACATAGTGCAAAAAAACTTGAAAAAAAAACATGAACAGCAGAAGTTAAGAACAGGAGAGAACCTTCCAAATAAATATATGGAACTGATGCATTTAAAATGCCAAAAAGCATTTTAGATCAAAATATTTAATAATGTAGTTAGATTAGACCAAAAGAAAGTCCAACTTTGTTAGTTCATCAGTTGACGTACCTCCACAGAGAAGCCCTGCCCTGAAAAAATAGTCTTGTTAAGTGCTCTTACCTATGAGTTACATTTTGGATTACAATTTTTCAAAATTCCTCAGCAAGCAGGCCCATTTCCCAAGCTCTAGCCCTATACTATGTTTTAACCAGTGAAACCACTTTTAGTGGTGAAAAGATATGGAAGGGTCATCACGTGTGGAGAAAAGTCAGATTTGAAAATTGGCAACATCCAGTCAGAGTGAGCCTAGCAAAAGCCAATGGGAACTTAGCCAAGAAAAGGTGGGGACTACTCCAGGATCAAGTATATCAAGAGAGGAGTATTTTGCTGAGAGGGGTGGTTGGATAGGGGTTTGGAGTACACAGGTTACAGACTAGGAGAGTCTTTGGTAAAAGGTGGCCAGAAAAATCCTGAGAGATTACAGCCAGAGAAAGGCTGTGGAAATTACTATAAGTGCTTGAGGAGCAGTTGGAACCAAGAGAGTTCAAAGGTGAGAGTGTAATTAGGGTGACTAGGGAAGTCCCAGCTTACCAGAAAGGATATAAAGTGATCAAGAACCAATTACAAAGACAAGCTAAAGGAACTGTCAAACTGTGTAACAAATAAAGTATTTAAACACCATAACCAATGTGAACACCAACCACTAAAAGAGATACTGTATTCAGCCTGAATTGTAAATCAATCTATTACTTTTCTTCAACAAGCAGCTGTCTGGAAGGATTTCAAAAATATATTAAAAACATTACCAGCATTGAGAAAAGTCTTTTAGGTTTGGGACACACCAGATAGCAGGTTTGTGGCTGTCAGAGAATATTTGCTGCTAAACTGGGGAAGAATCTGTGGCCCAGAGATCTGGCATCAAGAGAGATTTGTAGTGCAGGAGATACACAAGAGAGTCCCAAGTTTGAGTGTCTTCATCATATAATTGATAGAAGTGGGGGATCAAAAAGACCTACTGTGCTGCCATCTGAGAAAAGTAGTTGGGTGGGTGAGTCTCACTGTGACATACACACAGAGGAAAAGATAAAAGGTTTTAAGAGATTTTGGTAGCGCCACATTGTCATTTTGATGCCGTGTTATTAAGAGAGACATGCAGTATTTCACAATGTTCTTTCACCTATGTAACTAATGCAGAGGTTTATAATTAAGCACCAGCACCTTACATTGTGCCTTAACATAGTGGCAGCTCATGCATTTAATAGTAGAGTGATGGTTAATAAAGTGAAGGGTAGCAAGCAATATGGGTTCCACATTGCACTAGCTGCAGTTTCTGAACACTCTTCTAGAGCGGCCCCAAGTACATCATGTTGCAGTAATCTACCTGACCATAAAATAAGGCATAGCTCACAGTTGTGAAGTCTGCATTCTCTGGAAAAAGTTGCAAGTGGCACATCAATTGAGGCTCAGTAATGACATGTCACAATTGTTACCTGAACCTGTGGGAGTAATGCCAGGTCTATAACCACAGCCAGCTTGCAAATACTGGCTGACACCCTCTTAGGCATTTTTGTCCTAATACACTGACTTACAACCATTGCAGAACATGACACTGTGCAAGATGCCCCAATATGCATTGTTACAATCCACTCAAAGAATTCTGTGTCATGTCAGGGTTGTAGGTCATTGTTGTAAAGCTGTGTGGCAAATCTCTGATACAGGATCTCCATATCTGTCTTTCAGAGGGAATACCATTCCACCCAGAACAAACTGTGTCCCCAGTCCTGGATTAGAAGTACCACAAACTAACTTTATCTCAATCATTGCTTTGCAATATGATCAGAGCAGTTGTTCAAATCTTCTCTTCATTACTAGATGGCATTAGTAGCATCCTGAAGAACCTGAAACAACCGCTGACTAGATAGTGGACAGAAAGATTTTTTTTAATTCTGCCAACATTATCAAAGGGAAACATTTTCAGAGATAAAATGCCAGCCTTCAAATAGTCTTCTAAAAGTTATTCAGAAGCCTGTGTAGAGGCTCACTCCACTTTGGGCAATCCCATTGTCACTCACTTTAATGGATACAACACTCTTCCCTAGGTTACACACTGGAACCCTGCTACTGGGTGTAATAAGGACAGCTAGATGGGTGGGGGAGGACAGATAATCTGGATGTTTAATGAACGGGTAGGACAGTGAATTTCAGGAGGTGCAGTTTGTTGCTTGTATAACAATTTTCTTCCTCCAGAAAGTTATTAAAGGTGTGTGTGTGTGTGTGTGTGTGTGTGTAACTGTGTGTAACTGCTTAATTCCTATAAATACAGGCCCGTAACTTCCCTGATTGAATCTATCCATCTAACATGTGGTCTTCCTCTCTTTCTGTTGCTTTATACTTCCATATATTACAAATAGATACTACACAAATTACTTTTCAGGACAAAAAATATATGATTAAAACAAACTTTTTTCAAAGGCGAAATTACTTCTAATTGGTTTCTATATATACAACTAAAAGAGAAAATAAAAAATTATGGAATTGAAGAAAAATGACAGAATTAGAAAAAAAGTTAACAAGGGAAGATTAAAACGTGTTATCTAAAATCTACAAACTTTTGTTAATTTGGGATACTGAGGAAGACTGTGTGCAATGATTAAATGGGCTCCAAATACTGGCCATAACATAGACTTAAATAAATGGGAGAAAGTATGGATTACAACAATGAAATTTTTATCATGCCAAAATATTAAAGAGAACACATACAAATTGCATTATAGATGGTACCTCACCCCTGTCAAAAATGTATCAATTAAAAAATAAAAGTTGGAAATACTTGAGAGAAAAGGGAACCTTTTACCACCAATGGTGGATCTTTACAAAGATTAGGAAATACTGGTGCACCATACATTAATTAATAGAAAAAAAATTCTAAAGGTGAAATTAAAATTGAAATCAGAAACTTATTTGAAAGGAATGATTGATGAAGAAATAGACAAGAAAAATGGTGGAATCTTACACTATATATTGACAGCCGCTAGACTTCTAATAGCACAGAAATGGAAAGAAAATTCAACTCCTTCAGTACAAGGTTGGCTATTAAAATTATTAGAGATGGCTAAATTATATAAGTTAACATGTCTTTGAAGAGAAGGAAAGATACAATATTTTGTAACTATTTGGGTACAAGTAATGGGATACCTAAGTAATATATCTTGTGAAATGTCAATATTAGGATTAATGGATTAATGGTGATAATACAGTCAGCCCTCCTTATACCCACATTTTTTATCCATGGAATCAAGCACCCACAGCTTGAAAATATTTTTTTAAAAATATAAATTTCAAGTATCAAACCTTGATTTTTCCATTTTATATAAGGGACACCATTTTGCTCTGTCATTGTATTTAATGGAACTCGAGCATCCATGGATTTTGTTATTCATGGGGATCCTGGAACCAAACCCCAGCAGACAACAAGGTCCCACCTTATATGTATTACGTTAAAAATTAGATGACTCATAATATTTAAAGTAGAATCAGATAAAGAATTGATATGAGGTAAAGGAACATTAAATTCATGTTAGCAACAAGAGCCGTTAGAACTGGGAGTTAGGAATGGATGGTATTAGATGTGGAAAGTTAAAGTAGATACATATGTATGTATGTATGACATATTGTCGATTTATGTTGCTGTTTTTATAATTTGTCTTATTTGTCTTATTTTTTTCATGTTTTTGAATTCAATAAAACTTATTTTAAAAAAAGAAAAAAGAAATAAAGAAACAGTAGCTTGCTTCCAGTTGGTAAATTATATTGCATAAATCATACTTATGCTATCAAAACTCACTTCATTTGGTTTTTGAAGCAGCTGGAATTCACTACTAATCATGCTAGTAGCAAAATATCCACAAAACCACCTTTTCTCAGGGGCAAACTCACAATTTTCTCATCTGTGGAGAGTGGGTTGGGGGTGAGGAGGCGGAGACACATCCAGCTATTTTCATAGCTGGGTTTGGTGGACTGCAGTGGAAATAAGGTGAGTTTTGGGGGGAAGATAGATGGGAAACTATCACAGCAACATATCATAGGTAAATTCCCAGTGCAGGATCATAGCCTATGTTTTTCATACACACAAACATACAGATGTGTACCACATGCATAATGCACAGTCTTACTTTCTGCAACACTTGGGATATACAAATATCAGGTGAAAACTGAACATTTTATCTTCTGTGTAATTGTTCCTGGCAGACTTTCCTGGGTAATAAGAAAGCAATTTCTCAGCCAGGAAATCAATAATGGAATCGATCATATTATTTCCTCTAGCCTATATAAGTTCAAGAACATTTCTTTTGTTATTTTATTATTCAGTTTTCTACTTAGTAAATTGGCCCACTGACTGAGTGAGTTGACTAGGTTATTCACTGAAATGAATGGAGCTTCCCTTGTTATTCCTCAATGTCAACACTTATGCATGAACAACTGCACTATGGAAAGATATATATAGCAAAGTATGCCCTTTTAAGGCATTCCAGATTTTTTTTTAATGTACTTAAATTACAGATTTCAAAATATTTAGTGCACAACAAAAGTAGAAGAAGAAGAAGAAGAAGATAATAGTTGTTTTGGACTGCAATTAAAAATACCAGCAGTTAAACTTTAAGAAAATGAATTTGATAAAGAGATAATAATAATAATAATAATAATAATAATAATAAAATTTATTTATATACCGCTATTCCAGTTACCAGATGATTCCCCATGGGAAAGATTTAAAATTATCTTTCTTCCTTTGTAGCTAGAGGAAAATACTCAATTAAAAGAGTACTGTGTTTCTGTCATGGAAGAGTATATATAATATAGAGGAATTACCTATGCTTCTCTCTTTTAGATCTATCTATCTGAAGGTGAACATGAATATTTCAGACAATTGTAACCTCTCCAAACAACAAAATTAGTGGGGGAAAGTGGGTCTAAAGAGCCCTTGAAATAAAACATTTGTAATGCTGCCTACACAGTGGCTTAGCAGTTAAGACACCTACTCTAATGACTGCAAGATCCACAGATCAGTAGTTCAAGACCCAAGTGCCATATGATGGAGCTCCCATCATTAATTCCAACTTAGAACAGCCGGCGGACTCCCGCGACGAGCTGCGTTGCCGCCGGGAGGTCACGCCGACTGAGGAGGCCCTGCCGGGCCTGGTACGCCCCAGCATACTTTGCTGGGGGCGTCAGTAAGACCAGCATGCTTTGCTGGGGCCAAAAAATCATCTGATTGGCTGGCTGAGGGGCCGGGGATGAACTTCCTGTTTTGGCCGCTCTAGGAGACTCGGAGGACCTCTCTATAGTCCTGGTTTCCAGTCCTCCAGAGAGCTGATTGGTCAGCTGCCCTGGAGGGGAGAAGCGTGCTCCCGGCCCCTCCCTCTTTGCAGTGGCCTATATAAGGCTTGTTCAGGGCCATTTTTGCTCAGCTTCCCACCCTCCCTCCCTCGGGTTTTTCGTCACAACTGAGGGGTGGCAGCATAGGCCATGATCTGCTGAGAGTGGTTTTCAGGGCTATGGAGCACTGGAGAAGGAGTCCTTTAGACCCGGGTATTTTGAGGGCATATGTTATGGCCATTGTGGGGGCCATTACGTTATTACGTTACCCGGTGACTAGGGCTTAAGGGATAAGAGGCAATCAGAACTTCACATAGCTGTGAGATTGCATTCCCTAGCCCATAGGTCATCCCAAATTTGCGGTCATCGATCAACCAGGGTGTTTGATTTTACAGATCATGACCTCATGCTTTGGGCCAACCCTACACTGTTTTAATGTTGATTTAATAAAGTTGTGGCCATTCCTCCAACTATGGTGTTGTGTTTATTGTGGCAGCACCCCTCCTAGGCAACTTCCAACCTAGTAGTTTGAAAGCATGTAAAAATGCAAGTAAATAAATAGGTACCACTTTGGTGGGAAGATAACAGTGTTCCATGCAGTCATGTGGCTAGCCACATGACCTGAAAGTCATCTTTGGTCCTCGGGCTTAGTAATGGAGATAAGCACCAATCCCTATAGTCAGACACAACTAAACATTCATGTAAAAAAACATTAACTTTTACTTTTAATGGTGTTTATAACTAGGCCTGAACCAAAATGGTGCTCTATCTTTTGCCACTTTATGATGAGCTGAAATAGGAAGAGCCATTTCAGGTATATTCTTAAAGAACTGGATAGATGTGAGTGGAGTACACCACTTTCTTGCCTTCCATCTTTCCTGGAATGAAAATGCTACCAAATGTTGTCCAAGCTACCATGCTTAGTCTCTCCCTACCAAAAGAAAGCAATGGAAACAATGGAAGTGGTGCAATGGAAACAATAGAAGTGACAGATGAAAATGATCTTTCTGTCTCAGAGAAAGAGAGTTTCAGGACACTGGATATAGATTACTACATTACTACTATTATTTTCTTTTTTAAAAAAAAAAGTCTAGTGTAAACGTTGTCTTTCCTAATATGTTTCATCTAAAACTGAACTCTCTCCCAAAATCATAAGCAAATGCTATGATAATAGTCAGTTTTCCTGAACCTGCCTTGTTATGTTTTGTTGTAAGAAGAATGAAAAGGAGGAGGAGGAGGACAACAGCAATCATATTCAAAGGAGGCTTGCATAATATTCTAGACACACTATACACCAGCTTTTTAAATCTTTCACTACATTGGTTGCACTCTCTCGATCTCAGCAATGAATTCTGGGAATTGTGGTTTGGAGAACTGGTGAGGTAAACCAGTAAGTCAGGTTTCTAACTCTTGTTACAGAACTGCTATATTCAGCATTCACAGGGAGGAGGGAATAATTGCTAAGCCTCCATAAATCTCTTCTGTAAATATGCAGCTATATTTGGGAAACAAACTTATGGATGTATTTCAGGACACTTTTCAGCAAAGTGTTTCAGTAAAATGATGGCTAGCATCCTGTTCAGTATTTACAATGTCATAAACTGGACTTATGGCATTGTAAATATTGGAATTGAAATTCTACAGTTCTTATACCACTGCAACAAACATAAATGCCCCCCCCCCAAACCTACCTCTGATGCCAGGCACTCCTACTAATAGAATGATTTCTGAGGTGCTGGGCAGTGGGACAGTCAGTGAAGAAATGCATAGCCCTCTTTCAGCAGTGAGGTGCTTTGCAAAATGTAGCTGTGATAGGAACCTCCATCACTGTAGATCCTGTTAAGTTCCTTGCTGCCAGGTGAAGAAGTTGGATGCTTCTTCATTGACCATACCACTTCTCAGCACCTCAGAAGTCCTATTGCTGGTGAGTGTGCTTGGCATGAAATGAAGGTTTTGAGTGGTTAAATTTCAGAAGACATTTTGCTATTTTATTACTCAGAGCCCTAGTTCATATATGTACACCCACATTTTTTTTTCTTTACATCAGGGGTATGAAACCTGTAGCCTTCCATATACTGGCAGATTTTAGTTCCCATTATCTCTGTCCATTGGCCAATTATAATCCAAACAAGATTTGGTGGATCACAGGGGTACTATCTCTGATTCATGCATTCATAGGTGCATAAACCTCCACTATATGAATAATATAATGTATAGAGTCTTTGGTTCAGTGATTTCTCCTTCAAAAAGTCATGGAAGTCTCTTGTGCAATCAGGTGTTGATGTGGCAATTAGCTATATCACACAGAGATTTAAACATTTAATTGTTCTTTCTATCTAATAGATAGATAAATAGATGATAGATAGATATAGATAGTACAATCCTATGCATCCTTAAGAGGAAAAAAGAAATACAGTGTGATATATTTCCAGCTAAACATCTTGTTGAATTTGCAGTCCTGATGTGAAAATTGGCAGCTATATATGATGTGCTATATACTAAACAAATCAAAAGAGATACGATTATCATACAGCAGATATACACACACAAATTAGCAGCAGTGGATGCAATATGAAAAAGACCTCTATCCAATAAATATTTGCAACATCAAAGGTATCTTTAAAAAAAAATTACAAACACATGAACAACTTTGTTATTTTGTTTTTAATTATTTCAGAGATGCTTATTATGTACTCTTCAGCTTAGGGTTAGTTAAAACAAAATTTATATTTATCTTTTCATTAAAGGTACAGAGACAAAATTTACATCCACTCTTTCATTATAGTATAGTGCTTGAAAAAGTTACATTCTTGAGCTAGTATCCCATTTTCCAATCACCAGCAAGTCGGGGGGGGGGGGTTCTGAGAGCTATATATCAAAAAGGAATACAAAAAGGAACTTTGCTAAATTCTGTTAAAAACATATGCTTTCCATAGTGGGGGGAAAGATGTCCCCTTGCTCGCCAGTCTCCCAAAATTTACTTTATCTACTAAATGGAAAGATGGCTTCCATATGTGCCCAAATCAACATGCATAATTCTGATAATTCACTGTCTTTTCTTGCCATTCTTCCCCTATCCAGCCCGCTGCATAACACTAGATAAGTAAGAACTAATGTAAAGAATCCATTAATTAAGGAAGCATTTTGCTGCATTAGCATTAGCTTGCTGAGCTAGGTATTTACCCAGAATCTCCACTTCACTTTTTCAGACAACAGATTACTATCAGTTATTCGAGAGGCATCTGTAGTTGTCTGCTATGTAAAAGCAAGTGACATTTACAGGTCTCCACTAAGAAGCTGTCTAGGGCTGAAAGCAAATGACAAAGCAGTAATGTGACAGACCCAAAAGATCCTCCAAGACTATCTTATCAATCACTGAAGTGTGAGAAGCAGTTAAAATTGCATCCTTGCAATCCCAATGAACTAAAATCTAATGGCACTGGTATCTGTCTAATCCACATTGCAGAAATAATGTAATTATTGATAACCAATACTTTCTTTCTTCCTTAATACCTTGAAAAATGCAACAGAATTTCCCAGGGGCCTGGGAGAGCTGGTGAGGTATAGTGGTTTGAGTGTGGGACTATGATTTTTGAGACCAGGGTCCAATTCCCTGGTTGACCCTGCAAACCCACTTGGTGACCTTGTGTGAGTTCTGTACTCTCAGCCCCAGAAAACTCCATGCTAGGTTCATTTGAAGGCACACAATATATTGGGTATGCATAAATAGCAGAAGGTGAAGGGGGAATAGATTGGCCCTGGGAGAGCTTCACTTCCTCTGGGAGCCAGGTGCCACCTCAATGTCTAGTAGTTACCCCTGCCTACTATCCATAGTCCCTATTATCTCACCCATTTTCTTAGTCTTTTGGCTAAATATTGTCTTCCATGCTCCTTTTTGGGAGCAATTTTGCAACACATCAGAGGCAAAACCATGGCAAAATTTCCCTAGGATATAGGGCACCAATTTTGGCCTGCCTCTTTAAAAAGTTGAAGAAAATAGAAACTGGGAGTGGTAGGGATCCTGAGGCCTTCAAAAATGTCTTTGTGAGAGCCACATGCACTTTCCCATACTTGCACTAAAATCTCACCTAGTTTTTAATACTCATTAATCACATTCTATATTCTGGCATATACATATCTGGATAGCTTTGCCATTGTTGTTTATACATTAACAAACAGATTGAGAGTTTTCATCCATCCCTGTTGTGAGCATTTTCACAGTACACCACTAACTTCTCTATTTTGTGGTGGTAGCCATGTAACGGGGGCGGGTTATAGACCGCCACTTTGAGGCGGTCTGCCGCCACTGCCGTTTGCTCCGTAAGGGAGCCGTCGTAGCCACACCGCGCAGCTCCCTTACGGAGCAAAAAAGAAGCTCCAAAATGGAGCTTCTTTCTACGGCACCTCTGTGATGTCGCGAGGCGCCAGGGGCGCATTCGCAACGTCACAGGCGCCGCGACACGTTCGGATGCACAGCGTCCGATACGTAAAGATGGCACTGGCCGTGTGGAATGGCTGGCGCCATATTGTATGGACAGAGTCCGTATTAGACCCAGGGGCGTCTAGAAGAGACGTCCCTTTTTTAAAATGGGACATCTTGTGGACGTCCCAAGTGCCGGTTTGTAACCGGCCTATGTAACAGCAAAAAAAAAAGTGAGTTTTTTCACCTCCCTCCCTCCCTCCACATAGCTTTCAAATTTTAGCTGGCTTAGGCTTTTATGAACTGCAGGTGCATTGGACAGCTTGGATATATGTAAAATGAAGGAAAAAGAGAAGGAGACAGAGAACTAAAAACATAATATAGAAACTGAGTAGTGTTGGGAAGATGTGACATTAACTCGTCTAATAGTTAAATTGGGATGATATAGAGTTTTGTAACAGCTGTTTTCAGCTACAGAAGTGAGGCAATTAAATTGTAAGGATGCTACAATTTCTTCCAGCAGGATTATTCTTCTTTCAACAAACATCTGGGAGTGAAAAACTAAACAGATGATAGCTTCCCAATACAGAATCACCATGGTGGGGAAGCCTTACCAGTTGAGTTTTTGCCTGCTGAGCAGCTCTTACAGGCAGGTATCTAAAGGTGTTGACCTCAAAAGTGCCTTCCCAAATATCTTTGGTAAGTGATTGTGACAAACATCGCTTTTTTTAAAAAAAAAAAATTAAAGTAGAACTTTGCTTACACAAAATTGCTTTTGTCATCTTAATTAATTTCTTCCCATGTTCTTGTAAATCAATCCATATCACAAATAATTGATTGGGGACTGAAGCAGAAATGAACACTTCAGGCACTTGCTTAAAGGGAATTAATTCTTAATTAAGTTGGCTTTCTTTGGATTTTCATCTTTAGGGAAAATCAGTTGCTGCTAAGCATTTGAGATATCTTCAGCCTCTTTAATATAGGAAAAGCTTTTATAAAAGATTTTAGGCACTTTGCATGCTAAGTAGGTCAGAAAGGGGTATCTTAAATCGATGACTAAAACAAAAATTCATGTTGGCATTAAAAGGTTATAATACATTATGGGTCCTTACTAATATAAAGATACAGTATAAAGCAAAATATGCCTCAGATCTTACTGAACTATGATTATGTCTTTTTCTCCCATCACAGACTTTTCCTCGTTATGGAAACTGAATTGCTCCGTAATTATAATCCATGGCAATGTGCCCATTTCCTTGACTATTGTATAACACAATCATGATGAACTGGACTAGTACAGGTTTATTGATTGTATAATGTCTAAGCATGTACTAGCTCTTCAGATATTTGCCTCAGATGCTGCTGCCGAATAACCACAGGAGACCGTGCTGGAGGAAAGGCCACAACTTTATTAAGCAAACCATTGGTAGGGTTGGCACAAAGCATGAGGTCAGGATCTGCGAAATCAAACAACCCCACGTTTGTCTGATTAACCACAACCTGGCACCCACCAAGTATTGGGATGACCTAGGGGCTAAGGCACACCGTATGACCGCATCTCTGCCATGCGTTCACATATTCGCTAAGCCCCTAGTCACCGGGAGGCGCTCTCGCGTTATGGCCCCCGCAATGGCCATACGCCTGCCCTATTCGCCCCTGGGTCCCGACTGACTCCCAAACCAGAGCTCCGTAGCCCTGGTACCACACCGTGCAGATCCTGGCCAATGCTGCCGCCCCAAAGTTGTGACAAAAAACCCAAACCCAAGCGGTGGGTGGATGGGAGAAGGCTCAGCTCCTCCTCCCTTCCTGCTTGGCTCCTAACCATCCGGAGCCAAGCGCCGACTGAGGGCCGGGGCTGGCAGCACGGCCTATATAGGCCTAAGCCCTGCCCTCAGTGCCACCTGACCAGGAGACTCCTCCTCCAGGCCCGCAGAACCAATCATCTGCCCTGGAGGACCGGAACTCCCGGTCACCGAGCCCAGCTCCCAGAGCATCGCGGGGCGGAAGGGCCTCCCCTTCACCCCGCACACCAATAGGGAGCTGGGGCAAGCCCCAGAGCACTCTGGGGCTTGTAGCCGTTCACTGCGTCTAGCGGCAAAGCGGTCAGCCCGCCGAGTCGGGCAACCGCTTTTTCTGTACACAAACTCAAGATTGGCTCATTTTATTCACTCAGGGGCTTTCTGCACTGCCATTTGGGACGTCCGGAGGACGTCCCATTTTAAAAAAGGGCCGTCTCTTATAGACGCCTCTGGGCCTAGTATGGACTCCGTCCGTACAAGATGGCGCTGGCCCTTCTACATGGCTGGTGCCATCTTTGCGTATCGGACGCTGAGCGTCCGTACGCGTCGCGTCCTTTGTGACGTAGCGAGTGCGCCCCTGGCGCCTCGCTACGTCACAAACGCGACGGAAAAAGAAGCTCCATTTTGGAGCTTCTTTTTCGGTCCGCGCGGGAGTCGCGCCATCTGAAGGCTCCGGCTCCCCCGCAGACCTACCGCCGGCGGCGGCAGAGCGCCGCAAAGTGGCGGTATGTACCCCGCCTAAGATACACTTATAGTACATGTAATATGATAACAGTCAGTTTTCCTGATGATTGACTGGAATTTCCGTAATAATTTTATATGAGAAATCTCTCTTTTTCTCTAAGTGACAGTGTTGAAATGTTTACCCCTTGGTTTTTGGAATGTTGTCAGATTTGTATCCATTTAACTGGTTAGAGATTGGCCCATTTGCCCTATATAGATTGTAGAGAACTGATTGGAAGGAAGAAAATCAATTCATTTAAAATGTGGTGTTGGAGAAGAGTTCTATGGATATCGTGTATTGATAAAAAGACAAATAAATGGGTCCTAGAGCAAATCAAGCATGAACTCTCCCTAGAAATCAAGATGACAAAATTGAAACACTCATGCTTTGGACATGGATAAACTTAATCAAGGAAGCTATGGCCCTGAGTCTGCAAGAGCTGAACAGAGCTGTTGATGACAGGGTGACTTGGAGGTCTCTTATTCATAAGGTTTCCACAGACTGAAATTGACTTGACATCAATTAACAACAAGAATGCAGAAGCACGTTGTTGAAAGAAGACTACGTATGATACATATGATACATTGTTGTGCATTGATTATATACCTGTATTGCAGACACTGACTCACAAACCATAAGGTTGTGAGTTCAATACCAGCCAGGAATCAAGCTCGACTCAGGCTTGCAACCTTCTGAGGTCGTAAAAATGAGTACCCAGATTGTTAGGGGCAATAGCCAACAGTTGTAAACTGCTTAGGAAGTGCTTAAGTGCACCGATAAGCAGTATAGAAATGTAATTGCTATTGCTATACATTCCATGATGAGCAAGTGAATGAACCCCAGAAGCCCTTTCACACTACACAATATTCCGCATTAATTACCATGACAACATGCTATGGAATTCTGGGCAATGCAGTTTAGAGAGAACTGTTTATGTTTCTCAACCATAGAACTCCAGTGGCTTAAGCTATAAGTCCCAGAACCCCATAGGATGCCAACATTGCATTTGAAGTGAAATATAGCACTATAATTTTGTAGTGTGAAAGGAGTCCTGATCCTGCAGGTGACATTGCTTAAGTCTGCAATGGTGTCAGCACAGTAGAGATGAGTACTGGTATTTCAATTTGTAGCAGGGTTTGGTCCCTCTATTGTATCCTTTTTGTGTGGTCTGTTATTTCTAATAAGGAATCATTTATGGTTGAGAAGGTTTGGTATGCAAAAACAGGTCTAGCACCCAAGGCCTCTGAAAGGCAAGTGCCATTATCCAGGATGGACTGTCAATCACTGATAATACATTTGAGATCTTTCAGCTGTGAACTGAATGTGACAGCATGTAATGGTCTGTCATTTTCTCTCCCAGGCTTGCTCTATAGTAAATTATTCCTGGTACCTGTCTGGCCCTATCAGTTCATCATATTTGTTGTTCACTTCAAAGCATGGGTGTTGTGGTTTGAAAAATGTCTGCTACATTTGTGAGTTTCTGCCTGAACACCTAATGTTTTCCAGTCATAGATCTTTCTCACTATGTGAGGTAAGGGATCTTGGTTTTACAGGTAGCATGCTGGACTGCAGCCCATGCTCTTACTTAACAGTGCTCTCTGTGTTTATCAGAACCTTTAGCATATTAATTTGTACAGAAATAAATTCAGTGAGGCTCATCTGTTCCAGGTAAGCATGTGAAGGTTTACTATACAGAGTCTTTAGTTATTCCCCATCACATAGGTGCTGCTTTTGGCTTCACTGAAAATCCATGGGTTACCACCAGTTGAATTTCTTAGTGTGAAGCAACCATTAAAAATGACAACAAAAAAGCCTTGTCAAATTTAATTAACATTAGCTACTTGGGATGAACCCAAGTAACAAAGCATTGAAAGAAACCTGGGAGTAAATTATGTTAATTTAATCCCTAACATTAATGTTATTAGATGGTAACCTTTCAGTGGTTCCCAAACTTTGGTCCTACAAATATTTTGAATTTCACCTCCCAAGACTTCCTGACTTTTGGTCAAACTGGCTGGGACCTCTGGGAGCTGAAGTCCAAAACACCTAGAAAACCAAAGTTTGAGAACCCCTCAACACAAAATACCTGGAGCACCAAAGTTTGAGAGCCACTAGAGATGAGGCTGAAATGCACTGATACAGAAAGCAAAATGCAGAAAGACAGACACAAGGAAAGTCCTAATGTATGTACAATGGTTCATGATCATCATCATCACATGCTATCACATGGTATCAGGAAACAGAACCTATTCCCACAAATTATTATCAAGTTCACATAGAAAAGAGTGTAAGTGCTGTCATAAATGTTCTCCTTCAGAAGTTTAATATAGGAGTGGAATAACAGTAATCCACCTCTGAGCATTTCCCCTATTGGCTAAACAGTCTAGGATTGTTGGAACTAGAGGACTGCATGATTCCCACTCTTACTTTTAAAAATGAATGGGCATTTGCCTTTATACAATGATTCAGTATTTGCTTAATATATACTGTAAGGGGTGAGCCATTTCTTTGTACAAAATTCACAGGGTTTTATTTGTTCAACTAGCAAGTGTTTGGATTTTGTTTGCAAATTCCAGTTCTCTAATTTGCAACTCAAAAATGTGTTCTAGTTGATAATGAGGAATTGTTCCCAGGATAGGGTAAGCCATTGCCATCAGTTACTGAGCAGAGAAAGGGAACCTGTTATTTTCTAGTTGGCAAGATATTAGTGGGATTATTTCAGTTAGCAAGGCTAGCATTAATGACAAGGAAAGAGAAACATGAAATTTGCCTATAATCTCTCTTGTCTACCTAGCTTGGAGCAGGGATTTGAAATTTGACAGAAGATCAAAGGACTGTCAGTACTGTCCTATTCTACATTTGGCAGAACTATCAACTCAGCTCCCACCTTGCAAGCCAAGTGATATATATGAGGTTTTGTCTTCGGGGCTTACTAGACAAGTATTAGTTTATATGTCAGTCCAAGCAATGAAGGCCAGAAGTTCTTTTATGCAAAATGTCTTATTGGAAACACAATCCCAGTTGAACTGGATCCCATTCTAAAATCACAACAGCAGTGATAAGTTGGCAAACTGTGTCAGTACTTTATTTTTGATCTGTCTTTTACATGAATGAACATATAGCACTGTTGAGGTTAAGCTGTATGGCCAATAAAAATTAAAATAAAATATAATTCTGATCAGTGCAGTCACAAAGTTAGTCAGAGAAACTAATACATTGTGACAAGGGGTGAAAGCAGGTAGAGGCATTTTCACAAGTCTCAGAAGTGTATTTTATTTTCTCTCATTAGTAAATCAAATGAAAGTGCTGCATTGGCCAGACAATGAAGTACTCAGACATGAAGTAAGAAGTAGTTATTTCAATTTGTGAACTCTAACAAAAACTCCCCTCTACATGTAACATGGACAGAAATGCAAGGATAAGACCCTGCTACAAACTCAGATACCATCTGTGTTTCCACATCTACACTGCTAGTAACATCACAGATCCTACTAATGTCACCTGGAACATCATAGGTGCTTTTACCTTCATCTATCTATCTATCTATCTATCTATCTATCTATCTATCTATCTATCTATCTATCT
>NC_056526.1:162063615-162099566 GCF_019175285.1 Sceloporus undulatus | reverse complement strand
TTACTTTGGATAAATAATTTCCCATGCCTTTGTCAGGAGCATATTTGCCCACTCATACCTTCTGCTAGAGGTCATTTAACCTTTCAATAAAATGCATTTTTACATGTTTTCATGTGCTAATGAGACAGCAAAAATGATTTTGCTGAAAGATGAATAGATATTTGGTCTTATGGCAGTGAAATTTAGAGCCTCATTAGTAGGTAATTATGTAAAACACAGTATGTAAATAAAGCTTGTATGACAATTAAAAGGAGAAAAAAACATATACACCAACCTTGGTGCATTGCCAAATGACTTTTTTTTTTTAAACAGTCTTTAGTATGGTGAGTTCCAGTGACTGACTGAAGTTATTAATTACATGTTTAACTGTGAAACAGCCTGTATCCCTATTGCTCTATAGGTAAATACTAGTCAATAAAATGAAAACTAGCCTCTTTTTGGGAAGTAATTAGTACACTTCTTTTTTTTTTAAGATGGAGGCAGATGTGTGGAGAAAATAAATATTGTTTATACATTGTTATACACAGCAGATGAACATTTGAATTTGCTGATGTCTAATGGTGGTTTTAAAGAGAAAGTGGGTGAATTTATAGAGGATGAGGCTATCAGCAGCTACTAGTCATTATGGTTGTGTATGCGTGTGTGTGTTTTCCTGTCTTAAAGGGATTCTTAAAACTAGTTACTAGGAATCATAAATAGGAGCATCCCTTTATGTTCATGTCCTGCTGTGAGTCTTTCCATATACAAACCCATGCTTGCTGTGGGAACAGAGTGTAGACCAGCTAAGTCTTTGGTCTGATCCAGTAAGTTGCTTCTTCTGTCCTAATTTTATGAAATTTTAAGATTGATTTTACATTAGAAAACTTTCTGTTTCAAGAAGACAAAGGCTTTCATGGCCAGCATCCATAGTTTTTTGTGGTTTTTTTAGGCTATGTGGCCATGTTCCAGAAAAGTTTCTTCCTGATGTTTTGCCAGCATATGTGGCTGGCATCTTCAGAGAATGCTTTGCCTGGAAAAATTGGGTGTATATATACTCTGTGAGCCTGGTAATGCATGTGTATTGTTCTGTGCTGATGGCTGGCCTCAGGCTGGGAGGCTAAGGCAAACAAGGATTAATGTCTGCTAATTGGTGATCATAATCTGCATTTGCTGAGTCCTTATTTTGCTATTCCTCGGGACTGGTAGCCAAATTTTGTTCACTTTAAGGGTTTCTTCTTTCCGGTTGAAATTGTCCAGGTGTTTGTGGATTTCAATGGCTTCCCTGTGCATCCTGACATGGCATTGGTTGGCATGGTCCAGAACTTCAGTGTTTTCAAACAGTATTTTATGGCCAGGATGGTTTGTGGCATGTTCTACTACTGCTGATTTTTCTGGCTGGCCCAGTCTGCAGTGTCTCTTGTGTTCCTTGATTCTTGTTTGCACACTGCATTTGGAGGTCCCTATGTAGACTTGTCCGCAGCTGCACAGTATGCGGTAAACTCCTGTGACTGTGAGAGGGTCTCTCTGGTCCTTGGCTGAGCGAAGCATTTGCTGGATTTTCTTCGTTGGTTTGTAAACCATTTGCAGGTTGTGCTTCCTCACTACTTTGCCTATTCTGTCTGTGACTCCTTTGATGTATGGTAAAAATACCTTCTCTTTGGGTGGCTGCTTGTCTTCACTTCTCTGGGTTTTCCTGGGCCTAGCAGCCCTTCTGATGTCTGAGATGGAATAACCATTAGCCTGTAGAGCCTGGTCCAGATGCTTCTTCCAAGAAGTGGAGTTTGCACTTGCGTTTTTCTAGGTCTACCAGTGTTTTGATTGTGCTTTTATTTTGTCCTGGGTGATGGTTGGAGTTCTTGTGCAAGTATCAGTCTGTATGTGTGGATTTTCGGTATACTGTGTAAGCCGCCCCAATTGCATTTTGTAGAGAAGCGTGATATAAATAAATTTTAAATAAAGCCCAAAAAACACACAAACAACCATAAATAAATTTGTTATTGTATTATTATTATTAGCTTACATGGCAGGCAAGCTGCACAGCCAGTCCAGGAACCTAGTCTTCTTTTTCATGAATCCATTCTATTATAGAATACAACTGATGTATAGAGAAGAGGAGATCCCTATTCTCCATCCTTAAATTATTCACCTCATCTGCTGCCCAAGCAGCTTAAATGGAAGCAAGTCCATTGTTGAAAAGGGGAGTTTTAAACATTCTCTTTGGCTGCAATGACACTGCAGAATTAATGCAGTTTGACACTGCTTTAACTGCCATGGCTCAGTTCTATAGAATCCTGGGATTTGTAGCTTGTGGCGCCAGAGCTCTCTGCCAGAAAAGGCTGAATATCTCAGAAAACTATGAATTCCAGCATTCAATAGCACTGAGCCACAGCAGTTAAAGTGCTGTCAAATTCCTGAAGTGCAAATGTAGCCCCTGTCTCAAAAACCTCTTCTGCCTGATCACATCTCCACAGAAGAGCTCTACAGAGCACATTTAGCTACAAAGGAATAACATGGGACATAGATTAAAAGATATAGGTTGAGCTAAACTTAGCCTTGCACAAACACAAAGGCTCCTTCTATCCGTGGAAGGGACATATCTCACTGGTAAAAGAGGAGATGACATAGGTTTCTCCTCTTTCTGTCTCTTATTGTATCCATTTCCCAAACTGCTGAAGGACAGTGTAAGGAGTGCAGATGGAATCAACAAAAGCCAACATGATTGTCCTTTTAGCTGTTCTAACACTCTAGCTCAGGGAGGCCCCCATTGGTAGCAACAGAGGGTAACCACATAAAAAATCAGTCTGACAAGCAGCCTTAAAGAAGTGCAGTATGTTGAATAAAGCAAAATCTCTCTAACTCAAAATCTAGATGCTTCTAACTATAGGACTTTCATTACCATGTATCTCTAAGATATATCTCCCCACACCATCTGCCCATCAGTTTATTGTAGCCAAATAGTCTATTCCCTGTAGTTTTCCATTATGGGATGGCAGAATATCTCTTCTATAGAGCTTGGCATGTGTATCGGGATTAATCTTTTTAAAGAAAAACAAAAACTCCAAACAGTTAGAAATGTTACAAATGAGAAGGTGTATATCCACAAAGAAGGCCTAGATAATATTTTTAACATTACTCATGGTGAAATCCCATTTGCTATTAATTTTGATTAAAAAATATAATCAGTTAAAATATTTTTATTTATTTTCTTTAAAATTTTTATTGTGAAAATATTTTTAGGATTAAAAAAAGTATTTCCACAATGTTAAATACACCCAGTGTATTTGTTCAACATTCACCAAGTACAGAAGCTGTTCAGAGAGATATTTTTGGCAAGATGATAAAAGTAGATGATAAATGTCTTGTTTGTGGATGGTGCACTAGGATGTGTTCCTCACTGAACTAACGTATTTTTCATCCACAATATTTGTTGACATAAATAAAAGAGTAGCGAAGAGGAAGATACATTTGGTGTTCCACTTAAGAAGTAAGCTATGTCAGATGTGGTTTTCAAAAGGAACAGAAGGAATCTATTTTAAATAATTAATGAGCAAACTCCTACCAATTAAGTGGAAGGTAAAAGAGTGAGATTTTTAAAAAAAGAATCAGTGCTTGGAAATGTTGTTTTGCAACTCCCTAAATCTGCCAGCCAGCATGAGTGATTTTACTCACCTTCAATGTAGGTTGTAGGGTATAATTTATTTATTTAATTTATATCATATCTTTTTCCTGATGTGGGACCCAGGGCAGTGCACAATACCTTAAAACACAATACAATTTAGGCCCCATACAGACATGCCAAAATAAAGCTGCTTCGGGTCACTTTGGAGGTATGCTGTTTAAATGATGCATGCATCGTAAGAGTCCAGAAGCTGCGCCAAAGCCACGCTGCAGTCCTAAGGACTGGAGTGTGGCTTTGGTGCAGCTTCCGACTCTTAGGACACATGCATCGTTTAAACAGCATACCACCAAAGTGACCCAAAGCAGCTTTATTTTGGCCTGTCTGTACAGGGCCTAAAGTCTTAATTTAAAAGCTAAATAATAATTAAACTAACTGATTTAAGAACACTTTGAAAATACATATTAAAACAGCATTAAAAGGCAATTAATCACTATGAAATAAAACACTGCATCCTCTCCCCATTAAAAGCTCAATCTGCTGTTGCCAAATGCCTCCTTATAGTCAGATCTCATTTGTTCCTTGTGCCCATTCCTCAAATGCCAAATGCCTCAATGGAAAATGCACATTTTAGTCTCATAGATAGATTTGTGGGGATGGGCTTCAATGCTAAGAAGTTCAAATGAGATAAGTGTGTGTTCCAACCCTTTGTGATGCTCCACTTAGGTACAATTTTTAAAAGCTACATCATTAGGCTGTAGATATGCAGATGACACCATACTACTAGCGGAAAACATCATAGACTTGGAACAATTACTACAGAAGGTCGAAAAAGAAAGTGTAAAAACAGCCTTAACTGCTGAACAGAAAGAAAACAACAACAACAACAACAACAATAATATTTATTTATGTTTCCCCGCCTCTCCTGGTGGATCAAAGCGGGGTTACAGAGTAAAAAAGCACAAAGTTTTTACATAAAAATTCAATTAAAAGCAGCTAAAAACAATAAAATATACAACATCATACAGTAACAATAGCATCAACAACCAAGGCAGGGATCATACACAGACAGGGCAAGTCATTCATATCGGGGGTATTCATATCAGGTGGGGTATGCTCGGTTAAAAAGCTCGGTTTTAATCGCTTTTCTAAATGTTTCTAATGAGGTCACCGAGCAGATCTCCTCAGGGAGACTGTTCCAAAGTCTCAGAGGTGATGTTGAAAATGCTCATTGCAAAGTAGCAACATACTTAGAGGTTGCTATCTCCAATAGGTTCTTACCCGATGTTCTAAGAGTGCAGGGTGGATTATATAGGGAGATGCGGTCCCGTAAGTAACTCGGGCCCAAGCCATGTAGGGCTTTATAGGTAATAACCAACACCTTGTACTGTGCCCAGAAGCGGATAGTGAGCCAGTGAAGATCTTTTAAAATAGGTGTAATATGGTCAAACATTGATGAACCGGTGACCAATCTGGCTGCCATATTTTGCACTAACTGAAGCTTCCGAACTTGGTACAAGGGTAGCCCCATGTAAAGCGCATTACAGAAATCTAGACAAGAGGTTACCAGAGCATGTACCACTGTTTCAAGGTCCCTTTGGCACAGGTAGGGTCACAGTTGGCATATCAACCAAAGTTGATAGCAAGCCCTTCTGGACGTCGCATCTACTTGAGATGTCAATTGCAGGGACAAGTCCAGAAGTACTCCTAAACTGCGAACTTCATCCTTCAGGGGAAGTGTGACCCCGTCCAGGACAGGTTGATAAATTTCCTTCCTTAGGCCTGAGGAACCTATCACAAGTACTTCTGTTTTCTCTGGATTCAATCTGAGTTTGTTTTCCCTCATCCAGCCCATTACCGACTCCAGGCAGGCATTCAGAGGAGAGATGCCATCCTTAGTCACTGCATCAGTCGGAGACATAGAGAAACATATTTGGGTGTCATCAGCGTACTGATAACCCCGCGCCCCATGTCTCCGGATGATCTCTCCCAGTGGTTTCATGTAAATGTTGAACAGCTCCTTGAGGGGCACCAGATGTCAATTCCCTCTTAGAGGAGCAAGTCATGGAGGATCTATATAAGTTCAATGTAGATAATGAGAAAATTGAAATAGTTGAAGATTCTACATACCTTGGATCAAACTTTGATCAGAATGGAAGTTGCAGTCAAGAAATAAGAAGAAGACTAGGAACAGGAAGGGAAGACATGAAAAAACTAGACGAGATCCTGAAGTATAAAGATAAATACAACTGAGCACTAAAGTTAGCCATCATATTCCCTATCATCATGTAATGATGTGAGAACTAAACACTGAGGAAAGCTGACAGAAAGAAATCAACACATTTGAGATGTGCTGGAAAGGAATGCTGAGGATATTGAGCACAGCCAAAAAATAAAATAAAATAAAATAAAAGATCCTAGAACAGATCAAGGCTGATCTTTCTATAGAAGCCAAGATTATGAAACTGAGGCTGCCTCATTTTGGCCAAATTATGAGAAGATATGACTAATTAGAATAGACATAATGCTAGAGAAGGTAGAAGGGAGAAGAGAAAGGCTACATATCAGGTGGCTAGATGAATCAGGGTGATCATGGGCCTCAATGTACAGGGTCTAAGCAAAGCAGTGGGGCCTGGAGATATCTCATCCACAGGGTTTCCATGAATTGAGGTCAACATGAAGGCAGTTAACAACAACAACAGTGAGCATATATGGACATGAGTCTTGTTCAGAGTTAGATAGTATATCAGTAGGATCAGATTAGTTTTGTTGTTGTTGCTGAATGTCTTCAATCCATTTCCAGTTTATGGCAACTCAAAGGCAAACCTACCACATGGTTTACTTGGCAAGATTTGTTCAGAGGGGGTTTACCTTTGCCTCCCTAGTGAGATATACGAAAAGCAAGAAAGGTAGAAATCAGAAGCCCCAGACTATCTCTGCTTTGTCAACCAATATAAATTCTCACACTTTTGAGAATTATTTTCTAAGATTATAAAATAGAATTAACCAACTAACAAAAAGTATTCACAGAATATTGCATCAATGAGAGATAAAATGACACTGTTTGTCTAAATTAATTTGCAGCATACTAATGAATTATTTCTATTAAAAAATTTGAAGAACACTTCTTTAAGCTGAAATTTCATGTTGTTGTTTTTAAATCACAAAACTTACATATCAGCATTTCTGTTTTTGACCTCAGGCTTCAACATCATTATTAAGTTTTTCATTATTAAATTTCTTTTAGCCTTCTCAGCTTATCTTCTTTGAAATTAGTGTCATAAACTAGGGTCCTTTTCACACTACACAATTATACCACTGTGATTCTGCTTTAACAGCCATGTTACAACCTATTGATCCTGGTGGCTGTAGTTTAATAAGGCACTGGATCTATCTATCTATTTATTTACATATTTATATCCAGCTCTTTACCTGAAGATCTCAGGGAAGATTACAATAAAATTAACTTAAATAATAATTACACAAGTTTAAAATATGAAAATATATTAAAAGCAGACAAGTTAAAACTGGTTTCAATAATATAACTAGAAAACATGTGCAGCCTGGATACAATCAATATAGCCTAGGCTTTAGTAAAAAGCCAGCTTTTAACATGGAGCTGAAATTTTTCCAATGTTGGTGCCAATTAGGCATCCAGAGAGAGCGAATTCCACAATCAGAATGACACCACAGAAAAGGCCATCTCCGCTACTGATGGGACACAGAAGAGGATCCCCCAATATATCATCTCACTTCTTGGGCAGGAATATATATAAAGAGGTGTTCCCTCAATTATCAAGATCCAAAGCCATTTAGGACTTTAACTGCTATTGCTACCATCTTGAATGCAGAGGTGAAAAATATTGGCAACCAATGCCATTCCTTCAAAACTAGTGTTATGTGATATCTGAGTGGAATTCCAGTGAGCAGTCTAGTTGTTGCATTTTGCACAAGCTGTAATTTCCAAGTTGTCAGTATGGCAGAGAATTCTAAATATCGAGGGATATTTAGAGATCTTTGGATAAAGGGCAGAATGTTATTGAAGAGAGTATTTGAAAGCATATGGACAAACTGTACCTCTGCAGCTATGCTGCACTGGTAAGATGATAACCTCTAATTTTATAAATCTGAGAACACCTACTATTTCAAAGGAGTTCTCACAATAGAATCTTGGTGCACTTAACTAATTATGGTATTATCTTAAAGTATGCCTTCTATACTCTAATATTCTGTAATTTAGCAAGATAGTGTGATCTTAAGGATCTACTCAATGACATATTTTTCAAATGATATTCTGCTTTCCCCCAAGTCAAAAATGTTTTCTTTACACTATCTTTAAACTGTTCCAAAAAAGGGGGGGGCATTGATAAAATTATGACCTTTACAGCAATGCTTCCCCCACCCCATAAAATAGGAGCATATATTAAATAGTATATCAAAAACCGGAAAACATGCTAGTCATGTATATGAGAATTATGTCAAATATATGTAGCATTACTTACAGTGCCTGCTTATTAAAATCATATATTTTGAGGAGAGCAACTACACAGTTCTAAGCTATGAGTGTCTCATACTGAAAGAGTATGCACTTTGAGTGACTGTGAAAGTTTCCTTCCCATGAAGCTTGCCAAATATTGTACATCTTTCTTAGAAGAGAGATGTCTGTTTTAGGGCTATGGATGAAAAGAATATTCCTTGTGCTTCACTCACTGACCTTCTTATTATTGTTCATTGTTGTTGTTGTTATAAAAATGAAACACTTAGGAAATCTAGTTGGGAAGAATAATACAGCGTGGCAAATATTTTTGCCCAATATTCCTACACTCTAAAGTATTTCAGGAAGTTATTGTATTCAGAAATACAAAGGGTGAAAACTGTGGGGCTTTGTGTAAACCACCCAATGTTTTCAGTTAGGAGGGTGTGCGAATTGCTGTTTTCTATGCAATAAGCAGCAATCTTACACAATAAACATCTTGGACTAAATATCTTGCAGAAAAAGGCACATACTTTTGTACATGACTTTGTTGTGAAAGATTGCTGTTTTCTGTGAATTTTTGTTGTTGTGCAGGATCTATTGCTGGTTCTTTGCATGGAAAACAGCAATCTTGCACACAAAAACATAGAAGGCTCTCTAGAACCAGTGTGTTTTGTCCAATATCCCACAGTTCTTTTGCAGTGTATGCATGTATGCATTGTAGAATAACTTTTCAGAGTACTTCAAAATGAATGGCTATCAGGCAAGGATTGTACATAATTTTTAATTTTCTCCACAACTGAGAAAAAATATGCAACCTTAGTTGTGAATACAGAATAGATAAACATTAATATCTCTAACTGAGACTAAGGGTGTATCCACACTGCAGTTTGACAGCACTTTAACTGCCATGATTCTGCCCTACAAAATCCTGGTGGTTTTGTGAGGCACTAAAGCTGCCTTGCCCTATCCTTTCAGAGGATCAGCCCCAACATAGGCATATCTACATTGTAGAAATAATGGACCTCGACACCACTATGTCAGGGCCCCATCATACAAAATCTTGGGATCTGTAGTTTTATGAGGCATCAGCACTCTTTGACAGATAAGGCTAAAGACCTTGTAAAAACTACAAGTCTGAGGATTCCATAGACTGGATCTACAGCACTTAAAATAGAATCAAACTGCATTATTTCTACAGTGTAGATTCCCCCCCAATAGCTCCTGTAAAGTTTAGAGCAACTGCAGCAAAACTGAGAATTGATTTGCCATTCTTGCAGCAGCAGAGTCGCAGGCTGCTTTTGAAATGGGGCAAATTTCTCTACCATCCCTAGGAGTTCTGTTTTTACCATGAAAACCTTGAAACAGTGGCAGCCATAGGTAAAAGAGAGCTGGGTGATGATTTTAAGAGCTCATTCACACACTCCTAACAAGACTGAAACCTTCAGCTAAAATCTACATATTGATTTATGTATTTACAATGCTTTTAGGCTGCCTAAAAGGATAAAGATCCTCTCAAACTTGCATCTGAGATAAAATAAAACATTAGATCCTTAATGAAAGTCCATAATAATAATAAAATGATTCTTTCAATAAATGCTAAAATCCAATAAACAGCTGCAGCCAAGCCCTCAGCAGTCCAATAAAAGGCTTGCTAAAGAATATTCAGCTTAGCCATAATACTGACTGATGGATCATAACATGGAAGAAGGACAGTTTTATTATATTTTTCTTCTTGTTGACATGAAGAGAGTATGGATAGTGATTATAAAGGGCATTCCAGGCATGATAAAACAGCTCTCATATTTTCCATTACTGCAATGGTGATGATGGAGGTGATCATTTTGTTCAAAATTACAGACCAGAGCACCATATTTGCTCCAGAGAATACATAGAATTCCCATACTCTCAAGACATGTTCAAATCAGATATACACAAGATTGAAGAGAATAAGTTCTGAACAGACCTTAGGGTTGCCAGATTGAAAACTGGAGGGACCTCCTGAACTTTAGTGATTGTGCAGAAGACATTGTGGTGAGGGGCTAGTGTGGTGTAATGGTTTGAGAGTTGGATTTGGACACTGGGAGACCTGAGTTCATATCCCTGCTTGATCATGGAAACCCACTGGGTGATCTTGGGCTAGTCACATACTTACAGCCTCAGAGGATAGCAATGGCAAATTCCTCTGAAAAAAACTTGCCAAGAAGATGATAGGTTCACCTTAGATAGGTTCACCTTAGGGTCACCATAAGTCAAAAATGGCTTGAAGTCACACAACAACAAGAAGGAGATGTGGTTTGTAATGCAACCATGTACTAAGAAAACCTGTCAAAGTTCCCTCTTCTATACTGCCATTAAAGTTATAAAAGCTTTCACTCTAGCAGCCCTAGTAGAGTAATATAGGACTGTGATGTGAGAAAATCTGTATCTTGCATAGAAAAAAAAATGGAGAGGAAAAAGCCTACCTGTTTGGTGACTGTAAATAATCCTGTAGTCAAAAAAGGATTTTTTTTATGTTGCAAAATATGTTCTCAAGTATCTTGAGGTTTGGTGATAACTTCAGAATGTTATACTTCAGAGATGTGCCCATCTCTTGCATGTTCAATGACAAGGAAAACTGTGTCCATTCTTTCAGTGCTTTTCAAAAGTATTGATAGGTACAGACTAACACATACAGATAGACACAGAACTTTGATACTGCAGAAATAGAGAAAATACTTCAGCCAACATTTCAGTAAAACTTTGATAAAATCACTTCCAGCTATGAACAACTATAGTGATTCTTTAGACACCCATCTATTTAAGAAGAGACACAATATCCACATTTAATACATCTGTGGCTACAGGAATAGACATTCTTCAACTTCTATCATACTTCAAAACCAAGTTCAGAGTTGCCCTGGAGTGATGGTAAGACAGCTTACCTGGTTTGCACTCTTTGATCTCTTTGCCTTTCCCTATCAAACTTGGTGTAAGACTGTTTTATTGCAGAAAAGAAAAACTTTGCTATGTTTGTTTAGTTTCTCTTCCAAAGGATATGAACCATTTTCTTAGAAAACACTAGCTTTTGTAGATAATTCATTCTATGTAAAAATAAATAAAAATATATGAAATAATTTGACAAAAAGGTAAGTGAAATATTTTGACTTGAGATTATGTTCTTTGCAGAGTAAGAATTCAAATCTAGTATATGCAGTCTACTTCATCCTACTCGTAACCAGCTATGATAGCAGCAGAGCTGAACAGGCATGGAAACAAAGATTTAAGGCTAGGAGGCAGCTTTTGGGGATGCACTGACATCCCACAGAGAACACAAATACTACCAACTATTGACTCTACAGGTACAGCAAAACCTCCACAAATATACTTTAAAACTAGGTGCATGTGGGAAACAGGGTAAGAAAATGGGAGGGGAGCATACAGCCTATGGAGCATTCATTCCACACCCCAAATTATATAGTTTACAGTTGTATTGCAATTATTCAGAGAGAGAGAGAGAGAGAGAATGTTCCTGAACTTGTTGCCATTTGCTTTTACTGTAATTAAAATATAGTTGTTTTGGTGGTGTGTCTTCAAGTCATTTCCAACTGGTAAGATTTATTCCAATGAAGTTTGCCATAGCCTTCCCTTAAGGTTGAGAGTATGTGAATTGCCTAAGGTCACCCAGTGGGTTTCATAGCCAAGTGGTGATTGAAGCCTGCTCTAAAGAGTCATAGTTCAATGCTCAAACCACTACATCATGCATACTTATCAGACTATATTTGTGTGAGCGTACCTCTAAGGGCAGCAGATCATCTTAGATGCATAAGGGCATCTGCATAACAGAGACAATTCTGCCTTCTTGGCCTTATTGCTGCTTCATAGCATCTTTGGCCTGAGATGGCTGTCCTTATGGTAGGACTAGGCCCACTTAGACCCAACTGCCTGAAGGGTTGCTAGCTCCAATCTACCTTATATAGTGGGAATATATTCTGATTCTTTCCTCCTGTTTTTTTTTAATGAGGTAAAGAGGGAGGCAATTAGAGACAGGTGTCAAAACACCTATTTTTGACTTTACATTATCTTGCAAGGGAGGTTAACATCAACAGCTTTCTGAAAAGGATTTAAGACATCTTTTGTTATGATCCTGTTTATCATAGGGATCTAATTATTTACTTAATTTAATCAGTGATTAATTTTAACAATAGTCTTTCTTTTGTGAGAAAGTCTTGTAAAGCTGCACATTTTTCAAATACATTTCACTGCTCAGGACTTATTCTGCAGAAAATTCACCCATGGTAGTTTTGCTCTGAAAACAGTATTTTCTGTGCATGAAAAAAAGGGTTTTTTGTGCAGAAAATATTTATATGCAGAAATATTATTTCCTGTGCAGAAAATACTGCTTTCTGCAAAGAAAGGCTGTTTTTTATGCTTAAAAATTAAAATTTGAAGATTCTCCTCATCCCAGGATACTCTACATTAGGATTTCTTAACATTTGAAAAACAAATTTTAACCCCCCCCCCCCCGAAAAAATACTTTTAGATATTCTTTCCATTCCTTGTTTCAAAGCATTTCTATATATTCCACCCATGCAGAGGGATAATGTGTGGAAGGCAAAGTAGATTATATATCCTGCTTTTTCCTCCAGCACAATACAATGTGGCAGCCCTGTTGCTAACATCTATGATTAAAATAAAAGAAGGTATTTATGAAAAGTGTTATATGTTCCATACAGCTCATATGTGTCGAAGTGCACCATGTAACTGAGAATCCTGAAATATTAAGATTTCTCAGCAAGTGCAGAGGCTGAAAATATGATGGCTGTTGTTTTCTTTGGAGTATCAATCAGTATATGAACTAGGGTCTGGTACATACCAGCCCTTTAAGACGCCTTCGTCAAGTGCTAAGTTTGCCTCGGGTGGCGTTTCCACACACCCCTCAACCCCAGCATGTGATGAGGGCATCAAAATGGCGGTGCCCTGTACACATCCACACAGCGTTGTGCCCGCGGCATTTGGATAACAAGTGCACAAGTGGCACACTGTGGCGCACTCGTTACACCGCCACCACAGCATAGAAAGAACCCGCTTTTTGGGGGTTATTTTTCCGCTGGTGGGAAGCCACACGGTTTGGTGACTGAGGCTTCCCTCTGGCGGAAAAAAAACACCGCTGCCAGCCTGGACCTTCAAAGAGGTATGTACCAGGCCCATGATGCATTTGGTTCTTATTATAGTCATGTTGGAATGAGTAACTTTTTTTAAAGCAAAAACAAACTCCATAGCAGTGGAGTTCTGGTTGACAATAGAAAGTTCGACTGGATAACCCTTCCGTGTGATCCAGTACCTTGGTTTTAAATTTGTTCTAAATTTGTTGTAATCTAGGTTTTTAAAAAAATGACTCTACATGCATAGGGCAGAAGTTAAGATATTTTTAAATGCATATTGAAAATTAGATATCTGAACTGGTTCACTATTCTTTTAATCACAAGATAAAATAAAACAAACCAAAAGAGACATCTTATTTCCTTTTTACTTCACACAAACAAAATTCATATTTAGTTCAATTAAAAGAAGGATAGATCTTCAGGCTGGCTTTTCTTCTCATGTTCAGTTTGTTCCTCTTTTTATTAAAAGTGAAGAAAATGTTTCTTTTGTACTAAGAACTTCCTTTTCTTTGTAGCAGGATCAAAGAAGTTTTGTATCTTCAGCTTTTTTCCAAGTTTGTAGTCTCTAATGATTATAACTTCTAGCCCTCTCTTCTGTTATCTACTTATTATTCATACAATTTTGTATGGAGTATAAAGATCACAATGTCCCCAAAATAACAAAATATAGCTAAATAAATGAAACTTATGGAAAAAGGGATTGTGGACAATGTTTTTTTAATGGACAAAGAGATTGAGCCTAAGTATCACCCTGATATTTCTAAATAGTTTAAAAGATTGGTATTAAGACCCGGTACATACCTCTTGATAAGTTGGGAGTGGTGGCGGCTTTTGCCCCTCCACATGGAAGTCACAGCTGCCAAACCACATGGCTTCCCTGTGGAGGAAAAAGAACCCACAAAAAGTGGTTTCTTTTTCTCCCATGCCAGTTACATCGCGAGTGTGCCAATAGTGCACTCATGACGTAACTAGCGAGGTGCAACGTGCGGATGCTATGCGTCCATTACATCATAATGGCAGCACCTGTGTACATGGGACACCATCATTATTGTGCCGCCAGTACATGCTAGGGTTAGGGACTGTGCGTTTGCCACGCAGTCCCATAACCCTATCATGGCAAGAGCACGGCGCTTTAGTGCCATGTGTACCGTGCCTATGAAAGTACATCTGTGTGTTTGTACATATTTTAATTAATGCTGTTGTGGTCTTGGGCATATATGTCAATTTCACTTTCTCCTCCATTCAAATTTGTAAAATCTCAATTCAAATGAAGAAATATGAGGGGAGGGATTTTAGAGGCTCTTCATCTTTTAGATTCATGTGGCAGGAAGATGGAAACATTGTCTTCTCTCCAGCTCTCCACCACTATATGTGATAAAAGTGTTCAGTGCAAATTGGGGAATGCATTTTTTCTGTTTATTTGTTAATGATTCACAAATATTTTTCAAGAAATTTCCTCATATTTGCAATAGAAGGAACTTGAGGTCTGAACAACATGGATGTGGGAGAAATGAAAATGATGAGGTTTCTTGTCTCTCATTCTGACTGACAGATATACATGTTACGTTGCGAGTGTGCCATTTAGTGGCTGCGGGAATGAGGCACTCCCCAGCAAGGAGCTCCTTCTGATGCTGCAAATAGGGCACCCTATGCACCCTGTAGCAGCTTGAGCACGTCACGGCTGCACCACGCCATTTGGACATGGTACAGCCATCACATCAAAATGGTGGTGCCCATCTGTAAAGGGCGCCACCATTTTGACGTACAGAGTACGTGCTCGGGTTAGGGAGCATCTGTAAAGGATGCTCCAAGGCAACCCTAGCATATACTCGGTACATGCTAAAAGGCCCGTCTAGAGAGGGCCTACATTAAGAGTGAAAAAAACATGAAGGTTGAATAAAACTCTGGCTAAAATTGAGTTCTGTCAAATAAAAAGAATAAGTAATAGTAAGGGGAAGACACAAAAAGGAACTAAGAAGTTCTCAAAGTGAAGTGCTCAAGGGTTATCAGTGGCATGAAATAGAGTAGAGGTCTCTAAGAAGAGATGAGCAATGAGATGAATGAAGAAAGGTTATAAGTTTAGAAATGCATATGAAGAGAATATGACACAACTAAGGATGTAAACAAAACTAAGGGTTAGTATCCTATATAACTGATGGGATTTTTCCCCTAAATAAAAATGTAAATAGCTCCACAGTTGTTATCCCTTGAACCTTACAAAGGACAGGAGGAGCAAGGTCAAACACTAAGTAGAATCCTGTTAGTAATATGTATGTGTGTGTAAGTGTGCTGTTGCATGCATCTCTCTCTCTCTCGACACAGGGGTCTAATCTCTAACCTTTTGCTTCTTGTCCCAAATGTTCCCATCCCTTGCAGTTGTCAAGCCACAAAAGGACTGCTATTTGCCAGTCATTCAAACAGTACAGATGTAACTGGTCTTGGCCTTGAGGAGAAAGAAAAGTGCACTCCATCTGTGATACACCATCATTTCTCCCTCTCTCTGAACTAACACCAGATAATTCTTTATAATCTGAATTTCATCCCTCCTCCCTCCACCCATTTTTAACAACAGTAGCAATGTCCCATCCCAAGGCTTGAAAATTTCTGGGGTAGTGAAGAAAAAAATGGAATTGCATAGTTGGAACATTACTCTCTGCTTGCTTGAGGTAAAAATATGGCCACCCTGAATATTTGTCTTCCCTGCAGGTCTACTCCTGACCTTCATATGTTTGAAAGGGAACTTTCAGCTGAATGTATTCCCTGTGAAGTGCACAGTGTTAGTTATCTGCTTCAGACCTTCCATTCAACACACATTCAATGCATGTTGGGATGGATGCAGTTTAGCACTGTTGCTTGCTGTTCAGATTTTTCTTAATATGTGTAAATGTACTTTTCAAAGAGTTTCCAAGGAATCTGTGGGATTTTAATTTATTTTTATGGGGGATATTTCCTACAAAACCTGCTTTGACTTCAGCTATTTGTACATGCATCTAATTCAAAGGTGTGCCACCTGAAAAGTCTTAAGATGAGGCACAAGTCTCTTCAATCAGGAGTCCTATTCTGTCAGCAGAAACTTGTGTAGGAAAATTCAAGTTTCCTAAGGCTTCAGCCCTTGGTAAGGAAACAAAAAATATCAAAACTATCAAAGCCAAGCCTGTTAGGGTCTAGCTTGTAAATCAGCAGAGCAGCAGAAATGGTCTTTTGCATTAAGATGCTTCTATAAGAACTGAGGCTGACACAAATACCTTGTAGTTTAAAAAAACAAAACTTTACCAGTGGTTTAAAGCTACATATACATGGAAGCTACATCCTAACCTATCTAGTGAATAGTTCAGGCAAAAAAAGAAGTTTGTATCTCACCATCTTTCTGAGGAAAGTTGAGAGAGCATGGTGATGGAGAGACCTAAGGGAAAACAGGATAATTCTATTGTGTGAGAGAACTTCCTAAGGAAGTTACTTAGATCAATTGATCTGTTTACCAACTTACAAAGGTATTTATCGCCCCTGTAATTTAGCAGGACCAAATGGCATGCAAATAGAGATAGAAGACAGTAGAGATGCATGTAGGAAAATCCTATCTATCTGAGAAGGGGGAGAGAGAATGCAATGATTTTCCAACAAATTGCCACCTATATACTGATCTCAGAGCTCTCCCAGGAGAGAAATCTGCTGGAAGAACTGCCCAGATGGCTAAAATTTGCCAGCAGAAGATCCTGTACAGAGATGGAAAAGGGGAGTGGGCTGATTTCAGGTGATACCAGATCTGAATGTTCTTGAGGCTAGGGACACAACCACAATATTGGCACAACATTAGCTGTGGGCAAGGATAGTATTAAATAATTTTCAGCATCTAAAAGAGGTCTAGGCTGCATCTGCACTGCAGAAATAATACAGTTTGACATCACTTTAACTACCATGGCTCAATGCTATGGAATTCTGGGATTTGTAGTTTGTTGTGGCATCAGAGCTCTCTGACACAGAAGATTAAATAGCTCACAAAACTACAAATCCCTGGATTTCATAGAACTGAGCCATGACAGATAAAGTGGTGTCAGACTGCATTATTTCTGCAGTGCAGATGCAACCAAAGTCAGATATGATGTATCAGCCATATCATATTCTCAAAATGAAACGGAAACAAGGAAGCAACACTAAATCAGCTAAAGAGGAGGAGGCTAGTAGTGGACAATGACATAGTACACTCATCCCTCCACATTCACTGGGGTTGAGGCACAGGATCCCCGTGAATGTGGAAAAAACCACAGATAACAAAAATACTATGTTTTTACCTGAGAAAACACTCTCTAGGAATCTCTAGGTCCTCCAGTGCAACTCTGTGGCCAAGATCTGCCAGACATTGACCATACAACTGTGCTGGAGGAGCTATAAATGCCTGGCGGAGTGTTCTCTCTACAAATCTCTAGGTCCTTCAATGTGACTTTTGGTTCAAATTGATCATAGTGTTGTGCTGGATGACCTAGATATTCCTAGAGAGAACAAAGAGAAAAGTTGTCCCTTTGCCTCTGGAATCAGCTTCTCACCAGCTCTGGGGTGTGTGGTGTCTAAACACCATGCCCCTAATTTGCATCGAAGGCACCCGGCACGTGACTTGGGAATGCGGCATGTGTAAATACCACACCTCCAAGCCTGCTTAAAGCCAGATGAAACTGCTGGTTTGTTTCAGCCCTTTCTTCTATATGTTCATTGCAATAGTTGTTGCTGTGTGCCTTCAAGTATTTTCTGAGTTGTGGTAAAGCAAACCTACCATGGGGTTTTCTCACCAAGATTTGTACAGCGGTGTGTGATTTGTCCAAATTCACCAAGTGGATTTCAGTGGCCAAATGTTAATTTGAACCCTGGTCTCCTAGAGTTCTAGTCTAAAATTCAAATGAGTGGTGTGTCTTCAAGTCATTTCCACCTTATGGTGACTCTAACATGAACCTTTGATGGGGTTTTCTGGGCCTGAAACTGTGCAATTTGCCCAAGATTACCCAGTGGGTTTCCATGGCTCACAGAGAAATTGAACCTTGATCTCTGGAGTCCCAGTCCTATGCTCAAACCACTACAGCATGCTGGCTCTCATTATGATAGTTACACCAATATAGACAATAAAAATGATTATGTAAATGAAAAGTATGATGATTTTACATCATCTGCACGTAAACACGAGTCAAAATATTTTGAACATAATTGTGGTTGATACACTGACTGACATAGTTGTCTGTATGTAAGCGCCCTCAAGTCAACTGTCAACTTACAGTGTCCCCATGAATTTCTAGGGGCTTTATCAGCTAATAGTTCATTTTATTCATTACAAATACTTACTGCTTCATGTTAGCTTTGGATATGAGAGAAATTGTGTAGCCTAAGTCTTCTTTCACTATTTTTATGCCCTTTTTATTGCTTTTTCCATGGACAGTTTTATCAAATACTTGAAAAACTATTTCTGAAAACAACCAAGTCAAGAAAATAACAGTGGACTCAGTGTTTGCTCAAGGCATGAAATTTTTAAATGGGTTATATGAAATAGCAGCAGAGTAACTTGGGTTCACATAAGAGCTCTGAAATGTTTTTATTCTGTGACTGCACAGCCACATGGTTAGAAGTTAAAGACTTGAAAGCTGCTTATAGAGAGCCATTTTTGTTTTCCTTTTCAGTTTTTAAAGACAATTGGGCAATGATATTTAAAAATTAAAATGTTCTGTACCCAATTATTATCTTTGTAATATATTGCAAAAGGAATGCAGTCACTTAGCAGTTAAGATGTCAACTGCGATGACTGCAAGGATTGCTGTGAACAAATTGAGCAGTGGAGTTATCAATGGATATGTATGTGTGTGTGTGTACATTTATACACATAGTTCCATTGTGTATATGGAATACACACACATATATATACCTACATATGTACGTACACAAATTTTTATTCATTCAGAAAGCCAAGAAAGATATTGTTTCTTGATAATCATGCATTCTACAAGTAGAAACTTTTATTGTACGTCTGCCCTCTAAAACAGTCTACAACTCCAAGACACTGATGTGAGAACATCAGCTGTTTTATGGATTTAAAGTGTCCTCAGCTACCCACAATGTCTTGCTTTTTATTTTTGCCTTTCATCAAAGTAAGAATTGGAATACAGCATGGAGTCCTTGAATAAGGGAAAATATGTGCTTGGCCTTTAGGAAAACATTCTCTTCTACTTGTATAATAGCCTACTGGGAGGAACAGGGGCTTTTAGGGAAATGTCACAGTGTTGTTGTAGTTGTTCCACTACTGAGATGAGTTATTTGCAGCTCTGTGTAGGTGCTATAGTTCACCTTGCACAGGGGTCACTGGCCACTTATCACCGCAGGAGTCACTTTTTGTGATGGCAGAAACAGTTTGGCCAAATTAATGTTTGCAAGGGCTTTCTGGAGAATACACAGCAAAAGAATATCTCTTCCATCTTTCTTTTCTTGATGGGTTTAAATGCAATGCCTTGTTGTTTTATAGGACTCCAGCATTTTGCCATAAAACCATAATTTGATTCTTGAAGAGAGTGGGGAGGGTAGCATACAACAAACATTTTTGAAAAGAAAATAATAATGTCAGCCTGTTGGGAAAACAGGAATGACTATACTCCTGTTTGTTTGTTTTCAAAGGTTGTCCACAGTCTTTGGAAAGTTAAGCATGTAAAATGGGGTAAAGGACAACATGTGGGTATTATTCAATTCAGAACACATAGTTTGAAAGAAAGGGATCGACATTTTTTCTGTCTGATGACAGATTGAAAACCATAAGATTTTTCATTTCATGCATACATTTGGGGACAACATGCCCACAATGAATGAAGGTACACCACAAACTGTGCCATGGGTTGTTGTTGTTATGTGCCATCAAATGAACTCTGACTATTTTAGTTTAGCCTATTTGAATTCTATACCTTCCTTTTTTAAAGTGGAATTCAAAGTGGTTTATGGCAACCCTAAGGCAGTTTTCCTTCTAAATATCTGTTCTGAAGGGCTTTCCCATCCATTGCTTTCCTCTGAGGCTGAGTGAGTGTAGGGATGCCATAACCCGCCTGCAGGAGGGACAATCCTGCTTTTGGCGGTACTGGCCCAGTCCCGGTCTGGTTAGCACCCAAAGCGGGATTTGTCACGCCCGCAACCACCCACCTTCTTCTCCTCTGCCCCCACACATTCCCTCCTAATAGCTGCGGCCACTCATGCAGCCGGCCAGCCACCCACTTCCACCTCCACCTCCGCCTCCTCCTGTGTCTCCTCCTCCTCCGCCCCCACACGCTCCTTCAGTATGGCTGCACACGGCCGCTCATCAGGCCCGGGTGGCCACCCACCTCCTCCTCTGCCTCCTCCTCCGCGACCGACCAGCGGAAGTGTGCGATCAGCCGGCTTGCGTGCCTGGGCCCTGGCTGCACACTGACCTCCAAAGGGAGCTCATCCCCTTGAGGAGGCAGAACCTCAGAAGAGGAAGAGGAGGCGGAGGTGGAGCGGAGGAGGACTCTGGGCCAGAGGGAGGGGAAATGGTTCTGGCACCAAATACAAAGAGGAAGAGGAGCAGGAGCAGCAGGAGAAGGCGAGGTGAGTGGCCATTTCCACTCCCTTTATTCAGGGCAGGCCTGTTTAAGAGAGTGAGTGTGGTTTGTGTGCATTTATTTTTTATAATTTTTAAAATTTTAATTATTATTAATATCCAAGTTTCACTTTTTTATTTTATTTTTTGCTATTTTTATTATTATTAATATCCAAGTTTCCCTTTTTTATCTTTTTAATATTGTTTTAACAATTATAGTGATGATGAGGATGATGATGAGGATGGTGATATTGATATCAACTGGCTTTTGAGGCCTTCGCTCACTCTTTCTGAAGCTGAGATGGTGTGACTATCCAAAATGCATTTGGGTGCTTTGAATGCTAACAAGCCTGGCTTGCTTGGACAGTGATAGTGATGATAATGAGGATGGTGATGTTGATATCAATCAGCTTCTGAGGCATGTGTGCACTGTTTCTGAAGGTGAGACAGTGTTACCTTCCAAGGTGTGTTTTTTTGGTGTATTTTTTGTGCTTTCCCTTGACCAAATACACACTTCTGAGAAGTACAGTTGGTGGAAGAAACCTGAAATGGCAAATCCACTTTTTGTGAAACTACCTGGACATGTTCAACATGCATAGCCATGTTAAACCATGCTAAGTGTTAAACCCAAGGGGTTTGGTTATGGAATAAGTCTCTGAAATATGCAAGAGGCCATGTTAAATAAAGTCATGTGAAATGCCCAAATGTGCTGTCGTGTGTGTTCTGGAATGGAGGGGGGTGGTTTGGCCAGAAAGGGAAGTACATTTCTGCCATCTGTCTAGGAATAATGGCAAAATGTCCTCCATTTTGATCATGCCTAAGAAACATGCATTTATATTAACATTTTAAAAAAAATCAATTTTTTTCGTGTGTTCTCCATTTTAAAAAATGTGTCCTACATTTGTCCTATAATAATTTTAATAATAATATTTATTTGTATACCGCCCTATGGCAAACCAATCCGGGCAGTTGACAACAGTAAAATATAAAGTATAACAATTAAAAACACATTATCCCTCCCCCCCTTAAGACAGTATTGAACAGTATAACATATTAAAAACACAATATCAAAGCATAAAAACAACAATTAAAAACTAAAAACCCTGATATCCCTCTGTTGATCCTCAACCATCACTAAGATGGGGCCATGGGAGGAATGAGGGAATCAGGGAACCTGGTTTGGAGGTCCTGACTTAAGGCAACCCTAAGTGAGTGTGACTTGTCCATAGTCACCCAGTGGGATCCCATGGCTAAGTTGAGATTCAGACCCTGGTCTCCTGGAGTCTTGGTCTATTTCTCACACCATGATACCACACTACCACCTAATTGCTGGTATATGAATTTCTAGATATGACTACCAGGATCCGATTCACTTACAAACAGGCATGCTTGCAAGCACATGTTTGTATCTATATATGTACAAATGTGTAAGACTTGAATAAAGCACTGTTTTGAAGCAGAATCTTGTTCGCAAAAGAATATTGTAAAATTGTAATTGATTTAAGTGAATGATGGAAAACAGATATTTGTATAGATGAAAACATCAGATGTTTCAACTTCTGTCTTCTTCAGAGAGACCATTTGGAATGAAGTGATAAACAACATCTGATAACAGTTGCAGGATTTCCAGTATGTAAGCATGCAGAGAATCATAGAATCATAGAATGGTTCTGGAAGCAAGAGGCATTATGATGCCACAATACTGTATTTTTGGATGCAAAATCTTGTCTTTTTTCAGTTGCAGTTAGGTCCTGGGCTTCCAATATAGGAAATACAACTATACTGGAAACTTTATTTTCCCCAGAATTTCAGTCATTATAGCTTCTCAACACAGTCATTTCCCCTACACAGCCACACATGTATACAAACATTCCCCCTTTTGCATATGCACACATCAGGGCGGAGCTATGGAGGGACAGTCAAAATGAGAACATTTCCCCTCCAGATAAGAATTTATTCTCTCCTTTCCTTCAGACTCCAAATTTGTAATGCTGCAGTAACTTAACTTTAGTTGAGCATGTAGAAATTGAGTTCAGGCATTCAAAGAAAAAACGGTCGCCTGCTAGCTGGGCAGACCGTTTTGCCGCTAGAGGTGGCAAAAACTACAAGCCCCAGTATGCACTGGGGCTTGCCCCAGCTCCCTATTGGTGCACGGGGCTGAAGGGGCGGTCCTTCCGCCCTGCGACGCTCTGGGAGTCGGGCTCAGTAGTGCAGAGCTTCCAGTCCTCCAGGGCAGCCCATTGGTTGGGCTGCCTTGGAGGAGGAGTTCCACAGCACAGGTTGTGGGGGGCGGGGCTTAGGCCTATATAAGGCCATGCTGCAGGCCCCATCCCCCAGTCGGCTCTTGTCTTCGCACGGTGCGGAGCCAAGCTAGGAAGGGAGGAAGACAGGAGCAGTTTCCCCCGCCCACCCACCACTGTTTTGTGGGTTTTTTGTCACAACTTGGGGTGGCAGCATAGGCCAGGATCTGCACGGTGTGGTACCAGGGCTATGGAGCTCTGGTTGGGAGTCAATAGGTACCCGGGGGCGAATAGGGCAGGCGTATGGCCATTGCAGGGGCCATAACGCGGGAGCGCCTCCCGGTGACTAGGGGCTTAGTGAATATGTGAACGCATGGCATGTTTTGTGGTCAAGTTGTGTTCCTTAGCCCCTAGGTCATTCCAAGCGCCTGATGGGTGCCAGGTTTTTGGATAATCAGACAAACGTGGGGTTGTTTGATTTCGCAGATCCTGAGCTCAGGCTTGGTGCTAACCCTTACCAATTGCTTGCTAATAAAGTTGTGGCCTTTCTTCCAAACTTGTTGTTATGTGTGGTTATTTGCAGCAGCATCTGAGGCAAAGGAGGCAGTCAAACACAAATAGAGCAAACAGGCAATGTAAATAGAACAAATGTAAGAGTTGAGAACAATGTCCAATTTCTCAATTTTCAGTGCTATATTTGGGTAGTGACATTTAATTTGGGATGACAGAATTATTTGGTTTTCATTAATCCCTCCCCCATATCTATATCTCTGGAATGTGCACATGAATACACATGCATGCATGCATGCACGCACACTGTCATGGACATGCATTACATATGAAGTTGTCGTGCAGCTGAAATTATCATTCCATGTAGGAACTACTCAGCTATCAAACAATACCATTCACAGAAAGGATTAATTTAGCTAAGGTCTTTAAACTGGTATTGCTTTGCTACACAGGCTTTTCATGTAGCCCTCAGAATCCTAAATTGTCTACTTAGCTAAGAGACTCAACTAAATAATATCTCCCCCTCCCCACAAACAAATCCATTCTAAGCCATCTGACAGATTGGGTGAAGGAGGTCTATTCACATGGTGATTGGGTTGCAAGGAGGAAGATGCTTCGATCAGCCTGAAACAAGGACTTGTGACAGGGGTCATGCTTCTGATGGTTGCAGACCTGTTTGCAGGTGGAAAGGGGAGGAAAATATATTTTTTGCAACCTGATCACCAATTGAACTGAATCTGTGGCTGGTTCTTAAAATGGACTGGGGGTTACTGGCTGTTAAGATGGGCTCTGAGTAAGAAGATTTTCACACCAGCTCAGAAGCACTGGTAAAACATTGATGGACCATTGAGAAAGTGTGCATGTGTGAAAGTCTGGTACGCTTCCTCAACATCAGGGAATCAGGGCTCCCCTCTAGCGTCAGTGAATCATTTGAGGGAGAGGGAATTCCCTCTGAATGGAAACTTTGCATTCAGAGGAAATTGCCTCTCCCTAAACAATTCACTGATGCTAGATGGGAGCCAAAGATTCCCTGGTGTTCAGGAAGCATGTCAGTCTTTTACACATATGCACTTCTTCATCCATCAAGCAACAGTTTACCAGTGCTTCTGATCTGGTGGGAAAATATTCTATATAGGATTAGTGAATACAGAGCATTTATGGATCCATAATGATAGATTAAGAATCTGTAACTGAAATACTGACTATCACCAGTTACCATTCAGTTGCTTATAAGCTGTAATTAAGTTGGTTTTGATCTGTACTTTCCATTAACTTAAAACCAACTGTGCCTGCCTTTTAGCATCACAATAAGTTAGAGATGCTGAGAAAAGACATTGCCTGACATATACGTGCATCATGTAGTTACTGTACATCTGTATAACTATGGGGCAAAACAGACAGCTCCAATAGAGTTGTGTCCTGCCAGCTCTTTCAGCACTTTTCGATGCTCCTTTTGGTGTGTGGCAGATAAACACCATGCCAAAGGAGCACCATGATGCCACCAGCCATGCAGACAGGCGGGTGTTATGATGCCAGCATAGGGGTGGCATTGAGGCATACATTGTCCAAATGCCACACCAACACCGCTCCCATGCTGGCGCTTCAAGCTAGTCTGTTTAGCCCCTATGTCTACCAGTGCAACTCCTTGAAACTCAGGCCTGGTACATACCTTCCATGTTGTCCAGAGTGGTGGCTGCATTTTTCCTCCACAGTGAAGCTGCAGCCACCAAACTGTGCAGCTTCCCTGTGGAGGAAAAGAACCCACAAAAAGTGGGCTCTTTTAAAGCCGCAGGGGTAGCATAACAAATGCGCCACTGGTGCACTGGTTATGTAAATGCTGCATGGCAACACGTGAACAATGTGCACACTTACATAACAATGGTGGCATCCATGTATACAGGGCACTGCCATTGTTACGGCTCCCTACTTTACTAGAGTTAGGGACTGTGCAGTTGCTGCGCAGTCCCTTAACCTTAGTACAGTGCCAGCACGGTGCTTTAGCACCATGTGTACCGCGCCTCACTTTGTAATTTGTTGCAACAGGTATCTACAGAGACCTACAGGATTAAATACTAAAGTATCTCAGAGCCTAGAAAGGCATCAGGAATCAGAATGTTCTCATCACACACAATTAGGTATTATAATGGTATATGGTTCTTCACAGTCATAATATGAGGCTATTAAATGGCTTTTCTAAACAATGAACTACAAAAAAAATCCCACTGTATGGTTATAAAACTGCAAACTAAAATGTTGAGAAAAAAAGTTATCATCTTGCAAATAAAATGTGCTGTAAAGGACACATACTCAAAAACCAAGGACGTCTACTAAAGTACAGACCATTTAAATATCTGTGGTTTATAAAATTCCTATTAGTTTCTTCTCAGAAGTAAGTCTTATTATTTATTTATTTATTTTCTGCTTTCTCCTTGCACAGGACACAAAGTAGATTCCAGTGAGATTTACTATTAATAAATGTGAAGAGGACTGAATCCTTTGTTTTCAAGTATTAATATTTTTCTACTATCAGATGACCATTAATCATGACATACTATGGTCTATATTAACTATATGCTCCAATGATTCTGAATGTTTTATGCTTAGCTAATTTAAAGCGCCACACACCCCCACTTACACATTTACACATTTACTTGATTTTCATTTCTCAAGCGCTGTTTCTCTGCTTGAGGTACTAAGGAGAAATGTTTGCATTATTAACATTTATCTCCTAGCTAAGATGCTTTAAAAATAATTTGGATTAAATGTTTTTCCCCCCCATTACAGTCAGTAGCTTCAGAAAAGCAAGCCTTCCATTTCAGTAAAATTCCAACTTGACAGTTTCTGTTTTAATGGTATTTCTGACTGTGAAGGAAAAAGAGCTTATGTTCATGAAATGGGTCTTTGCATCTTCCATTCTGCACCTGGGACCCAGGAGAGCCTTTGGAATGGTAAAATGTAAGCCAGATAAAGGAAGAGATTGGTGGAAATCAGAGAAGCAAATATGGTCCTTTTGTATAGGAGCCATGTCCCTCCAGATATTGTTAGACTACAGTTCCCATTATCCCTCACCAATGGCTGCACAAGCTAGGGCTGCTAGAAGTTACAGTCCAACAACTTCTGGAGGACTCCATGTCTACTGTGTTGTATAATGTGTAATAATATGATCAGAAATAGCATTATTAAAAAAACAAATGTTTTTAATACATCAGGAACAGGGCTGTTTGAGACACTAGATGAAAAATGGGGCTAGATCAAGTAAACAAATAGTATTCAGAATAAACTCTGCACTTTTTTTTTTAAAAAAAAAAGGAATTTCAGATAAAATTCAGTCTGATTTAATTGAAACCTGTGAACTTGAGCCACAAATATTATTAGACAATCATGTTCTTAGATGTGGCCTAGAACCATGAGCTAGCTATAACTAGCATCTAGCCTACTACCTCTAGTCTATCATAGGCCTGTTACAGACTGCCAAAATAAAGCTGCTATGGGTCTCTTTGAAGGTATGCTATTTAAATGATACATGCATCCTAAGAATCCAGAAGCTGCACCAAAGCTGCACTCTAGTTAGGAATGGAGTGTGGCTTTGGCACGACCTCCGGACTCTTAGGACCCATGCATCATTTAAATAGCATACCTCCAAAGAGATCTGAAGCAGCTTTATTTTGGCAGTCTGTAATAGGCCACAGGTACACAAAAAGAACTACTATGCTATGGTCAGCCATACAGAATTGTAGCCTATGTTTCAGCTAAAATTCTGAGAAATCTTGATTTGTCCAAATGAGATGAAAGAAGTAGTCCTGCCCTGTTTCAGAACTCACCTGTTTAAACAGTGCATGTGGCTCAAAGGGGAAGAAAACAGATTCAAACTGTGCTTCAAGACATAACAACATCTGTAATATCAGTATGCAAAGGGATCTTGTAGCACTTTTGAGACTAGCTGTGTGAAAGATGTTTTAGCATAAGCTTTTGTAGACTTGCTTTACTTCCTTCACCTATTTTGTTTTAACTTGCATTGTAAACATTTTGGGAGAAAGGCAGGATGAAAATAAAATGAATGAATGTGTGTGTCCATGTGCACACTCTTTGGAATTCTGGAAATTACCACACATATCTGTGTCCTTTACTAGGATTTAGAAGCATTACATTGTCAAAATATTCAAAGTTTCCTGTCAGAGAAGTACATGAGATACTCATACACTGATTTTTTTAGTTCTAGAATATTGCCCAGTCTGTCTCATTGCATCAGCTAAGAAGCAAGCATGTGACATACCACTCAAATCTTTGATTGTGAGTGTGCCACAATGTGCTGTAAATCTTTTCTGCTGTCTCTTCTACATGTTGAAGTCCATTTTTCCTTTGTTCTCATAAGCTTTGTAATGCAAAACAGCTTTTGCTATTTCATTCAATTCACCTGTATTTTTCCAAAAAAAGTCTTTTGATTACATTTCCTTTTGTCTAATTCAGAAATCTACTTCACTTTGAAGAAGAGGAGGCATAGGAGGAAGTGGACACTGTTTTTGTTGAGGTTTTTTGTATTTTACTTACTGAAAAAAGCTCATGATTTTGAAGATTTCTATGTAGTGTGATTAATAAGAATTGTAGTATACTTCAGGCTAAGGCCTTTTCAGGCAACAAACAAAACTATATTGCTTTTGTACTGTCAAAACCCACAGATGTGGGGGTAATATTTGAATTCTTATACATTTAGCTGTAATCTGGCAAATTATATCAATACACCCTTAGTACAAGTAGGAATGTAAACCCTTGCTGAAAAACAAAACAAAACAAAAAAACTTTTCCCCCTTCACCCACAAGGTGAATAAAGTATTTTCTGTCTGCTTCAAGAACGTTTTCATATTGTTATCGTTCAGTTAGTGTCAAAGATGCTACGAGATCTCCCCACATACTGATTCTACAGACTAACATGGCTATGTCTTTGAATGCATATTGGTATGAGCACATTCCCCCACAAAGTGCATATGTTGTATAACTTCATAGCTTCACTAAGAGAGTTGTTGCTTTGTTATATTGGTTTGTAAGAACCAGAAGGAATGGCTAATCAGCCAGTCCTTCTGTGTTCCCTGCCTCTGTGTGTACTTTGTTTCACATAAGGCGGTAGTTTTGTGAAGACACTTTTTGTATAAAATAGGCAAGATTGTCTTTCTCCTGGTCTTGCTTTTGTTTTAGAGGCTGGCAGTTTCTTGGCAGGCTATTTTAGTGTTTTGAGAGAGAGAGAGACCTGCTCACAAAATACAAAAAAAAAAAAAAAAAAAAAAAAAACCAAAAACCTTTTTTAACAACCTTTAGATATATAGACCTCAGTCCAACATCCCCTCAGCATACTGTAAATATCCACATGTGAACCTATGTTGAAATGAACCATATGCCATCCCTGATTTACTGAAACTCCCTGAAGTCACTCTACTTAGCTATTCCATGTTTTGCACTGAGGAGAAGTCTCAGTGAACCATCTGACTATTGGGCTGTACAGATGAGAAGAAAGGGGCGACCAGAGGCCACCACTTTCTTTTCCGGATTGTTGCCACAACAGCCATATGGGCATGGCAACAATCCACTCCAAAAAGAAGCTGCGAAACACCATTAGCGCCCAGGAGCAGCATGATGCTGTCTCTTGTGCACCATTTGGATGCGGTGCACAAGACACCTCATCAGCACAAGTTGCATGTGAATGTGTGCATGCCAAAATGGTGCCTAGAGAGCACTGAGTGTATGGACATTCCGCTCTCCTGGGGACTAATTTTGGCCCCAGGCTGCCGCAAAGTGGCAGTCTGTACCTGCTCTATGTCCCTATAGCCAGCTGCAAAGTGATCACAACAATATTGAGACCTTGGAAGGACTCTGATAGAATTGTGAGGGTCCAAGAGATTTGCTCCAGTGTTGTTTAGTTATCATAATATTACAGAGCTTTTAAAAGAGTATTTCACTCATCATTCTGAAAGTGAAAATATATTATAAAACATACAATGTCAATATCCTATCACCACTCGGTTTTCCTTTTATCCCCTGTCATTTCAAGTCATAGGGAAAGCAGTGATTCCTCCCCATTACCCAGGCATCTTTCTTTAAACATTTGCAACATGCTTATATCTCATATTATTAGACTCAAGATTTATCTATATATAAACAAGTTTAATACCACTTTAACTGTCACGACTCTATCCTACAGAACCTTGGGATCTGTAGTTTGATAAGGCACCAGATCTCTCGGACAGACCTGGCTGAATACATCACCAAATTAAAAATACCAAGACTTCACAGGATGAAGCCATGACAGTTAAAGTGGCATCAAACTGCTTTATTTCTGCAGTGTAGAAGAGCATTAGGCTACATTTTTTTTTCTATAGCATACAAGGAATAGGAATTGTAGACCATGACATTTTTCTGCTCGTTGTAATATATATTATATTCCTACAGTCAGTTTGTGGTTTATAAAATATGGAACAAGAAACTAGGATTATGACTAGTAGATCCTGTGGCATAGTCCCTTCCTAAAAGGTTTCACTGACTCAGTGTTGTGAGATCTCAGCCCTTGAAATATCTTTTAGAGGGTAACCATTTTGTTGGCATGCTTTATGGGGGCCACAATAATTTTCCCACCTAATGAATCAGGAGAAATTATATTTTAGTATCCCTGTACTATGGAAGAGCAGCAAAACTGGGCACTAACTTCTGATGTTCTTTACCACTTCATGTGGCCAGAAATATTCTTGCCACATTATCTGCATCACAACACTAATTATATTTTCTAGTTTTCATACTTAAATTTGGGGGGGGGGGACTGTTAACTCTCTTGAAATATCCAAATAGATGAGGATACTAGATGAGCTGACCTTGTGTATGCCTGTGACATTTCAGTGCCACACCTCTGATAGCATGATCAATAAGTTAATACACTGCCTGGTAGGCTTTTGCAAATTGAAAGGATATTTTGTATTCACTTCTTTATCTCCTAAACTTACCTTAATAAGAAACTCTCTCGCCTTTGTATTTTAACTTCTTTTTTAAAAAAATCTTTTGATCAAATATATGATAATTTGTGTAAGATAAAACAGAAAAGATACCATGAAGGTATGCAATCTGAATGCAAATAAGATTTTTTATATAAAACTTAGAGGGCTTATCTTTTTATTACTATCTCAGAAAGCAGGGCAGCCTGGTCAGAGCCAGAGGCTAAATCAGAAATAACTTGACAACTCACTGATAAAACAGTATTTTCAGAAAATATTCTCTGCCCTACACCCAGGAAATGAGGTCTGAATCACAAACCGTACAAGTCAATCAGCTCAGGATTTTGTTTTTACAAGAGGCATTAGAAGACTTCAGAGATATTGTCTCATCTGAAACAGAATCTTTCATTTGGAAAAGCTATGGCCCAGGGTAAGTGTTATAGGTCAAAAGAAAGATTACAAGAAATTAGATCTGAAATAGCTAGGACTTTATTTTAAGCACTCTGCATCCACCATCCCCCCCTTTTTTTTAATCTCAAGGGCTTGTTGTCTTTAAAAGATTATCTAAGGAGCATGTATCATGCTGTACTTCCAAAACTTAGGTCTTTTTGCAAGAGGAAAATGTGTTTACATACCTCCGCTCCATATTTTAGAGAAACTAACCATTCTTAGGTTTCTATTCAATACTACCAAAAATTTAACAAGAGCACCCATGTTCCATTTGTGGTTGTGCACATGCTAACATAACTACTAGCACATGCAAACATTTAGTGCAATGAAATTGTAAGGAGTTGTGAAAGCACTTGTGCTAGGGCTTGTGAAATAATTGTGGAACACAAGTGGAAACTACATATTAATATAAAAGATGAAAATGGGATTTTCACAAGTGGAACAACAACATTGGATACAATCCTCAGTTACTTTCTACGTATGCACACAAATAAGAGTCATAAAGTCAGTGCCAAGTCAGAAAGTAATTGGTAATATTATCATAGGCCTTAGAACTTGTGAAGACCTCAGAAATTTGGAAGGAGCAAAATAGGTGAGATTCCCCTCTCCCCAAATATGCTCATTCTCCCACTTACTCTTTCACATCTCATACTACAGAGCTTTTTTTAAAAAAAAAAAATACAGAGGCTCATATTTCCCTACCCACAAGTATGCATGTGAATAGGAGAAAACAAACTTAAAAACCATTGTGTTATTGGGAACAACAACAAAAATAATGATTTAGATTCTTTTATCAAAATGTTGTTGAAATCACTGTTCTTCTAGAATGGTCCAAAAGCATTACAGGCTGCACTGTGTCAAATTATGTTGTTGTAACAAAGTGTTTGGTTTCCTAATGCCAAACTGCCAAATCGAATGGCATGCCTTTTACACCTATGATACTCAAAACTCCTGTTTCGTGCAGAATGTTGATACAGTTGTTTAGGAGGATTGTCCCTGGATCAGTGGATAACCTGCAAAAATAGTCTTGCTTTGTAACCTATACACCTTCCATGGATGTTCAACCTGTGGTAGTGCCCCACTGGTCTGGAGTGAAAACACAATGGGCCACATATGTTTTGGCCTATTCCTCTGACATAAATATAGAGAGCATCTGTCTCTCACTCATACAGCCCTGGCATCATTAACAAATAAGGCAGTTCATTTTATTCCTGACATTATTCTACATCATTCTGTCTTTTATTTTTAATTTTATAAAATATAAGGCTAAAGTGAAAGTGAAGGCTATAGTTGGCCATGTTGGATTTCATGTTTCACTTCATGTTTATAGGACCCATTTTGCACAAAATCTTCCATTATAAAAAAAAAAGTGGAATACCATCTTATGGTACAATTTATTCAGACACAAATGAATAGTTCTGATGGTGGGTGATGAAGGACTTCTGGAAGTCAACAGGGCAAGTAGTACTTTATCAGTACTCTTCGTAATATAAATAGGAAAGGTTACAAGGACTTGCAGATCTTTTGTGTTGTTCTCTTCTGGGGTGTTTCTGTAATGGATTTAAAATGGACTATCAGGATTGGATAGTGTGTAGAATGGTTCATCACTACATCACAACCTGTCACCATCACATATCCTTTGGAAATATCACTGAAGCCTCATCAATTTTTCACTCATCAAAGTCTCAAGATTACATATAAAGTTATCAAGATTCACCTCAGTTTCAAAACAGTAAGAATGTGCTCCCACTATAGAGAGTGTTTCTCATCATAGGAGAAGGACTTCCATAAAGTGAGGAAGAGTTAATTATCTCTGGAGTTAAACTGCAGGACTTGGAAAGATTTTTATAACAACAACAACAAAAATAAAAATCCACATCCCCAGGATCCCCAGGCATATGATGGTATTCTCAACCAGTTATGATTGTACATTCAACCACTTCCAGCTGCTTTCCTATTCACTATTGCATTTCTCCACACTCTACGCTAGTGTGCAGCCACCAACAAATTATCCCTAAGGGAATTTAGCACTGACATATGAAAAAGAGGTTTCTTCACATTTGCACTAGATACATGTTCATGTTCAGACTTGGATTCTTGATTTCCTCAGAGATGATGGGAATTAAATTCTCCAAGGTCCACTGTTTCTCCTCAGAGAGGACTGTAATTGTTTACTGTTCAAGATTAATGACCAGACTACTAATCAGTCTTCTATGTATCTCTAGAAATCAAAAGTAAATTATGAAAAGTAATGCTTTTGAAGATTTTTTTTTTAAAAAAAAAACAAGTTTACCTGTTTTCCCCCAACCATTTCTCTCTGCTGATGCTTGAAATCATACCTCTCAAGCAAAATAAGCAACTGTGAAGTGACAGATTGAACATATACACAATATGTCATAGGCATTTCTGGAAACTCTGTTGAACCTGAATGTAATTGTATCAAATATTTGAACAAAAGTGTAACATTGAAAGCAACATTTTATTTTCTGTTTTTGTTACTCTTCTTCCCTTCTCTTAACATGCCACATGATAGGACTGCCTGGGTGTGTGATACATATAGCATAGACTGAAGACAGTATACAGCATTTGTTAGGATTCTGAATATAAATTCAGCTCTTCTGTCAATTATGAGAATAAACAAAAGCCAAATATTCATAAAATCATCCATAATGTTCATTTGACTTGCTTAGAAGAAGAAAGGTGAGGACTACTTTCGACTCAGCTCCCATCACTGTAAACAGAGCTTGTCAAAATGTGCTAACATATTTTTAAGGGCAAGAAAGAATTCCAAGCTTTTCAACTCATTTTCTGTTTCTCTTAAGACTCAAACTATTGTACTGTCTTGCATAGTGAAGGCTTCTTTATATATTCCTTTGCCTTTATTCTTATCAGTCTTTTTACCCTTCCTCAACAGAGGCAGCAAGGACTGCTTCACTATACATAGACTGAATACAAATAAACTATTTCTGACTTACAGCATCATCCATCTTTCCATTACTGAACAGCAAGAAAATTTGTAAAGAACACATCACTGCTCTCATAATGTAGAATTATGATTGCACATAGCTGCATTATGCAGAGGCGTACACACAAGGCAACACAGTTCCTCAAATAGGGGAAATTGAATTAGAGCAGCTAATCAATAGGTCAGGAAAAGGCTAGCATTAATATATCTGTTTAGGGGCCAAGTGTCTACAGTAGCTGTCAAGTGTAATAATAGAATATAATATCGCCCTCAGGGTGTATTTTAATTATAGATTTTAGCAGTGCAGTTCACATTGTTGTGACAGGTGTTTTACTATTACCATTAAAAATATGTGTGCATGTGTAACTAACTGAATTAGTATTCTTTACTTGCCAAAGCTGACTCTTGTCAGACAAACTCCACAAAACAATGTATATAGTGTAAATGAAAGTCTCCATTACATATGTTGAAGGGCATGATTTATTACACTGAAAGGGAGGGGGGTTAAAGAAGTTGTAATAGACTGCAGGCACAGGGACAGATAGATATAAGTTGATCTTTCCTATGTCCCCATGGCTGTGAAAAATTTGGATCTGGCAAAAAGGTGCACACAAGCCCATGTCCAACTGATTGTCCTTGGAAATACAGATTGATCACCCCCATAATGCAATACTTGCCTTGACAGGCAGGTATGGTTTCTTATTCCTCCTTAGACTGGCTCTGAGTCTCACCTTAATCATAAAAAAAAAAAAAACCCTGGCTCCTGTCCTTTCCTCAGCATTATCTCCTCTTTAGACACCCCCTTTGTGTCAGAGGTCTAGGAACCCCACTGCTTACTCCAGGGTACGAATAAGTTAGTGTAGCTGGGAACATGTTTCTCAGTAATATACTACACAGCCTTAGAAGCCATCTGCACTGCAGAAACAATCCAGTTTAATGCCACTTTAACTGCCACAGTTCCATCCTATGAAATCCTGGTTTTTGTAGTTTGTTGGAGCACCAGAGCTCTCTGACAGAGAAGGCTAAATCTCACAAAACTACAGTTCCTGGAATTTGATAGCATTGAGCTGTGGCAATCTGGATTATTTCTATAGTGAGGATGCAGCCATAGCAATTATATGAAAAACAAAGTGTAACTTTTATTGTAGCATCATGTATAAGATGTCTTAATCAAGTTCCAACTCAATAACCCTTTAGTTATATCAGATGTCAGCTCACTGGCAGATTATATCACAAATAGATCCCCTTCAGATACTTCCTCTGAGCCTTTGATCACAGCACAGCACAGCACAGCACAAAAAGCCAGACTCCCCTTCTGAAAGTGTTCACTTTGACCTCACCTAAACCGTTATCTTTGGTCCGTCTCTGCTAATTCTGTGTGATGCTTGCCTCCAAGTCATTTTAAAAAAGTAATAGAAACATATGCATATTATGGTGAATCTATCACAGGATTTTCTTAGCAAGCTTCATTAGAGGGGTTTGCCATTACCATACTCTGGAGCTGAGAGACCATGATTTGCACAAGTGGGTTTCCATGGCTGAGCAGGATTCGAACCGTGCTCTCCAGAGTCATAGTCAAATGTTCAAATCATTACACTACACACTGTAGTCCCTTTTAAACTGACATTGGCGTGTTACAGACCACCCAAAATGGGCGGTCTTGTGCCGCTGCCAGTTGCTGCGTCCAGGAACTGCAGCAGCCAAACTGCACGGTTCCTGGGCACAGCAAGAAAGAAGCGCCAAAATAGAGCTTCTTTCTGCGCCCTGGAGGTGGCACCGCAAGGCACGAGGCGCGCACTCGCGGCATCACTTCCGCCGTGTGATGTCCGAACGCTATGTGTCTGTGCCATCAAAATGGCAGTGCCCATCTGTATAGGGCGCCATCATTTTGACGCACTTGTTACACACGAGGGGCAAGGCACGTTAGGAAGTGCCGCCCCTCGTGCGTAACAACGGCACCTCATGGGCCCGTCTGTAATGCGCCATTAATTCTCTTCTCAACCTTTAATCCTTTCATACACTTCCATTGTGA
>NC_056526.1:162048431-162063605 GCF_019175285.1 Sceloporus undulatus | reverse complement strand
TAAGTTGGGTCCTTCATCTGCACAGCCATTCATGCCAAGTTTCATTGCAGCTTGCTAGGCAGATGCTCCAAAAGGTTTCTCCATCACACTTGTTATTTTGAGATTGGCATCTTATTCCTTTGTTGAGTAGCTTTAACATATGAAGACTAATCAATTATTATCTTTTATAATTGGTATCATGTGTATATTGTTAGCTAGGGGAACACTAAATGGCACAGACTTTGCTGAAGGGCTGGTAGAATCCCTCTCTCCAGTCATTCTCAAATCATTTTTTACAATCTCAGGTAATAAGTAAAACTTTTACTTCATGTGTATGTGTATGCACATGTGTACTCATTGTTAGCTATTTTATCTTTATATATATATTTAGGAAACCAGAAAAAAATAAATGAAGCTATTTCTCCAAGTTTAGCAGTGCAGTTCTGTGATCAAAAGTGAATATAAGAGTGCATACATTAGAAAACATTGTGCACCAAAATGCATATAATAGGGGAAATTTGATACAAAATGATTTTTTAAAAAAGGAATAGAAACATATGCTCATTATGGAAAATAGCATAGGAAAAAGGCCCATATTAGGAGAAATTGCTTACAAACATGTGTATATTAAGTAAAATTGTGTACAAAATGTGCATAGAATAAATGTTTACAGATGGGTGTTGCCAGATTCCCATTCTACAATACTAGGCTAGTGGGCTGTGATTCAGTTCAAAATGGTAAGATAAAAATTGTATAGGCTTGCTCCAATCTCTTCCATGTGTCTACCAACCCTGCCACCTTTTGCTACACGAAAGTCTTTTGTTTTAAGAAGTCTTTGTCGTATTAAGATATATTTATATCTAGTGTACAAAAGAAGCAATATTTGTCCTAAACATGTATAGAAAAGTACTTTCTGCAGCTTTTGTACAAGAACAAAAAAGACATATGCTTCAGATATAGGAGAAGAGTATAGCTATTAATGTTTAACTGTTTGCTTTTCAATTTGTAAATTAAAATGCAAGCCTCATATTTATAATGCAGTATTTCTGAAATGTATGAGGTAATATTTTGATGTCAATTAAGCTGGAGCAAACAGGCTGGTTTTAACATTAAGTGACATTACTTTTATGGACTCCAATTTTTTTTTCTCCGTAGACCACTTAGCAATAAAGAATGTATGCAAACGGCAATTAGGCCATTTCCTGGCTTTATATGGCTAGGCTTAATGCTTCTGTAGCATAAAATCTTTTAAGCACTAAAATACACAGTTTTGAATGTAGACCTTGGAAAGACTTATTACACAACTTTTCAAATTAATGGGATGGATTTAGAACAAGGAAAGGCAAGGTGGTTTTTAGCAAACTGCTGCCAAAAAATTCATACAGACCTTTAAAATAAGGCATCACATCTTTATGGTTTGATCCAGCAGAATTAGAGCATTTATGCTCCTGGTTTACAGTTGTATATTTGAAGAACCTTCCATGATGTGTGTTCCTCCACTTCCTCTTTGTTCTCCTCTCCTGCTATTCAGTAATAAATATGGGCAAATCAAATCTGGTTCATAACTATCACAAAGAAGGAAGGTGGATGTCTACACATCACCAGTTGCTGTGATCCACTCCTTATTATGGTTCGCCTTCTGGACTGAATAACAACAACAACAACGACAACGACAACAACAACAACAACAACAACAACAATTTTATTTATATTTCCCCACCTCTCCCTATGGATCAAGGCAGGGTTACAACCCAATAAAAACATACAGATACAATCAATAAAATACAGTAATTTCCAATATTATACATCATGTCAGCAATAGTGATATTACTTAAAAATAATTTATCGTTATACAACAGTTTTACACAGAGTAATCATCTAGGATTAATGGGTGTATATCCTAAACAGGTTCAGATGGATAGGCCCGCCAGAAGAGATCCATCTTCAAATGCCTTCTTAAAAGTGTCTAAGGTGGTAAGAAGATGGAGAAAGCCTCATACTTGCACTTTTCATGGTCTCTTTTCTTTTCATTTCATTTATATGCAGATTACAGATATGTTAAGATTGTTTGATCTGGATCTGAACCTGCAGTAGTAACTTTTTAAACAGCAGCAATGAATTCCTCAGCCAGCGTGGCCACTGGCCAAAGTTTCTTTAGAACTGAAGTTGCAGTGGTTTATCGGTTGGTATTATTTTGTTTAATTTATTGTTGTTCTAACTAGTTATTGTGGCTTTAATTTAGATATGCAGTTTAATAACTTTTTAAAGGGGGAGGGAAATATATTGTTTTTATGCTGTATGTTATTTTAATGTTGTAAACCGCCTGGATTGGCTAGCCACAGGGCGGTATATAAATTATTATTATTATTATTATTATTATTATTATTATTATTATTATTATTATATCCAATACACACAGAGAGAAACTAACTGGAGAGGCAGGCAGATTGAATCTGAGGGATGAAACAAATGGAGCAGAAGGGATGGCTTGAAGCTGCTCCCAAAACAGATTAGAGCCACAGCAAACACATGCTACAGCCCAAATTTGCCTTGAAGCTGATTGAAAAAGGAGCAGAAAAGATCCATTCCTTTTTTGGTCAGGGAAAAGGTGGCTTTTCTTGCCCTGATGTGGCCACAGGGTGCCTTCAAGCCACTCCAGCAGCATGTGGCATATAAATGCCACACTATCTGAGTGATTTTAATCTGCCCATCTCTGGGCATCCACCTGACTTCCAGATGGTTTCATGATGTGCGGCGTCAAAGCGTCACACTGATGACACCTGTCAAGCAGCCTAAAAGAGCCATCTGTTGAGTTTTAATACTGGTGGTATGAAAACATCTCTACCACACCTCAAGCAGATACCTAACTTAGGGAGTCCAGGGCAGAGCTCATGGGATACACAGATCTGTCTTTCAACAACAGGAAATAGCCAGAGGCAGCCATTGGGGTGATTACTTCACTGTGCCTAAAAAAAATCTGGCTCAGCAGTTCAACAAATTTGATTTTAACAAACAATTTCTTCTTTCCTTTAGTTCAATAACAACAACAACAACAACAACAACACTCTCAAAACCAATTTTACTTTGGGCAGGAAGTCTCTGAAAATAGTATATCTATTAACTGAGAGAATTTCCTGAGGGAAGTCTTGTAAAAAGTTATATTCTTTTTTTAAAAAAAGCAATAATTTTACTTTCAAGTTAATGTCTATAAGTGATTTATTTCAGTGCATGAAATATTATTGTCTCAGCTGTTCCTCTGGAAACTGATCTATCTATATAGTTCCATTATTAGGGACCAGAAAATCTGTCAGTTTTGCTCTTACTCCCATCAGCAATTTTGTCTTCCCCAAGTTCCATGTCAAATTGTGAGATTTTCTTTTCCTTTCCACACATACATTTGTGCATATTTTGGTACACACTTTGATGCACACCCTTGTCTAAAGTATGGTTTTGAGCATTTCAACATATTTTTTTGTTATGGACAATTATTTGGGGCAGCATCTGCACAGCAGAAATAATCCAGTTTGACATCAGTATAACTGCCAACACTAAGGAATTCTGGGAGTTGTAGTTTGATGTGGCACCAGAGCTTTCTGACAGAAAATGATAAATGTCTCACAAAACTACTATTCCCAGAATTCCATAGCAGTGAGCTATGAGAATTAAAGTGGTTTCAAACATGATTATTTCTGCAGTGGAGCTGCTCCCTAAATCAAATTCAGGATGAGGAGGAGGAGGAAGAGGAAGATTCTCACAATTTCATCTTGATGGAAAATTAAAGATACATCCGTATTTTCCATTAATAATTTTGCAGACCATGAATTAAATAAATCCATATAATATCTTGATTGATACACATTTCCTTCCTATCATTATCCATAGCTCATGAATTTCTTCTTGCTTTATTTGTGATGCAGACGAAGGTCACAGCTTGTGCTTCCCAGTATTAAGACAGCTTATTTTTTCCCTTAAAACAATAGCCTACATCTCATTTCCTCATTTAATTCCAGATATGTCCTATTTGAAACAGAAATAGTACAGTCTACCCCAACATTAACAATGTCCCCAAGCAATCAGATGTTCTTCTCCATCCCTTACAGAGTGCAATGTAAGCAAGCTGTAGCCGAAGGAGGAAAGTATCCATCCAAGAATAGCTCAGCTTCTAGAGCAAAAAAATCTTCAGCACAGCCTGAAGTTGCAAAATGTTAGGGGCAACAATAATTGGCAAAAGTGGTTCACTTTGTCTATTCATTCTTTTGTGCTAAAGAGAAGAGGAAGTACTTAGGAAAACATATTCAAGGACAGAAGGGCAATGAGTACTGACTTTTTAATAATGTCTGAAAAGGGATTCAGCAAATGAAACTCTAGCAAGAATATTAATCAGGTTTGTTCTTATGCTTGTTCTTTTAAGCCAATTCATTATGCAGGGAAAGGGTTTAGCATAAGAAAACAGAATCTTTGAAATACCTGGGCTAAGTATAGCAGAGGGAAATGAAACTAATATGACCACTTTGAAGACCCTGAACTAAGATAATTAAAAGTGGCCTGAGGGAATGAAAACCGGACAATGAACACCCACAGAAAACATGGAGAGGCTATGCGCATTATTATTGTCTAAAGTATTAAGTCTTAACCTTTTCAGCTAGTTACTTATTTTCAAATTTAAACTCTTGTAAAATAATAACACTGTAATAATAATAGAACTGATGTGAATACACCTACAGGCAACAATGAGGCCACAGTGAAGCAACTATGATTCTACTTCTATATTTACTGAATTGTTTTGTACAAAAATGGTACAAAAGTGTAATGAATTCTAGAACTTTAGATCAACCAATGAAAAGTTTGAGTCAACAAATAGATTTTGTTCTTTTTCCAATATTGTACTTGGTAAGAAATTACAACTAAAACCTACAAATAGCAATCCCAAGACTGAATATTGGATCAAGTTAGATGTAGAGCTTGTACAATTTTGGGGGGAGTACAACTCAGAGACCCTCACCCCACCCCATCTCATCCTACCCCATGCTTGGCCATAGTAGTGTGAGCATTTTAAAATCTGTAGTCTAAAAAAGGATATATATTTTTTTCAAAATCTGATGACACCACATGGGAGGTATGTGATGGGGATCAGCACAGATGCTTTGAGTGGGGCAGGAGAGAGACACATCAGGCAAATTTGTGGTTGGGGTATCAAATGCTATCAGACATCACAATAAAAGGCTTGCCCCTATGTACTGATTAGCTCTGTTGGTCATGACATTCATCTTGGTAGGTAGAGTTTTGCATCCTCTGAAATCTAATGTGTTCTTGTGGCCTAACATCCTATCTATTATGTTGTTCTACATAAACAAACAGCCTCATTTATATACTGCTTCATACTGAACTAACAGTGTTTAAGTGATTTACAACTGTAAGCTAATTGCCTCCAACAATCTGGAGGCAATTAGCTTACATTTTAGTGACCTCAGAAGGATGCAAGCCTGAATCAACCTTGAGCCCTGGCTAGTATTGAACTCACAACCTTATGATTTTGAGTGAGTGGCTGCAGTACAGGCATTTAACCACTGCACCACCAGGGCTCTTTTAATTAGGCTAATTTAACTAGGTTTTGTTTTTTAGATCTGTTGTTTTCAATTTCTGAAAGACTGTTCTTTGCTGTAAATAACTAAGTGTCTTTTACTACCCTGTGTAAATGAATCTGCTTATTTTCATGATTGATTTATATATACTGGAGGTTTGCTAGATTTTCAATTCAATCTTGGACATCTAGACACATGTTACCTAGTTCTGGTTTTGTATCTGAGGTCCAAAACACACTGTCGAAATTCATCCAGTTTGAGACCACTTTAACTGCCCTGGCTCAGTGCTAGGGAATTCTGGAAACTGTAGTTTTGTGAGACATTTAGTCTTCTGAGTCAGAGAGCTCTGATGTTACAATAAACTACAGCTCCCAGGGTTCTCTAGCAGTGAATCAGGGCAGTTAAAGTGACCTTAAACTGGATTATTTCTGCAGTGTGTTTTGGATCTAAGGGGTTGTACAAACAGCCTGTTCAGGGGCGGCTCTGTGCTGGGTTGGGGATGCAGTAGCCACATGCTATGCCCCCAACCAGGTGCAAATGGAAGCTGTAGTCGCATGCCATGCTCCCAACTGGGTGCAAATGGAAGCTGTGAAACACGGCTCCTATTTGTGCCCTAGAATGGGTGTCATAAGTGCTGCAGCATGGCCTTATGATACCCCATGTGCTCAGTGACATTTGAACGCTGTGCACGACGGCTGTCATCATGGCGCACATCGTCTGGATGGGTGCATGCCAAGATGGTGCCTGGGTTCCTCAGTAGGGTTTCTGAGCGTGTAAATGCTTAGCTCCCATGCAACCCCAGAGCGGGCCCAGGCTGGCACAAAGTGCCGGTCTGTCCAGGCCCTTAGTTTCTAGATGCCAGTGGGTACCATTTTGTCCCTTGGCTCTTAATATCTCAGCATGATGGGAGTAGATCTCTTTTTCCTTGACTCAGACTGAGTGGATGTAGACAGATGGCGGGTACCTAGCAGCTTGGGCTGTGAGTAACATTAGTGTATCAGTATGTTGCCAGGAGACTCAGGTTGGTGGGTGGAATCTGAGAATCCTGGATTGGATTGCCTCCACCATAACAATCCTTTAAACATCTGCACGGCCACTGTGGGAACTAGGGAACAGGATTATTAAGGCATTTGGTCAGATGATCTATAGGGACCATCAGATCTCACAAGAAATGTTCTAACTTACCACATATTTTCCCTTTCCAAACTAGGTGTTTATGCATTTTCTCTCTAGCATCTTTGATGAGTATTTACATTACAGAACTGGTGCAGAGACAAGTGCCAAACACTCTTCCCCTCATGTCATGTCCCTGAAACTTATTGCTCACTCTCTTACAAACAGATACACAATACAATGCTTTTTGGACAAGAAAAAGGTGTCTGGATTTCTAATCACAGACTTTGCACATCATGTGTATGTAAGACCTAAGAGTTTAGCAGCATGCAGAGGCCTAGGAACCTGGGCTGTTGCTTATCTTCTTTAGACAGTTAATACAACAAAGTACCCCAAAGGAGAATCAAGGAAGAAAGTCGCAGAGAGGGGAAAAGCTAAGAAACTATTTCACCTCTCTTCTTCAATTTTTGCTATGCATGGATCAGATCACCTGTTTAACACTGCAGGGTTGAAACAGGTCACTATCTTTGACATGGAAAGCTTTGGAGATGAAAATAAGGTGAATTTTAATGCTCATTTTACAATGTTTAGAAACTAGTGTCTGGAGCTCTAAAAAGTTCACTGTATGTGCTTCCCCTTTTATACCTGAACAGGTCATGCAGCAATTCTGCCTTTTATGAATGGCAAAACATATTCCCTTCATGTCGTGGATGAGGAAAATGTAGCTTATGGGTAGATGTGGCCCTTAACCCCTTTTTTGAGGCACACAGAGTAGACATCATGCCCAAACAGTTTTCCACAAAATGGCCAAATTGCCTTGCCATACACTCTAGAAAATTATAGGTATAATTTCATCTTGTTCTTAACCCCTTGCACCATTAATGGCCAGAATGAACTTTTTACTAAATAGGATGTTGACGTCCTGTTTTTCTTTTCTTTTCTTTTTTTAAAAAAGGTGTCTCCTGGGTCTATATTGAACCTAGGAGAGATAATGTGTCAAACTTGTCCCATGTGGTGGGGAAAAAAGTTAGGTCCTTTAAAAAAAATTAAAAACAGGGGTAAGAGATCACAGCAGGAAGTGGGGCATTGCAAAGCCCCCTTGGGGACCTCCACTCCTGGCAGTTGCTCACCTCTCTTTAGGGCTTGAAAGTATACTTCTCAAAATGAATACTAGAAATGATTCTTGTCCCTTTCATGGTTGTGTAGGAGACGGAATTTCAACAAGTGTTGCTTGTCACACAAACAGAAAACAATCAGCGCCTGCTGAATTTCCTTCTTCTCCACAACCATTCAAGGGACAGAAGCTGTTTCCAGTTTTTTCTCTCACAACCATACTTAACCATACTTAGAAATAGTATCTATGTCAGTCCAAAATAAAGGCGGGTTACAGACGGGCAAAAAGGGATGTACTCATGACGTCATGCAGGTAGAGCCTTCAGACGGGCTTTACCTGAATGCCGTCATGAACACGCCCCCCACACGCCTCAAGCGGGAAGAAGCCGCATTAAAAAGGTGCTGCTTTTTTCCACTTCTTTTCTGTTTGATGCGTACCTGCGCAGCTCCGTCTGTAAGCCCCTGCACCGATACGTCAGAATTGCTACGCCGCAAATATAAATTGCCAGTTTAAAAGCTCCGTGTCAGCTGCGTCGCATAATGGGTCAGGTTCCCGGGACATGCGTGGTTTGCAGTCAAGCTTTAATTGCAACGTCCGCTGCCATGGAGCTGTGGAAGCTGCGGCACAGCTGCGGCGCATTTTAAGCCTCGTAACCCTAACCCTAGAGCCACTTGTGCGCATGCGTTGCTAGAACCGCGGGAAGTTGTAAGTTTTGCCGGCGGATGTTTTGGTTGTAGAAAGTGAAAAGGGAAAGTTTGGGATTTAAAGTGACCCCCTACACACATTCCTGCGCCATTCTCACCTGGGAACGGGCACAGTTCGGCTGCTCCTGGCACAGCTGTGTGGCGGCTCCCCATTGCCACCAGGCAGGATGGCACAGCCATCCACCAGCACCCCGAAAAAAGGCAGGGGGACGTCTTGGTCTCATACTGAGACGGCTGACCTGATAGCTATATGGTCCCAGCCAAACATTTTGCAGAAACTGGAGCAGTCCTACCTGAATGCTGACACATATCGAGAAGGGGAAGAAGCCATGAGAGCTGCTGCACCGGTACACTAGAATTGTTACGCCGCTACTTTAAGTTGCCCATTTAAAAGCTCCGTCGCATAGTGAGTTGGGGTCTTGGAACATGCGCAGTTTGCAGTCAGGCTTTAATTGCAACGTCCGCTGCCATGCAGCTGTGGAAGCTGAGGCACAGCTGCGGCGCATTTTAAGCCTCGTAACCCTAACCCTAACCCTAACCCTAACCCTAGAGCAACATGTACGCATGCGCTGCTTGGAAAGTTTGGACTTTAAAGTGCACCCCTACACACATTCCTCTGCCATTTTCACCTAACAATAAAAAACGCTAAAACTGTAAATATTGACATATGTACAAAGGAGGTGAGGGCAGATGGCAGGGGGACAGCGGTGGCAGCGGAGACAGCTGTGGCTGCGCATTGCAGATTCAGCAGGAGCGCGGGGACCAAAGGAGAGCAGGCATCTATGATGCTGCTGACACTGGCAAAGTGCAAGCGGACAAGGATGCCAACACCAGCTGATCACCAGCTGGCAGGAGACCACCATTGTTTTAAAGGGGCTTGGGCACTTTAAATGTGCCCATAGGCTTTCTGCCGCCGCTGCTTAGCCCTGCGCAGCTGCGCATTCGCCAGCCGGCAAAGGAAAAAAAAAAAAGAGACCTCGGAGCTTGAATGTGCCCAAGACCTTTTGATGCCCTCTAAACTTGCCCCCAAAGGCAAAGGGCAACTACAGGGGGCCTGGGCCTGGGATAAAGGGGCAGGGAGCACTGACAAGGCACTAGGTCCCATGATGTCCCATAAAGACATCATTTCGCCTCCCAGGACATGTGTTCCCTCCCAGCCCTATCTACTCTATTCTACCCTTCCTGTTCTCTCCTCCCACCATGCCTGGCTCACTGGTCCCCAAACCAGCAATCTCCAAACTCTGTCCTTCCAGGCGTTTGGACTTCATCTCCCAGAATCCCCAGCCACCTTGCCCTGTGGTCTGGGATTCTGGGAGATGAAGTCCAAACGCCTGGAAGGACAGAGTTTGGACATTGCTACCTCACACCACTCCTGCCTAGCTTTAAAGTCACAGGGAAAAAGTTTAAAGGGGCTTGGGTGCTTTAAATGCGCAGACAGGCTTTCTGCCACCGCTGCTTAGCGCTGCAGCTGCGAAGTTGCACACTTCTCATGCGGCAAAAGAAAAAAAAGCCGCGGTTTGGGCCGCCCGTGAGGAAGCTGCCTCTCTTTTTGCAGCGTCCTCCGAGGCGGCGGTTTGGAAACTCCGGGTCCGAAACGGACCCAGGTGAGGCGTCTTCACTGTCCCCCGTGTGGAAGCTCCAACACCTGAAGCACGCCCCCGGGGCGGGCCATCTGGAGGCTCTGTATTCAGCTAAATACACCTCCAAGACGTCCTCCCCTGCCCGTCTGTAACCTGCCAAAGACTCAGCAAATGTAGTGTAGAATCATAGAATTGTAGAGTTGGAAGAGACCACAAGGGCATCCAGTACAACCTCCTGCCATGCAGGAAATCTCAATCAAAGCATCCCCGACAGATGACCATCCAGCCTCTGCTTAAAGACCTCCAAGGAAGGAGACTCCACTACACTCTGTGTTGTCAGTGTTGTGAGTTGTGAGACAATGTTGTGCCTGATGAATTATCTCACATGAAATAGTTTTGGAGCCAAAAAGCATGTTTTCTCATTATAATGCATTATTATGGTTCAGATCCTTTATCTAAATGTGTATTTGACTAATTTCAAACAGCTTCATTTATATACCGCTTCATACTGAACTAATAGTGTCTAAGCAGTTGACAACTGTAGCAAATGTGTTCATTAGAACCTATTCCAAAATTATATGCAGTCCCTTTAAGCAATAATATGTCTTTGTGTACACAGATTTTTTTAAAAAAATCTTAAGGCAATTTTGCATTTTTCACAGTTTATTCTCTGTGTTATACTGAAAAGTTTATTAAAAGGATGCATCTAATTTCAGGCCATGTCTTTGCTCTGATTTTATTTTCTCCTTCTAAGATGGACATAATTATAAGACTAAAAATATTAAATTGTTGCTGAAGACATTGCCTAAACATTTTCTTCCAAAATCAAATAATGACTGGTCAGTGTATTATTATTATTATTATTATTATTATTATTATTATTATTATTATTAGTCTACAAAGATCCTTGACTTAGGCTCTTCAGCTCCATCTTCTGGTGTAACAACATCTGTGAAAGAGTTACTGCAGAACAGGCAAGGTAATTTTACAATCCTGTTGAAGTTTATAAACAGGGAAATAAAAATGAACACTATTCAGGGAAACAGTGAAAGAAGTTTTACTGACTTCTGTTCTTAGCATGATTGCCTCATATTTTCTGATCCTTAGGATGTAATCTAATTCATTTAAAATATTTTACATTTTTTTTAGAAAAATCCCGATTATAACTTTCCATTCCCATTGTTTAAGTCAAATACAAGAAAGTGTATGATATGCATGTGCATGCACATACACACATATTTGGATGATAAATCTAGAATAGACAGGACTTGAAAAGCAAAGAGCACAGTGGGATAGACAGATAACTGACAATGGCATATAGAAATGGTTTTCATATTCAGTTTAAGACTGTCTTAAAATTGTTTAATTTTCCTTACCATTTTTATTTATGCTGATTGGGAAGGTTGCTAACTTCAGAACATGCCTGACTTATTCTTACACTAGCATTTCCATTAAGTAGTTCTCCAAAACAAAGCAATTTAAGTAGATCTCCAAAACAAATTAAATTTATTCATGATTGGTTTCCCAACCAATGTTGCCTAATATGAAATATTTAAGAAGTTTTCAAGAACACAGCTTAGTGAAATTTTTCATCCATTTCAAGAGTGCATGCAAAAATGATATTTGGAGGCACGTTTGGTGGTTTATAAAAAATCAAAATTAGGAAGAGAAGTGGAATTCTGGAACTGGAAGTGAACTGGAAGTAAACTGCAATCAAAATCAGAAAATGGTTTAAGAATTTTAAAGAAAAGAATGAAAATGTTGGCAAAGACTCAAAGTTCCACACAGGTCTATGTCCCGTATGTTAACAATAGTTTATTTATCTTAGCGATGATGACTGAAAAAGTGCTTTAATAATTAGAACAGCTTAAAGGCTCTACGTATCTTGAACAGCATTAATATCATAAGCATTCCTAAGTCATATTTTTAAGACAGAAAAGGTCATCCCAAATGCTTTCTTCTTAACAGTCTCCTAAGGCACACAGCAGTCAAGCACTTTAATGCAAATCATTATTGAAGGACTGTGAACACTGGAAACATTTTACATAGGCCACCAGCAGATGATCAGCCATTTTTCTCATAAATTAGAGTCAGAGAGACAAAAGTCCCTAAATTTGTCACCTAAAGCTATATATTTCAAACTTGTTCCTGAACCCACATGTCACAATTTTTACTCCCCTGCTGCAAAGAAAATTCCCCATACTCCTTTAAAATGTTATGTATAAGTTCTCACTCTATTGATTTTCTAGCAGTGAAATCGAAAAAGAAAAACATTTTTCCCTGACAGATTTTTTACAAAGATAGATTTCAATGTTAATCAAAATAGTACATCTTAAATAATAAATCTGTGATACAAAGTATTTTAATGGAGATGTTAAGATTGCATAAATGTTAACAAAATAGACTGAATGAACATGGTGGGAATGTTGTGCTCACTGAGTCTGTCCATGAAATTCTATATGACTTCTGAACGGGTCCAAGAATGTTCAGTCTGCAGATGCATGGACAATTTTAGAAATTATGCTGAATATGAATAGGGAGAATTACCAGCAGTTTCCAAGAAACCCACTCTGGGCAAGCATTCCACTAAAAAGGTACTTTCTCAGATAGCCAATTCCACATTTTACTAGGAATGGCCATTGGTAAACTGTCTCCCAACAAAAGTTTTGAGGCCCAGGTTGAAATGCAGCTGTTTATATATATATTATATATAACCATTTCCCCACTTTTAAAAAAGTGAAACTACAGACAGATCTTTTGTCATAGCTTCATGAAAATTTGATTGGACCTCAGAAATCCAGAATTTGTTTGGGAGTGCCATCCAGTCAAAATGCCACTAGTTGGTCATCCTTGCATTATAAGGAATACTCGATTGCAATATGTGCAATTGGTTCACTACAACAAAGCTTTATGATCAACCTCTCCCCAGGACTAGTGATTGGGTGAAATGATGACTTTGTCCCCACAGTCAGAATTCTGTCACCCCTACATGAAACTTTGCTTCAGTATTCAAATTTCTATTACTGCAGTAACTTAAAACTTCAGTTGAACACCTGGAAATATTGTGCAGGCATCCAATAAAAACAGGCAGCCAAAATTGCCAAGTGAATGAAACATCAAATATAAGATTTTTAACTGTGAACGATTTTCAATATCTCACTTTCTGGAATGCTAGAAAATTAGGGCCTGAAGGAAATTTTCATTTAGGGGGACAGACTCTTTATTTGGGCTGCAATGTCTAAACTTTATACTCCCCTCCCATAGTTACATCCCCCAACAATAATATGATGAGCTATAAGGAAGATAATGGATGCATTTTCATGGAAATCTGGATCTATAAAACAACTCTCTATATGTAGTTCTGGCTCATTTTCCTTTCTGTCAACATCTGAGAATTGGCACTTGAATCAATTGATTGTGTGATAGCATGGTGGCAGTAGAGTCATGCTGCCTTTGTATCAATAAATGCTGGCTTTTTGAGAGGTATTTTCTTCTGGCTATCACACAGTCATTGCTCAAGCAGTTTTTTAAAATCATTGTCATTCCCATGTGGATGCCCTCACTGACTCCTTTTCTATTTAAAGAGAAAATTGAATTCTTGATGCCCTTCAGTTTTAGTGAGGCAAAATGCTTGCTCTAATCTCACTGCCATGCCCCTTGTAAATGGTACATGATGGTGGAAATTAGGCTGCATGTTTCAAAGTTTTGTTCTTCCAATGGTGATAAATCTCAAGACCACTTCTATTAAAACCACATACACTGCAACAATGACAACAAAGATTATTACCTCTCCTACTTATAACTCTACACCATTCCTGAGTAATACTAGATTTCCTCCCCCCATTTTCCCCCCTTAGGTATCAAAATACATAACAGTGAAAGAGTCATGATATTCTGTTGCACAAGCAGAGCTTAGTACAAGCCCAAGGCATTTTGTTCTCTTGAATGACAAACAGCCAATTTAGGGTGATTAGCTCTTACAATACTGGCACAAGCAGAAATTTCCATGAGACTACTTGACAGTAATGTGGAGTTAAGAAATGAAAAGTGCAAGATGCTGTGTGCATGACATCTGTATGAACATGTGCAATATTAGGGCATGTAGTGGTTTTTGTATTGTGTTGCTCTTCTTCTTCTTCTTCTTCTTCCTTCTGTACATTGGATTTATTTATTCTGTAGCCTTTTGCACTCCACTGTCATGTGTATGTAATTTGTTAGTCTCTGAGATTTAATGAGGACCCAAATTGCAAGCAGAAGAGTTTGGGTGAGTTCCATGCTCTTTCAGATACACAAGTCAACTTCAACACAGGTCCATGATCTGATCCCTTAGAGACTTGTCCTGTTAACTGGCAGGTAAAACAAAGAGGAGAGATTCCTGAGGCTTTCCATTATTCTACTCAACTATTCTTGTTACAGAGAACAAAAGACTTTATGGTATAGGTTCCACTTTTGATAGATGTAGCATTCTATTTTCTTTCCAGATTTATAGAAAGGTAATATGTGGTGGCTCAAGTGGTTAAGATGCTGACTCTGTTGATTGCAAGATCAGTAGGTTGGCAGTTCAAGGCCTGGGTGCTGCATGATGGGGTGTGCTCCTATTACTAGTCTCGGATTCTGCCAGCGTAGAAGTTTGAAAGCATACAAATGCAAGTACATAAGTACCTGCCAGTTAACAGGACCAGTTTGAAAGCATACAAATGCAAGTACATAAGTAGGTACCACTTCGGTGGGAAGGAAAACAGCATTCTGCACAATCATGCTGGCCACATGATCACAGAATAGTCTCTGACAATGCTGGCTCTTTGGCTTAGCAATGGAGATGAGCACTGCTCTCTGTTGTTGGACATGACTTGACAACCTTGTCAATGGGAAATACTTTACCTTTTTCCTAATATTTTACTAATTTTCTTCTTGAAAGAAGCACCAAGAAGTTTTAGAAATGTTCTTCTCACTGAAGAATCTTTCTGGAAACTGTATGGTTTTCAAAGACTATTCACAGTTCAAGACATTTCTCAAATCTACTGCAAATCTACAGTGCTATATAAATAAAGCATAATAATAATAATAATAATAATAATAATAATAATAATAATAATAATAAT
>NC_056526.1:162039994-162048421 GCF_019175285.1 Sceloporus undulatus | reverse complement strand
TCTCTATTCTATCTTTCTTTCTGTCTGTCTGTCTTCCACGTTGCTCCCAAAGCAGTTTACAACAAATTAAAACAAAGTACAAGTAAAAACTATTCATACTTTAAAAACTTTACCTGGAATCCTGCTGAGGACTTACATCATATGTCCATGTAAATTAAAACTTAGCAGGATAAGTGCACTAACTCAGTACAAGCTGCCTCATGAATGGAAGGTACTGGAAATTGTTGCAAAGTGTATGGTATGTTGTTGTTATTTAGTAGCAATTTATAATATAGCTAATCATACAAAAGGTCAGCATTAAATGTTCACATTTATGTACACTTCCAAACAAGGGTGTTTTTTTTTTCATGAAAGAAGTAGTAGTATGATCATCATCATTTTATAGAGAACCATCAATGTACATGGTGCTGTACAAAAATAAAACAAACAATCCTGTTAAAGGTATAGTTTAATAAATGCTTCAATAAACTTTGAATCCATTGCTCCATTTTCTAGTCTCTGGAGCAGCAGAAAACAAGCTTGCACCTTCTTCAATAAGACATCCCTTCAAATATTTAAACAGGGCTGTCATGTCACCTTTTAACCTTCTCTTCCCCAAGCCACTCCTGATAGGGTATGGTTTCCATACCTTTCACCATTTTGGTCACCCTCCTCTAGCTAGGCACACTCCAGCTTGTCAACATCCTTAAATGGTGGTGCCCAGAACTGGACAAAACAGTATTCAAAGTGAGGTCTGACCAAAGCAGAATAAAATGGCACTGTTACTTCTCTTGATCTAGATAGACACTATTAATGTTGATGCAGCCTAGAATTGTATTGGCTTTTCTAGCTGCTGCATCACATTGCTGACTCATGTTCAGCATGTGGTCCAATAAGATTGCTTTTGCGTGCACTGCTGTCAAGCCAGGTGTCACCCATCCTATATCTGTGCATTTCACTTTCATAGTAATGCTCAGGTGTGGTACCTTACATTTGTCCCTGTAGAAATTCATTTTGTTAGCTCTGGCCCAGCTTTCTAATTTGTTAAACAACATTTTGAATTCTAATCCTGTCCTCTGGGGTATTGGCTACCCTGTCTAATTTGGTGTCATCTGCAAATGTAATAAGCAAACCTTCTTTTCCATCATCCAAGTCACTGATAAAGATGTTGACTAGCACTTTGCCCATAACAGAACCCTGTAGCAAGAAAGGAAATGGCTCAAATATACAGCATACACGCAAGCCTTGACCAGGATAGGGAAATGACACTTAAGCAAAATGTAAAGTTGACTCCCCGCCTTTTATCCCTCACATTAATATTTCAAATATTTCAAAATCCTGATTTTTTTCAATCTTATTTTCAAATGACCCCTCCCCTATACTGAAACACACACACACACACACACACACACACACACACACACACACCAACAAATACAGTTTCATTTAAAAACCAGTCCTTTTCATCAGTGGTCACTGTAAATGAAGAGTAAGATAAAACCTCATTAAAACAGCTAAGGTAAAATACTCAATTACTAACACTAAGCCCTCATTTAGCTGATGATGATGATGATGAGAATTAAAATAAGAAACTATTTGTAACAAATTATTTCCAGACTCTAGGTAGGATATATTCAAGCATACACTATTAAAAAAATGATACAGATATTCTGTACCTGCTCATTAGTATATTTAGATGAGCTTGGTATGTAAATCTATGAGTTCTTCATCTATCAGGTAATATATGGAAAAAAAAAGTTCATGTAGCTGTATTTAGATAGGTGTGCAAAATTTTAAAAGTGGATACCTTCTTACAAGTATTTGGGATTTCTGAGAAAGCAGCATTCTTAATTTTGTACAACTTCAGATTTTATTGATTGAAACATTAAGCAATCACTATGACAATCTTTGTGGGAATGCATTTGCTACAATTTGAGGGTCATGATGTCTTCCTGAAAATATTTGCATCCACATATTTTGTTCAGGTGAGGTTTGCTGAACACAATAAAAACATAGGACATCATGAATATCTGTGATTTAAATTTGTGAAAATCACACACAAATTCATCCTAACATACCAAAAACACTTTCCAAACAATACTCAAAGTTTCATGAAAATTGTGGTGGTGGAGCCACAGTGAGTTATCAAATCAGTAGCATGGAATGAGAAATGAGGCACCACGGCTTGATTCTCAAGCCATCTCAGCATCATGCTCTATAGCAAGCCAATTAGTATGTTGATGGTGAACAATATTAATCTATAAAGAGTCAGTCAGTTTTTTTCATGAAGAACCCCTCCAGCACTGTGAATATAATGCATGTTTAGACAGTTTTAGTGGCATCAGATGCCAGCAATAGATCAATTTATACTAAGCTTCTCTTAAAATTCATTGCTGCTGAACCAAATTTCTATCTATGTTTCATTCCTAATTAGATCCCAGATTGGTGTTCTAATTAGTGATATATATATATATATATATATATATATATATATATATGTAAATTTCTCTTGATCAAATTTTCAAGTGACTGATGGGTTTGAGTTGCCATATCTTGCATTCTGGATTTATTTAATAATGCTTGCTCTTTAAAGGAAGTTGCAAATGCTATACCACTTCTTAAGGCAAAATGTCTAATTTGGAATGCATCACAATAAGACAGTACTGGTTAAGACTGGGTTGCTAAACTCCCTGAACTCAGCTATACAGCAGAACAGGGACAGTGAAGTGTACTTGAAAACACAGAGTTTGTGTATTTATTTATTTATTATTTATTTCATTTTTAATTTATTTCAACTATACACTACATAGTTATGCACCTAAAAAGATTTCTCTGCTGGAAAGCTCTAGTGTGCTCACCAGTCTACAGATCCAAAGATCACACAAGATGGCGCCATGAAAGTTAAAACTAGAATTATGGAGATACACCCACACATTAAAATGATGATTGCTAGGCAGGAGGAAATTCGAGATAAATTTTATTCCAGTCCACAGATCATTAAAAAATGAAGTATATCTTTCAAACTGAAATAATAATAAAAAAAGATAATGATCCCATTCACAAAATATAGCTTTATATAGCAGAATTGTAAGATAGCAAGAAGTATATCACATACAAAATGATTCAACTGCAGTTAGTATCTTTGAGCTTGTTTTAAGTGCTGCAGCCAAAAACCTTGTGACAATTTCAGTAAACAATTGGGTAGTGTCTGCTGTTAATACAGAAATATAGAACTCATTAGAACTTCTGGTTATGAACAAAGCTAAAAGAAAATAAAATAAGTTTTTATACTCTTGTAAAAGATACAATTCAGACAAGAATGAAATGGTGTTTCAATTACACCCTTCCCACATGGGAAAATTCTCTAGTGTCAGGATAAAATTTTAAATCAAACTTCTTTGCCAATAGCAAAGAATTCAGCCTGGCCATGAAAAAGTTCCTTCTGTATTTGGAGGTTATTTAGTGTTTTCAAGTGCCTTATGACTGTAAATTCACCTTAGGCTGCAAGACAAAGTATATTGGCAAGCAGACATCCTTTACTCAACAACATAGTTTTGGAGCTTCAGATCTAATAATTTTTGTTTAATGGAAGAATTTCTCCAATCCAGTTGGAAGTACATAATATAGTGACTAGCCATTTGAATTTAATATACTGTGGACAGTTTGAATTTCTGAACAAATATAATTTTCACTTAAAATAAAGAATAACTAAGAAGATCAATAGAAGGGTTTTTTCAAAGGTAAAACCAATATCGTAGTAATGAAGACCATAGTTGAAATCCTGTATCTTGTTAGTGTAGTGTATATCTATACGTGAATAAAGAAGGGTGCTACCCCACTCTTCTGCTCAATTGTGATGTTGTGTAGCCAACTCCATATGTGTGATTGCATTTTCACAATCCCAGAGCATTGATTGATGCATAGAAGACAATGATGAGTAGTTGTGTACCATCCAAGAATGCACAGCTGCATGTAAAACAGTTACACCTGTGGAACACAATTTAAACAGTTGTGATCTGAATACAAATATTCTGACATGGGCAAAAATGAACAAGCACATGTATGCTTACATTTGCATAAAATGACACCAGGGTGCCAACCCAATGTTAAAATTTCTAAAGAACAAAACCTGGTTGAAGTCATTTTACTACATTAGATAAGTACCTTGGTAAACCAAAGTATTTTTTTTTCCAGAAAAGAAGGAGAAGAATTGAGAGGGGGAGTAAAGAGAGAAGAGAAATAGATTCAATAACTACGAGGACCTAAAATTGGACTACATGTTTCAGTTTATTATTATAATATTATATTTATTTATAGCCCACCCTTTTCCCAGAGCTGTGACCCAGAGTGGCTCACAACATTAAATTTAGTCACTACTTTGGTTTCATACATTGTCAAGGCTGAAAGTATAGATTATCTTTCTTTGGTGAAACATTTACTCAGCAATGCAGTTGTGGTGTTCAGTGCAACTGGAGTAGTATTTTGGATGTAAGTTGACCATCTCAATGAATATTGATAAGAAATTCCCAAATATTTAAAACAAGGAAATTTATCTAGTGTTGCTCGGGTTGATGTTGATTATTTAGTTTATGATTTGAATGAAATAAAACTTTAAGTGGTAACACATATGATCCTTAAGATTTGAACTAAACCAAATTCCATGCAAAGTGGATAAAAACTAGGAATCTTTAAAATGCCAAAGTTTCCCAGTCTGAATCCACAGGGAAATGCTCAACGTAAGAACTTAAGTGAAAATATCAGGCTTTAGGCCTTTGGCTTGGGTTAGGTTGCTATAGCAATTCAGTTCTCCTCTGCCAATCACTCTCTTTGGGTTTAATAGATTGTGATCCCAGTTCAACCAAACCTTTGTGTCTGCCTCATCATTTGCACTCTGTGATTATCTAATCAGCTTTGTATGTAATTATTATCCAAGGTAATTTTCTAATTATTGATCCTGGTGACTCTGTAATACAGTATGAAGATTTTAGTGACAGAATGAATATTTGAAAATATTTCAAAAATAATTGGGGAAACATGGACAGATTCCTAGAATGGTCAAAACCAAAATGGTAGACTGGTTTATAAATGTGCCAGGGGGCGGGGGGAGAGGGGGAGAAAAAATGAAACCTAATCTATTTGTTTAGGAGATATTTCTTTAGGAGATTTAGGAACAGTTAATGGATGCAAAATAGTATATGAATCTTGCGTTGATCTCCTTAGAATTCCAATCCCTGGCCATTGCTGCACTTTGGTCTGCTAATGTCATTTGCACAGAGGGCAGGACAGGAGGGGGATACATAAGTGGCTTTATGTGGTGTCCTGCAGAACACTGAAGAGGATCCAGAAATGCTCCTGTTATCATCTGTATGCCATTATAGTAAAACTTTTTTGTCATAAAAAGTATTTCTTAATAATTAATTAGCCTTCAGGTTTCCCTCAAGCAGGGACAAATACTGCTTCTTTCCCCCCAGTGGATGAGGAAAGCAGCTGGATGGTGAGCAGGAACAACTGATGGCACAGCTACATGTAGGAACCTAAGCCTGCCCTTGGACAGCTGGAGGGAGAGGAAAAGCAATCACTCTTGGACCACTGGTATCCTTAGACCAAACTAAAGTACTGGCTCTTGCTAACTATTGTACTGGGGTGTGTGTATATTTAAATGATATGTATTTTAGTCTTTTTTATTTTTTTTTAATTGTTTAATCTCATTTTAACCTTTGTATCTTCTGGAGTTTTAATAAAAATTTTAAGTTTGTTTTAAGCTGCTTTGAGACCCAAATAGGGAAAAAAGACAGCAATAATAAGAAAAACAACAACAAATACACTGTCCAAGAATTACTCTATGCCAGCAAAGTAATTGGATCCCCGTTCCTTTGTTATTCTCTTCCATCCACTGCCCAGAAATAGATTCAGTTTCTAAAATGTTAGTGCTTAAACCTGCCTAACATATTGAACAGAGCTCATACCTCTGTTCCAATGTTTGTTGGTAGCAAATAAACTCTTTTAAACACAGTCTTACTTTATAGGTTTAGTATTGATCCCTGGGGAGAAACCCAGTAATCTCTGACTAATGTTAAACTTCAATGAGGGTGAAGAATGGAATCTAGATTTGAAACTTGTCTGAACATCTAAGGATTTCAGTAACAACATAAGACAAAAAAGCTTAGTCTTTCAGTATTGCATTCCATCTGTGGATTGTTTGACAGCTTTTGCTTGGTACTAAAATAAGCCATGTTTCAAGCCATAATAAGAAAAGCCATGGTGGACTAGAACAAAAGCTTCTGTATTGCAGCATTTTGTACCCACAGTAGCCAACCAGTTTCCTATGGTAAACCACAAGCAGAAAACAATTGCAACATCACAATCCTGGTCATGTGACATTGCAACTAGCATGCAGAGGCATATTGCTTCTAGTTGTTTTTGGTGTGTGCCTTCAAGTCATTTCTAACTAATGGCACCCTAAGGTGGATTTTCTTGGTAAGATTTGTTCAGTGGAGGTTTGCGATTGTTCAATGGAGGTTCTTCATGTGAAGCTGAAAAAGTATGTCTTGCCAAAGCCTACTCAGTGGGTTTCCATGGCCAAGCAAGGATTTGACACTGGTGTCCCAGAGCATTAGTCCAACACTCAAACCACTTTATCACACTGGGTCTCATTCCTCTACTAATTGAGGCAACATTTATTCTTCGCAACTAGCATGATTCCAGTAACCAGTCCCAATTAACATTTTACATGCAGCTCTTTGTAGCAACTGAAGTTTCCAAAGACATCCCCCCTTACAGCACATTACAGTAATCCAAATGGGATGTGACCAAGGCATGCAACACCATAGCCAGATCAGGCATCTCCAGGAATGGATGCAGTTGAAACACAAGGGTTAAATGTTAAAAGATACACCTGGCCATTGCAGAAACCTGGATCTACAGGTTCAAAGAGGAGGTCAGGAATATACTCCAAACTTGGGTCTTTGGGGGTTATGCAAGCTCCTCCAGTATAGGCTGTGTCCTTTTTCTCGATCTACCATTTGACTGAGCAGAAGCACCTCGGTCTTGTCTGGACTGAGCTCCCCCTCCATCCAATCTATTACTAATGCTAGACACCAGTTTATAAGAGAAATGGCTTTCTTGGAGAGAAGTAAAAAGGTGAAATAGAGTTGGGTGTCATTAGCATACTGGTGGCACTGAACCCTAAATGTCTTCCAATAGTTTCATGTAGATGTAGAAAAGTATGGGGTACAGAACTGAGCCCTGAGGAATCCCACAAACCAGAGGGCAAGGAGTTGAACAGCAGTCCTCTATCATCATCTTCTGGATTTGCCCTTCCAGGAAGGAACTAAGCCACTGTAAAACAGTGCTTCCAGGTCCCATCCCAGAGAGGCAGCCCAGAAGGATACCATGTTAGGTTAAATATCCCTTTAAGGAAATATAAAAATAAATATGACTGTAGATGGAGAAAACACCAGGTGCCAATCCGTTGCAATTAGTTATGTATATAAGGACTCTGAAACCCAGAGCAGAGCAGGTGTGGGTTGGAGAGAGGAGTTGGTGTGGTGAGTTTGGATAGTATTAATTGTAAATATAAGAGACAGTATATGTCAGAACTTTAGTTGTACATATTGCAACTCAAAGATAAAAGCCTCCAAGGACTTTGGAGGAAGTCAGCCGTGTGCATACCTTATTTCATGTCAGTGCCTGGTTGCCAAATACTGCACACTGGCTTGTGCTTCTGCACTCTGGTATTTGTGAGCTACTGTTGAGGTCAAGCACTTCAGACAGTGCAGAAGACTGGCACCTCTGTTTGGCCCTAGTTTGTTTTTGTCACTGCACACCTGCAGTACAGAAGGGAGCCAACATACCATAGTATTGAAAGCTTCTGAGAAGCCCAGCAGAAACAACAGAGGCAGAATCTACCTGCTCAGTTCCTGTTGTAAGCCATACACCAAGACAACTCTCCGTCTCATAGCAAGAAGCCATATTGAAATGCATCAAGATAATTCCTTTCACCCAAGAGTGTCTGGAGCTGGGAGACAACCATGAAATCTATTAGGTTGCCCAAAAATAGAATATTGGACTCTGGCCAATATCCATCACAGAAAGATCCAGGAAAGGGTTTTTCAACTAAGATTTCAGAACTGTCTCCTTTAGGTATGTTGTAACCACACTTTGGACTTTTTCACACAGTGAAAATTGGAAGCGTATCCCTGGATCACTCCTGAGTCAATCATGGGGTTTCACGTTATTTCATATGAGATTATCAAATGACGTTGAACGCAATCCAGCCTCAATCTGAACGCAATCACAAGGCATCCCAAAAATAGTTAAATTCAATAAACTATCAAAATTATAAATCCTGTTCCACTCCAAATTTGCAGTGCATTGACTGACACAAAAGTGGTAAAGACATCAATGAAAAAAGACTTTGTGAAGACAGAATCTGATGTGTTGTGTGAC
>NC_056526.1:161978709-162039984 GCF_019175285.1 Sceloporus undulatus | reverse complement strand
AAACCAGAGTTGTATCATTCAGTGATTGGAAGTTTGCCATTTATTGCAAATTACACCAGACCAGACATTACTTTTGCAGTTGGTTTGTTAAGCCCACTGTCTTGTTAACCCCTCCCCCCCCCCCCACCCCTTTTTAATAAGCCAGGAAGGGAAAGGATCTAGTGGACATGTGGTGAACAAAGGGTTGATGACCAAGAGGAAAGCCTAATAACTTATCTAGCCACTTCAGTCTGCATAATAGTTATATTCCCAACATTGTAGTCATCTGATTAATAGACAGCCTGGCCTATTACTCTTCCTCTTGACTCCTTCCACTGCTCTGGCAGATGGAGAGCCAAAAGCCTGGTTCAAGTGTTGTTCAAAAAGGAAATGCAATGATCCTGAAGAGGAGAGCCTCTTCTGCTCATATGATGGGGGAAGCTCCATGTAAGGCAGAACTATAATTCATCTGGGTTCTGGCTCACATGAACCAGATGTAAAGAATGTTCAAAAATACTCTCATCTTTAATATGAATGAGAATACAAATACCTGAAATATCCCATGGAAAATAATGTCCACCCTCAGAGTTTTCAAGTCTACATGCGATCAAAAAGATTGGAAAAGAGAGTAAATGGGTTTTGTGGGATGAGGATGAGTGGGTTTAAGGTGCCATCATAAGTCTGTTTTTGGGTTGGGTAGTCATTTTGATCCTAGCTCCTGCATGCTGAGGCATCTAGCTGTGGACTCTAATCAAATAGACAGAGAGAAAAATAATGTTTGTAGAACAATTACTTATGTCATCCTTTTCATGTCCTAATAAAATAATTTGCTATGTGATTTTAGTCACTTCAAAGTAACATCACTCAGTATCAGCAAATAATCAAAAAGTTGCTTCTAAGTTGTTTTATTAGCTTGCTTCAATATTATTATTATTATTATTATTATTATTATTATTATTATTATTATTTAAAAAATTCTGACAGCCTCGTCAGATGATTTAAATGCCATAGTAGAACAGCTTGTAAAAATCCTTGATCAAGCTTTCATGAGGCAGGCCAATATCTTCAATTAAACCATTTTTTTTTAACCTGCAAGCATAATTTGGTTTTATGCTACCCTATCAACAAATCAGAATACCAAGCATTTGGTGAGGAAACACACACAGTTTCAGTACTTTGAAGTGGGGCTTCCTGCTATGCTGTAAACCCACATTCATTTCTTTCATTAAGGTCTGTTGACACTAGCTGTATGATGGTTCCACCGCTTAAGGTTGGTGGCTCAAAGTTCTAAGCAATGTTTCCCTGCAGGGAGCAATGAAATGCGAAGACATATATGCAGAATAGCTTCACTGCCTCAGCTGTAAAGATCTTTTTTTTTGGGGGGGGGGAGCTTCCTTTGTATTGGCCCAACAATGCTTGTGATAAAATCTCAATTTTCTTGCAATTTGCTAAGCAAGGAACTATTAAGCAAGAAAATCTCGAGTGAAAATGAACCATTTCTTTTTGCCTGAATAATACTATTTTCCAGCAGCTGAGCTATTTGTTTTAAAGTTGGCTATTGGAATCACCTTATGAGCTTCAATGAATAAAATTACATGGAAAAGTCCTCTTGCATTTTTCTATCAGAAAGGCACATCCAGGTTGTTTCTCTTTCGCCAGAGACAGTTACCTAATCCTTTAGCTATAGATTTTCCTGCCAAATTCTTTCAGTACACTCTTTCCTTTAATCCCCTGTTATTTGTTCTCCCCAAAGACCAACAACCAAGATCAAATAAAGCTTTTTTTTAATACTCTTCACTGCTCAGCTGGTGACTTAGAAAGGATAGCTGTGGAGCTTATGTCACATTAACCTCAACCAGAACTTCGCAGAGAAGGGATTACATATTGAAGACACGCTTTAATATTCTAAACCTGCTCCAACATAGCCAAGTGCTACTGTTGTTATTGTGTTCTGTCATCAAATTCATGAGACACACACTAAGAAGTAAACTCCCTTGTGTAATAAACTGCCAGAGGTTAAGAGGGAAAAGGAGAAGAAATTTCTAGCATAATGGGATTTTCACCAGCTGATCTGAGAAGAATTTGAGCCAGGTAGAACTTCAGATGTGTTCCACAATTGGCTTCATTATACTGTTCTTACATCCATGTGATTTTAAAAAAACACATTCTGATTGAGGCCTGATTGATTTCTGTCTCCACTTCCAGTTTCCACATTCGCAACTGAAGGCTGTAATAAAGCCTGTCTACTTATGTCTGCATTCAGGTAGGTTCTCTTCCAATTTCTCTATAAACGTTTTGGTTCTAGACTAGGAAAGGCATATGCAATTGTGTTCCTCATTCTTTTTGTTCCCAGAATATATACATATATGAAGGAATACACTAGCTAAGATGACTACCACACCTTTAAAGATCTCCTAGCAGGTATTTTTATCCCCCCCCTTTTTTTTTTTAAATTACATTTATACCATCAATGCACACTGAACTTCACAGACTAACATAACCAAGCTGGTGCCTGATGTGCAGTCTACACTTCAACAGTCAAGAAATAGAGAGTTAAAAACAATTATCGTGTCTGTTCTATAAGATCTTCTCTTAAATTTGTTCAGGAATGTCCTTTACAGAGGTAAATTAGATCTTTAAAGGTGTGGTAGTCATCTTAGCTAGTGTATTCCTTCATATATGTATATATTCTGGGAACAAAAAGAATGAGGAACACAATTGCATATGCCTTTCCTAGTCTAGAACCAAAACGTTTATTGAGAAATTGGGAGAGAATCTACCTGAATGCAGACATAAGTAGACAGGCTTTATTGCATGTTTTTATACCAAAACATGAGAGTTTCTCTATTCCTTATGTAATTCAAGGATACCTTCATGGTCTTACTTGTTTTGATTCACAGCATGAAAAGATAGAGAAAGTGTGTCATGTCACCCATATAGACCTTTGCTTGCCTCCTAATGATTTCATTACAGAATGCAGGGAGGCTGGAAAGAAGTTCTTGTATTTTTTTTAGATCACTAGATAGAAACAAATGGCTATAATAGATGGTAGACATGCTGACCTCGGGAACTCCTGGGCAGTGTATTCCCTAAAATGATGTTTTCCAAGCTCTGGTTGTGGCTGTGAACAGCCACAGCAGCCATAATCTCAAGGGTATACTGGGGATATTCCTGCAAATTCCTGGTCAGTACTTTGGCTCAGGTTTAATTACATATGAAATAACTTCAAAGGAGACAGAGCAATGAAGCCACTGAGTGTGGCTGATGATGAGAAGCAGCTGGAACAGGAAAGTTACCAAGAGATAGGTTAACATAATCAAGGAACAGAGAGGATAAATCTACAAAATAAAATGTAACTGCCAACAAGACTGGAACTGGCAGGATTTGTTAGGGAAGAGGCTAAGTCTACCACTAAAATAAAGCATGAAGGATAAAGACAGGAAAGGGCAGTGACAGCATCAGTCTCAGGAAGGAGGGGATTAAGAATATACCAATTAATTAATTGATCAAAAAACAAACAAACAAACCTTAACCTAATTTACCTTTGTAAAGGACATTCCTGAACAAATTTAAGAGACGATCTTAGGCCCAAAACAAGCAGATGGGCTTGCCTTCTGGCTGTTCTGGGGGCATGTCATTTACACACCGTCCCCTTCCGGAGTGCCTGGAAACTGTGCTGGGGCTGCATAAGGTGGCCCAAAACCAGCCCCAAAAGGAGCAGATCTTTTTTGCTCCTATATATGGGGCCTCAGGAGCTGCCCTCAGGGCCATGGTGTGTGTTCACTGTGGCCCTGGGGCAATTATGCTCAGAGCGGCTTTTATCCAATATTTCTTGCCTGTCTGCTTCAATAGGCTGAGTTTGCTTAGCTAATGTAGTTTACTTAGTTAGTTGAGTTTAATTTAGATTATTGGTTTACCTAGACAACCCAATATTGTCAACTTTGACTGGCAGCTTCTTGAGGTTTCAGGGAGGGTTCTTTCCTAGTCCTCCCTGAAATCCCCTGGTTGTCTCCCATCCAAATACTAGTCTGGCACTATCCTGCTTACATTCCAAAAATATTTGTTGTGTTTAGGATGGCATCGTTCTCATTATGAACAGCTTCGATGAAAAGATGGAGGCTGACTGCTTACTTTGTGACTCATAACAAATATGATCCTAGTATTTACCAATAGCAAAGTAATTCCCTATAAACCCCTACAATCTCAAAACGGAACTATTCTCATCCAAGAGCAGCAGGTTCATCTCCCTATGGAACCATAAAGTCTTCTGAAGTACCCAGAATGTTTAGTGGGGAAAAATCTAGGGAAGTGTTAAAAACAGTCTAGTGAGGTTGGCGCATGCTTAATGGCCATTGGGAATCTGGCTAATCATTTGGAGGAAGAAAACAGTGTGCATATGTAGTATTTTGAAACCTGAAGCCTTCTGTTTCCAACAAATTCTATTTGAAAAATGTATTTAAATTCTACCAGAGCTAAATGCAGTGAAGTGGTTTTTGATATTAAACCTGTATTGTCAGGGGATAATACTTTTTAGCCAACAGACATTGGCACATAAAACTTAGTTTAAAAACTGCAAGGCATTTGAAGATGTTAAACTAATATCCAGTGATTGAGCATGACATTTAAGACTTCCACTAAACCCACAGTTCCATGTCTACTAGCAGTATTTCAGTGTTTGCCACCTAAAGCCTCTGGTTATTCAAGGCTAGCTTTGCTTGAGGTTGTTATGCATGACAAACCACAGTGTGTATTAAATTTGCAGATCAAACAAGCCAGGAGGTTAATATGGGTCTATCATTTCTCTTGATTATTATTTCAGAAATAGCACATTAATCACGATTCTTCATCAACCCAAATCAACTCATGCTATCAACTTTGAGTGAAGGATGGATCAGATCCTGAGTATTTTGCTGTTGTGCAGTCTTCTGACAATTACTCTTTTGTTCTAGTATATTTCCCATTAAAACATATGTGCATTACATAAATTTCTTATTTAAAGGATGTGTGAGGGCTTTGTGCTAAAAATGGAACAGTATGCCTGAACATTTGGATGTATCCTTTTTCAGCACTGCCTGCAGACACAGATGAATTATTTCTCCTTCATTGCATTTCCCTTCCAGACAAATAGGATCTGCTCATATAACTAACTATCAAGGATACAGAACCATGTGATTCACAGGAACTACTAATCTCTGTTGACCTTTCTCTCTCTGAGGTTTTTCCCCTTCAGTATTTTTCTATTTCCCTCTGCCTGGAATTTTTAACCAATGATATATTACAGTTTTAAGAAAGAAAATCTGTATCTTAGAAAACATCACCAGAAGGCATGCAGTTGAGCATGCAAAGCTCAACTGTATGCTGTCTGCTCTGAGCTAGTCTCACTGAAATGAGTAGAACTCCATAATGGTTTAGAACACTATCTAGTACAGATTATAAATTACCCAGCTATCTTTTCTTTTTGGGTAGTACAGAAATGCAGTATATAAATCTATGTACGATCAGTGTGATTCTGGCTTTGCTCCATAAAATGAAGACAACTGAAACTTTTCATTCATATCGGGCTGTGAGGGCAAACCTATGGCACTTCCAGACCTGTGGTATGCAATGCCATTTTGCCAGGCACGAGCCCAGGAGGAGGAGGAACAGGCACACACATGCCCCTTCTTCCTCTAACCAACTCTCTCCCGGCCTTCAGCTGCCTCTCCCAGACAGTTTCCCTGGAGGCCAGGGAAAGGGTAGGGGGAGGAGGAGCCACCAGCATGTGCCAGTTGCTCCTTCCCAGAGACATTTTCTGGCCTCCAGCTGGCAGGGAAAGGTCTATGGGGAGAAGCATTGGGCCTGTGCTAGCTTCTCCGTGTCCTGACTGGCCCTTCCAGACCCATGGTTGTAGAGCTATGGGTCAGGAAGGACCCAGAGGTGGAGAAAAGCCCCAGTGCTGGCTTCTCCATGCCCCAACCAGCCCTTTCAGACCCATGGTTAAACAGCTATGGGTCTGGAAGGGCCCAGGGGGCAGACAAAATCCCCCATTCCAGCTTATCCATGCCCCAACCAGCCCTTTCTAATTTCCAGCTGTCTGTCAAAGACAGCTGGAGGCTGAGTAAAAGGGGGGGGGGGACAAGTCCCACCCCAGAGTCCTGCTTCCGGAACGTGGAAGCCTCACCTCTGGGGGTGGATGTCCCATCCCCTGGCACACAGCCCCCACCCCAGGGGGGGGGCAGAAACGCCACCCCTGGCACACAAACCGAAAATATTTAGCCATTGTCTATATAGGGCAAACAAATTGAAGCTTAATCCAGACAAGACAGAGGTGCTCCTGCTCAGTTGAAAGACAGATCCGGGAACAGGGATTCAGTCTGTGTTAAATGGGGTTACATTTCCCCTGAAAAGTCAGGTTCATAGTTTGGAGGTACTTCTGGATTCAGCACTGAGCTTGGAAGCACAAGTATTGATGGTGATAGGAGTGCCTTTGCACAGCTAAAACTTGTGTGCCAGCTGTGCCCATTCCTGGAAAAGTCAGACCTGACCGCAGTGGTACATGCCTTGGTTACATCCTGTTTGGATTACTGTAATGCACTCTACATGGGGTTGTGTTTGAAAAGTGCTTAGAAACTTCAGCTGGTCCAAAGAGTTGCAGCCAGGCTTTTAACTGGAGCTGGCTACAGGGAACATACAACTCCTTTGTTGCAACAGCTCCATTGGCTGCCAGTCCATTTCCGGGCATAATTCAAAGTGCTGGTTGACCTATAATGCCCTATATGGCTTGGGTTCAGGCTATTTGGATCTTATCCCTCACATCATCTTTCAACTCTACTACTTGACATAAATTTCCTAGACTGCAAAGAGTGACAGATTCCTTGAAATGAAATCTGAAAGCCTTCCTAAATCCTTCCCTCAGATAATTGGCTACCACTTTGTCAGAGTAAAGCTGTAAAACTTATCCATTCTAATTAGCCTGGATTGTTTTGAAGTTAGAGGGGCACCTGCTGTGCTTCACTTGCCTGACTGCTGATCCAAATGCCCTCCTGCTCCTTTACCTTTCAGGCAGTTCTGAAAGGTATGCCAATCCCTACAAATGGAACACACATGGACCCCAAATTCTCAACATAGCAACCTGTGCTGCTGGCTGACTACTGCCTACATGTTTTGTAAAATATTCCTGCTGTGCAACCTCTTACCTTGTGTTGGTCAGGCAGATGTCACATTTTAATAATAATAATAATTTGTTTTATTTATATACCGCTATTCCAAAGATCATAGCGGTGAACAGCAAGTAAGCTAATTTGCCCCCAACAGTCTGGGTAATCATTTTAGCGACCTTGGAAGGATGCAAGCCTGAGTCGATCTTGGGCCCTTTTGCTGGTCTTGAACTCGCAACCTTGTGATTTTGAGTGAATGGCTGCAGTACAGGCATTTAACCACTACGCCATCAGGGCTGCATCTGATCCCACCTGAAGATGGGATTAATGATTATTCTCCTATGAAAAACCTCATCCCAAAGAAACCAGGTAGGTCCTGAAAATTCAGCTTAGGCCTTGCAAATAATGTCCATATACTGGAGGAGTGAAAACACTTTCCACGGCTGTGGAATAACACCTACATAAATGAAAATTTCAGGCATCCAGCTTCCCCAGATCCTATCTACCCTATATGTATGCAGTTTCTCCTTCTCAACCAGCTCCTCATACTTGTCTCCAATTCCTGATAAAGAAAACTAAAGATGTCTATATATTCATCCATAGGATTTTATCTCTAGTGGCCTGTAACAAATTATCCCACAGAGGAAGTATCTGGCCAACAAAAGGAATAGCCCATAGAGAACCATACCATAACCACCACTAGTTGGCATTGCATTCTACATAACTCACCAGGAAAGCACTGTAGATGAATCCCTTGGGGACAACAGTGCCAGCCAGGACTGCTCCAAGTGCAAACTATGGTGTATAGGCAATACTATATTCCGGGGACCACTCCAGCACCACCACTGCACCCAACTACCTAACCCCCCAGAACATTCCAAACTCACCATGGCCAATTAAGTGTAACAGAAAAGCCAGTGAAATTGGTGTCAAAACTCATGCAGACTCACCAGCACCACTGTCTCCCCAACCACAGGAGTCACTAAAACCTTCTTCATATGTCCGATTAAACCAGCATCCTCACTGAGGTTCTTTTTCTCCAGTGCATCTAAATAAGTCCAAGTCTGTTTAGCAATGCTTGCCTTACCCTTAGCTCTAGTTTACCTGAGGCAACAGGATCCTGGAAGGGGCATTATCTAAAACTTCTAGCCTAATATGGCTGATGAACCCCTCTCCCCTTCAACCAATGAGGCTGGAGCTTAGCTGCCTGGCACTAGTCCAGGCCTTTACTCTTGGGTCCACCACTACCTTTCCTGGAAGCCACACTAACAACTGGACTATTTCAACTTAACTAAACTACAAATGCCTACCAGACCAAACAAGGGGTCAACCAGGCCTAATACCAACCTAAGAGATGGCTAATCAGGACCAATCAGACAGAAAAGCCACAGTGCCATCAGACAACAAAACCCTACTATGCCTAAATGATAGCCCCATAAGGCCTACAAGGCCAAAAAGAGGTAACCATGATCTACCCTGCCTATACCAGGGCCTCTGCAGGCCAATAAAAGCATCCAGGGCTTACTCAGGACCAGTTGAGCTTCCTGCCAAATCCTATGAGGCTTAACACATGACCAAATAGTCAAGCAACCTAATACAAGTCAAATAGGACAAACAAGGCCATCTGGGCCTATATAGGGACTTTCTGGGCCTATATGGGATAATTGTGGTTATTTACAGAGGTCCACAGGTCCTGAGATAAATCAGAAAAGGCCTCTTTGGACGAGAAGCAAGGCTAATTCCTCAAGGCCTACCAAGCCAAACCCAGGGTATACAGGAGCCAACCTGGCCTAATGGTGGACCCTACCGAGGCCTATCAGTTGGGTTTAAGAAAAGACCCACTGGGGTCTATGAAGGGAACCTGTTTTTTGCCCTCCAGAAGAATGCATGAAAGGAGAGTGCCATGAAGTCCCATAAACTCCACCAATTCACCACCCCACCTTCAGTAGTAGTAGCAATAGCAAGTACATTTCTATACCACTTATCAGTGAACTAAACATTCCCTAAGTGGTTTACAATGTGTAACCCAATTGCCCCCAACAAGCTGAGTACTCATTTTAGTAACCTACAGTAGGATGCAAGGCTGAGTGGACCTTGGAGTCCTGACTGGAATTGATCTCACAGCCTTGTGGCTGCAATACAAGTATTTAATCACTGCACCACCAGGGCTTCCTATGAGAAAAGCTCCATAACGGTTCCACAAGGGAAAGCCCAACAGGCCCAACTCAAAGTCTACAGAAACAGGGGCCAACCAACAGTAGGATCTACCCATGGTTACCAGATGCCATAACTGAAAAAAAGGAAAAGGCACCCAAAATGTAGAACATTACAAAATAAAGCTAAAAACACTAATATAAAGCTAAACACACTAATATAAATATAAACTCATGCTTCTTAGTTATGCTCAAAATGGAGGACATTTCAAAATTCATTCTAGATAGAAGGTTGAAATGTAGGGCGTTTTGACATTTCTGGGAAAGGAAGACATCTGGTCACCCTGGATGCACCATTTACATCTTTACAACCTGCTTCCCCGCCTCAAATAACTATTAAAGGGATAATATGCAGGAAGTGAATCCCACAACTTCACAACTGCTCCCCACCCATGAAACTCAAGGGGAATTGGGTTGCATAGCAAAGGCAACACATGCACTCACCCATTGCACAATCCCACACCTTCCACCAACAAACCACAATATAAGGCATACCAGGCTGCAGCGAAAGTCTCATTGAGGACACCAAATGTGCTTGCTCTCTGCACAATCATGCACCCTTACTAACAAACCACAAAATGGGTACATGTCAGCTACAGCAGAGCTTGTGCCTCGAACTTTGCTGCTAAAAGGAGTGAGCAAAAGAGGAGGATAAACCATTATCCCCTCAATACTCAACATCCAGGCATAATTCTATTTTATGAATTGTGCCTGAGAAACAAATACATGGCTTCTCTCCATTTGAGGACAGCAAACAACTCCTCCCACATAGTGAGTTGCATGTGTGAGCACAGAGCTGTATTCAGTCCTTGAATATTAAACTGAAAGGGGGAAAAACACTGATGTTCTTTCAAAGGATGTTGGAGAAACGTGTCTGTATAGGAGAGACATTATTTCTTTTGTTACAATGTCAGGACAGCCTTTCTTGCATGCTGTATAATAAAATGCACTTACTACATATTATTGTCTACACTGTTATTTTAAATGAGCTTTTAAATAGTTAGCAAGGGCAGAATGCCCCAGAATGAAGGCAGCATGTTTCCCAAGCTGTCTAAGAAGAAGAAAATATACAAAGAGCTGAACACATTTCAGTGCTTTGAATCCACTCCATCTGTTTCATTCTGCACTTGAAAGACACACAAAATAGCTAAGGTGGAAAGTTCTATTAGGTTGTGGTGATCTAAGACTCCCCACCATTGTCACAGGAATTCTTGCAGGTTCTAATGCCACCAGTATGAGAGTTTCCATGTGCCTCCAAAGGTTACAAAGCTGTCTGGGAGTGTTAAGTTTAAAATGGAGAAGCACCAGGAAGGGAAAGCATTGAGTAAAACATTTCCCTTGACATATTTTTGCTTCTGAGGTTGTTTTTGTGTGTGTGCCTATTTCTACATGTGTGCATTTTTAAGGAAGACATCAGAATTAAACAGGTTATTATGTAGAAATCAGAAATCGTATAACTGGGCCTTATGATCACCAACCATAAACACAATTCCAGGACTTTGTTTTGCTTTTGTTTCTGTAACAAGGTTCACAGAAAGATTAAGAATTAAATTGAAAACAAGCATTGTAATTGGAGAGCATTTTTTGTGATTGTCTTTTTCATACCTTCCAAGTGCCACAGCTTGGACAGCATTTAATCCTATAAATTCCCAGTCTCTCAATATATGTTAAAATAACCCACTTCTCCCTGTTCAGCCATGGTGTAGTTTGCTTTTGTTGCCATTTTCCATCAGTCACTACAATCTTCTACTAAGGATTGCAGTTACCTTTCCTCTTTCTCCTCAGTGGTAGCCATGCTTCCACACCTTTCCAATCACAGATGTAAGAGAAGAGTTCAAGGAATGTAGCAATTACAACAGCACAGACGGTGACCCTAGCATTCATTCCCAAACTAGTGCTTTACTTCCTCAGCCTCCTCATTTCTCAGCAGGTTTGCCTCTCTGCAATTGCAAGAGAACAGTCACTCAGTAAAAACAAGAAGAAGGTGGTCTGGGAAAGAAAGAAAACTAGAAGAGCAAGTCAGCAGCTATGACAAGGAGACATGAATGGCCACCCCGTGCTTCCAGTGTGACAGAGCAAGTGTTTGGCCTCTGGCTGATCACTCATTCACTCCTTCCTTCTCCCCCACACACCTTCTCCACATCAAAGAAAGAAACAAGGCTGCTTGCTTCTTGAATGTCTGTCTCTTCAGCACCAGGCTGTTTAGAAAGGGAATTGAGTAACTGGAGAAATACCTGTGCTACAACACAGGTGATTTCTCTAGTTACTCCTTCCCCCTGCTCAAAAGTCTTCTCTGAGGACCCAGCCAGAAAGCTTCTGCTTCTATATAAGAGAGCCAGTCACTGTGATAGGGATTCTTTCTTCAGCGGTGCAGCAGGAGAAGCAACTGTTCACATGCCTACTTTTTTATTCTGGAGCACCACAGATGGAACAGCAGGAGAAGAAAATTTATGGAGTGCTTGCTTGCTGCCAGAGGAGGACAATGAAGGAGGCTGGAAAGAAGGCAGTGCTGGTGTACAAATATATATATATATATATATATATATGACAGAGCCCCATATGCTGCCTCAGAGTGTGGTGGAGTCACCTTCTTTGGCAATTTTTAAACAGAATCTGGATGGCCATCTGCTGTGGGTTCTTTGTGCATTTCTGAATGGCAGGTGGTTGGACTGGATGGCCCTTGAGGTCTCTTCCAGCTCTATGATTTTATGATGTTATCCTGGTTTGCTCTTACCTTTGGGCTCATTTGGGCCCTTTTACTCTTAAAGCCATCCATCTTTCAAGTTCTTGAGCCCCAAGGTCATATTTAATATGGACATGTAAAGGAGATGATTCTTGGGTTCAATGTAGTAAGGCATGAGTGAGCCTTCTTATCAATTGTTAAAATCATGCAGACAAAGATATAGAAAATAACAATGGTAAAGATATATGGTATAACAAGTAAGAAACTTATCACATGGGACTCTAGGAACGCAAATGGCAAGGGATGAAAGGCAGTGTGATGGGAACAGAACAGGGTTATTATCTATCTTACCACATGCTGGAATGCCTCTGCCACCAGTGAAAGCCCCCGTTCCACTCCAAATCTGTCTATGGCACGGATTTGGAACAGAATGGGGACTTCCAGCAGTGACAGCAGTGTTCTGGCGTGCGGTAAAATGCATCCTTTCCCCATTCCCTTCCCATCATGCCCCCTTTCTTCCTGTGCCATTTGCATTCCTGGAGCCTCATGCAATAAGCTCCTAAATTAAGCATCTAGACTTCCACTGGCTTTGTACACAATATGCTCTGTTCAGACAAAATAACACTTACCCCTGAATTGTTTTCACACTCTTAACTCTAAACAAACCAAAATTATCTCTTCAGATTTTATCAGTGCTCTGTTCCAAACTGGTCCTATTTCATTTGATCTTCTCAAGCTTTAATCCATTCTTATTACGCTTTGACCATAGCTCTATTTCTAACTGTTTTAGCTCTAGTTCTAACTGTTGCTATTTAACAGTTTCACAGACAATCCTCTAGTTTTATATTTTCTCCTATAGCTCTCCTTCTTACAGCATTTTAATGGCTGTGATTAGTGGGATATATTTGGTTTTCATGGAATAGACCTGGAAGAGACTACAAATTTAATCCAGACCAATCCACTGTCATGCAGAAATACACAATCAAAGCACTCCCAACAGATGGCCATCCAGAATCTGTGAGTCCCTATGTTTGGAGAAAGGCAGGATATAAGATGATGATGATGATTCTCTCTGTTGAGATTGAATTTGTTAGTTTTGGCTCACTCTAATATGTTAAGGTCATTTTGAATTTCGATCCTGCCTTCTGGGATATTAGCTGCCCCTCCTAATTTAGTGTTATCTGCAGATTTCATAAACCTGACCTCTGTTCCATTATCCATCGATTCCATAATTGATACAGATATTGAATAGCACTGGGCCCATGACAGAATCCTGTGGTACCACACTAGTCACCTCTCTCCAGGATGAGAATGTGGTGTAGGTGAGTAACCTTTGGAATTGGTTGGTGAATCAATTACAAACCCACCAATTTAGAAAAAGGTATATAGAAAAGTGAATTAGTGAAAAGGATTCACATGTTTGAGCCCACAGTTTATTTGAGTGTTAAGGGAGTAATTGATGATGATGTGTGGTTTCAAGTATCAAAATCTAAGGGGCTATACAGACTGCTCTACAGACCACCTTTCCTGGCTGGATCAGGGCTGCAGCAACCTCACACCATGGCCCTGATCCAGCCTTTGGGGAGGGGGGCACAAAAAGAAGCTGCAAAAAGTGGCTCCTTTTTGTGCTCTCCAAAGGGAGCCATAGCTGTGGCAGCATGGCTGTATGGCACCCTTTCAGGGATGTGTTATCTGGACACAGCACCAGAGGCACACCATGTTGCTGCATGCCATCTGGAGCAACGTGCGGCATCATGGCACCCTGGGGGCAGAGTCAGGGCATGCATCATCAAGGCGTGCCACCCCACACAACCCACAGACCCGCCTTTCGGGCGAGTCTGTATACGGCCTAAGTCACTTGTAGTGAATGCACACTACATATATATAGTAGTTTGATAAAATTTTGATATAATTTTAATTGTTGTGGCATCATCCTATGGAAGCATGGGTTTTGTAGTTTGGTAAACTACTTAAATTTCTGTTAGAAAGCTGTAAGCTCTTCCCTGAACTAAAGTACTGGAGATCTCTACTGAGGATTTTAAGTACTGCATCCAGCTGCATATGCCAGAAATCCTTGGAAAGGAGCCAGGATATTTAAAGAGGCATCAAATTGTAATAACTATGTAGTGTAAATACACCCATTGTGTTCTACAGACACTTGCTGGGAGAAAGCTTGTCTGTTTTTATATTATCTTATCAGTATTTATCTTCCATCTTATTTTTCTCAAATGGTTTGACTAAAGCCTAGCTTTGGTTGACTAAGGGCTCATAAACACTAACCATTTTGATTATAAAGTTTTATACTGCCATAACATAGATTCAGTAACTCTGTTGTTGGTGTGTAAGTTGATTAGCTTAAACATGATTTTGTCTCTTCTTACCATATAGTTAAATAAATGACAGTGATTTTTTTAAAAAAAACAGCATACCCACATTCTCCTCCTACTCAACTAATTTTGATGCAAAGTAACATAAGGATGCATATAAATACATTTCCTTGGTCCCTCTTCATCTTAACACTATTTACAACATGAGCATCATTTTCATATATTGTTTCTAGCATGGTGTTTTCTGTTCAGCATCTTCTTATCTCTATCTTGATAAAACTCCAGGGACCTTCTAAAACCTGCCCCTTTTGCTGAAATCATGAAGACAATCATAAATGTGATTGAAGAGGTTACTCAGAGTAGCAATATGTTTTGTAAGTGAGATATTGTGCATTTTGCATGTCTTCATAAAAAAAAGCCAGTATAATATTGCAAAATGAGTAAAATAAATCAGTTTTTCCCTTCATGGATGCATCAGATTATACACTCAATGCAGTCTATGTGCCATGGACAACTAATTTTTGTTCAAATGTCCTATTAGCTAAATTTGCTACCTTTTGATTAGCAAGTGTAGCAAGGGGGAGAAAGGCTGGAGGTGGGCAGAAAAGGTAGCATGTAGCCACAGAAAACTGTCCTCCATAACTCTGAGCTTTTCAAACCATATTCTCCATCTGTTCAGTGAACATGTGGAGAACTGGGGTCTTTTATTCTGGTCCTGACCCCAGTGTTGGCAGCATGTTCTCAGCATCATCACATCAATGTGTCAACATCAGGTGGCATGGTAACAATGGACATGTTACTATTATAGGTACAGCCTGCAAAACATATTGCTTCTAGCGCAATTTCTGTTCCTTCTAGGAATGATGCTAAATGACAATAGGATATGGAATTTTGCAGTCCATGAAAACGTATAGCTTTCAAACGCACACTAACATGTATATCCTTTGCAACAATATGGGATGTCCAAGATATCCATTGTTTCTCTTGATAACTCTTGGAGACAACCCTTTGTGGAAGACAACAAAAATTCCAGTCCAATGGCAGACAGTCTCCAGATGGTGGGGTTTGACATACTGCCAAAATTTACATGAGATATTTCAAAGAAGGTCAGGATTAGTTTAGTTGCAGGGGCATATCTGTGGCAAGTATGATGTATCTTTAAAAATGGGGACAAGAGTCTGAAAGTAGCAAATAATTTCTTTTATAATGAGAAAGCATGGATCACTAGAAAAAACAATAATGCTAGGAAAGGTAGAGGCTGGAAGAAAGAGAGGAGAACCACAAGCCAAACGGATAGACTCCATCAGGGGGGTTGTGGGCAAGGGCTTGCAGAATCTGGGCAGGGCAGTGGAGGATAGGGATTCTTGGAGATGTCTCATCCATGAATTGGAACCAACTCGAGGGCAGCTAACAACAAATTGAAATAGAAATATATACTTGTCTCTTTATCATGTGGGAGAATTAAAGGCATTTAAATATTTCTCCACATTTGCACAAAAGATAGACATTTTCTGGCATTCTTAACAAAAGGTTTAGCATTTGCAAAAGTTATTTTTGTTCAAATTACAAGCACCATTTCTGTGTAAGCTATGATATTTGCTGCCTTGCTGCATATCTCTAGTATCTCGGTTTTCAGATCTGCTGTCCATGTCGAGTGTTACTTATTGAGCACATAATATTTTAGTGCTTGCTTACTTGCTTGCTGTTTTCCATGTTCTTTTCCATCTATATATAGTAGAGAAAAACTACTTAGTAAGCATAAGTTTTATGACTTCACGTTATTGTAATTCACCGAAACCTTCAATTGGAGCTATATTTCAACAATCTATCTCTAAAAATTGCCATTACTCCATCCACTACTGTGTAGCAGAAAGTATGTATTTTTTCTTTACTTATATAAGCCTAATTGTTCTCTTTCTGAATTTTATTTCTATTGCCTTTTGTGGGAGAATAAATTATTTTTATGCAGAAATGTAACACTGAAACAACTGGAGCTGACTCTCCAAGGACCAATAGAATTTCATGATCATTAACAATTAACAATAACCATCAACAATAAACATTTAATGATGACCATAAAAGGATCTCAACATTAGAAAACTGAATAAATACATAGTGACAATTACTAAAGATACTAGTGCCCATTTAAGGAGACACACTCCTTTTTTTGCAAGACACTAAACAATAAGTACTGATAATCTTTTAATTACAGCACAGCAGCTTAAAATGGCTTCATCTTAGCATGTATTGAAGATTTTTCCTGTGAGCTGAGAATGCAAGGTTCTCTTTACAAGTCTCAGTCTTCTATTTCCCATGGATATGTAATATAATTTATGTCATTCTCAAGATAAGCAAATTGATCTAGTTTAATATTTTCCAACTTTTGTATCAGTGCCAAAAATTGTTCTTTTCATTCTCCTGTTTCCCCCCTGTGTTTTCTTTTCTCTTAAAACATTGTCTTGGTGACTTTCTGCAGCTGTTTATGACATTTAAACTTGCTCAGAGGGTATGTGTATGAGTGAGTGTAATCACAATAACAGCTAGAGGGAATGTAAGGCTAGATTAACAGACCCTACCAAAATCACATTTAACCTTGATACTCTGCATCAAATATATATTGAGAGACACCTAATTCCATCCGTAGAAATCACTTCAGGACAAAAAGGAGTTTTCCACTAGTTATATGTGATCCTTGAATCACTTTATTGTTGGCCACACTAATGCAATAGCTCTTGTTTTGTTTGTTTGTTTGTTTGTTTGTTTGTTTCCACCATGCATGCAAATATATGTCTTTCTGACTGAAATAATCCAATAGCCTTTCTTGGATCACCCATTTACACACTGTTAAGAGGCTTCTGAAATGAATACAGCCCTTTCAGAACTAATATTCAGTGTATCTATGGGGTGGGTAGTGGGCAAATACCATAACAGAAAGGGTCCAAAAGGGGATTACCTTGTGTCAGCATTTTGTGATGGGCAGAAATTTCCTTTCCACTCAGGTGAGTGACTGAATGGGGATGATCAGTGGGGGGGTGGGGAGAGGATGCTGTATACTTGTTTCTCCCACATCTGCCACTCAGGAGAGGGGAATGAAGAGGGAGGGTGTGCATTAGCCACTCACTTGGGGGAAAGGAGATTGGAAGAGGGGGAAGGAAAAGGAAAGGTGTGCATACTCCCCCCACCAGCACACACTTGAGTGGGAAGAATATCAGATGCTGATAGGGAATAGAAAGGGTGTGTATGCTCACTGACTCACTCACTCATTCACTCAGGCAAAGTTCTGCATAATACATAACTACACTGAAGTTTAAAACAAATGTTGATGCAAGGTAAACCTTTTTGGAGCCTTCCTGTCATTATCTTTGCCTACCTCTCACCCCATACATACACCGAATATTAGTTCTGAAAAAGACACCTCTATTTCAGAAGCTGTGCACTCAATTTTTTTTTCTAAAGGCAACACACAGCATTATGGCCAGACATAGATAACCAACCCACAACTTGTCCAGTCCTCCAATTAGCCCACCCCCACCCCCCCCAAATTCCATCATGATCCTAACACAGATGCAAAGAAGCTGATTTTTGCTAAAACTGCAGAGTCAATAGTAAGGTTATTAAAAGTGCATTAATGCCTATTGGAAGTGGATTTACGCTCAAATGTTGTGTGATACAATAGCACCAGAAATGAAGTGAGTATGGATTTTTTAAATTATTATTTTGGATCCAGCCTTAGTGAAGTCCCTTTATATCTTGAAATTATTCCTTTTACAAACACATCCTTCAAATAGGCCAGCATAGCACAAATGACTCTAAATTTAATTTGGACTATATCAAAAAGTTGATATATTGCTTCCCTAAATATTTTTTTAGTTGATTCAGATCTATCATAAATGTGGAAAGGAAGGAAATGATACAGTGTTCCCAGCCACTTGATTATGAGGATATTACATATTTCCTACTCATGTTTGGAAAGGGCCGTTTCAGAAAGGGAAACTGCAAGAAATATGGCTGTTTACAGAAAATTAAACTGGGTTCTACATGCTTGTGTAATATATATGTTTGATCATTAGTAAATAATATGTAATATGTACAGCATCTCTTCTTTAGGTATGTGGGAGAATTCAATAATTTGTTCAAGTTTAATGTTATCTGAGAGAGGACCAAGAGACTGACTGGCTTGACTTATTACAAGCAGAAATACCAGAGTAACTTTTTCCTGGGACTTCATCCTGGTGTCATAGTGTACACTGCATATGAGATTTTGAACATTCCAGCAGAATAGATAGCCAAAACAAATGTCAGGCAACTCAGCAGTCTGCTGCACTGATAACTAGAGGGCTTTGTACCATGCAGAGAAAACAGCCATAAGGAGCAATGTCATTCCCTTAACAATGTAGGTTGGTTGTTCCAATTATCCCTTACAGAAAATTGTTGGGTTACTATGAGCTTCTTTTAGAAAGATAGTGAATGTCATAGAAAGAGTATGATGGGTTCTGCAACTAAAGGACAATGTTTAAAATTCTAGCATTGTGTAGAAAAAACATGCTACATCATTTTGATGTAATCTTTAGAAAGAGATAATCCTTCAAGAAGGTAGGAAGTTCCTTCAAGAAGGAACAGTGTTTTTTCAGGGAAGATCTAGGCCCAAAACAGATGGGCAAAAATATACAGATGACACATGCCCCCAGATCTGCCAAAAGCTGCGCTGAGGCTGGCTAACACAGCCCAAACCCAGACACAAAAGGAGCAGGGGAAAACTGTTCCTTGCTGGTGATCCATAGGGGACTGTGCCATGGTCCTGTGCTGCTCAAGGCTCAGTAGGTGCTGAAGTGGCCAGAGGCTGCTCCAAGCTGCCAGTCTGTTTGACCTCTCAGTGGCTAATAGCTGGTGAGTGGCACTGTTGATTTGCCACTTGAATTCTTGTTTTGTTTTGTTTTTTTAAAAAAGAACATGTTTCCACAAAGGGTCAACATTGTTGTGTAAAGTTCTAGTGTTTCTTTTAAGGTGTTCAGTGTCTAAGAAACCTAGTACTTGAAGTAGTGTATCCCTATGACAGGCCACCCATGAGCTAAGGCCCCTTTTAGAAGCAACTGGTATTAGGGATTTGTTATACAAGTACAAGTAATTTTTCAGCTGCACCCTGCTGCAATTATGGGATACCTAGGAATGTGATTTTAAAAATCTTGCTATTTTTGAGATCTTAGTCAAGTTTTAGGCAGCTCACATGCCCCCAACCTCAGCCAAGCTAAGGCCTTGTCTACACAGGCAAAAGGACCTCCCCCCCCCCCGTTCTGGTGACATCTTGTTTAGATAATGCATGACCGAACCCCCAGTTGTGGTGCAAACACTCTGGATGATGTCCAGCACAGTCAGCACCAGAACTGGGGCATTACATGATTTTTTTAAAAATGTACTTCTTACTATGGGTCTTCTGGGAAGATCCAGAGCCCTTCATTGTTCCATTGAACTGCCATGCACATCCTTCACTGTCACTAATCACTGGCTCTGAGGTCAGAACAAGGCACCCAGCCATATTATCATTGCTGGGCACTTCATTCAGACTTCAGAAGTGATCAACCCATGGCAGTGCAAAAATAGTTTGCGTTCAATTAACTCAGCATGGGGATGGGAAGAGGAGTAGGTAGAAGCTTGCTATTCCCAGTAGGCTTAGGCAAAGGAAGCCTGCTGCAGCCTTTCCTAGCTTGTGTGTTTCTCCTCATTAAAAACCTTTACCAGATTGACTGCATTCTGATGTTGCTTGGCTATGTGTGTCCCAGTTTTCATCTGTAAAATGTTGAAGTGTACGTTATATTATCATCTTTTTGGTGCTGCTTTTACAGTCTTTTTAGTCTGTATTTGTTTTTTGCTATAGTCCTATTCAGGGGTAATGAAATTGGGCTGAATAGATATACAAGAGTGAGCATGCTAGTCCTGCCCTACTGCCTTCATGGATGAAGACAGTCCAAACAGGGAGAAATTTGTTGCCTGCGGTGACTCTTATTCAGAGTATTGTCCTCCTACATATATGATATGGAAGAGATAGAGTCAGCACATTCCCATTTCTTGTGTATTTGTTCAAAATGCTTTAATAATTCCAGAGCAGGGCTTTGGTTTACAGGTATGAATGTCCAGTCACTCATTTGACTATTGAGTATTGATGTACCTTACAGACTATGAAGTTTTATTTGGAGTAGGCTTTCATATATTCCAAATCCCTTTATTAGATGCATCATTTCCTATTGTTTTCTTCTGAAATATTGTTTGTTTTATTTTATACTACGGTGAAACCAAAATATTTTAAATGGAAGTATGTGTAAGTATTTTAAACAGATAAATGACTATAACTTATGATGACCATTCAGACAGTAAATAAGTAAAGGTGTCACTTCTCAGAATATGTACCTCCATGTGAGTGCTACTAGCCCACGCATTTGACATGTTGTATCTCACTGGTGTGGGCATGTGTAATTATATTGGTATTACAAGCTGTTTAGCATTTGAAGAGCAAAAGGAAAGAAAGAAAGAAACCTCTCCAAAAAATTCTGCTTGGTTTTGTTTTGGTAGACACATCAAGGTATACTGCTGTGATCTGCCAGGTGTGATTTCTGACGTGGTATTGTGCTAATGTGAAAAATTCTCCTGGAGCTTCCTTGTATCTGATTCTATCCAATTTACTTTTGGCAGGAGTGGGACCTGGTTGCACAAACTCTTGCTTGGAGGAGAAGGAAAGAAACAGAATCTGAAAATATGTCACAATGCATATCAGATTCACTCCTATTGTAAATGGAAGTGTCTGCCATTATTGCCATCTTTCCAGTGGGGAACACATTCCAATGTGTATTCCTTCCTATACATTGCACAAATAGTTTGTGTCCATGTAGCACATCACCATTGTAATGATCATTTCTCTGTACAACCTTTTTGCATGTGTGGTAGGTCAAGGAAACAAAATAAGCAGATTTTTTTTAAAAAAATCTAGAATATTCAAGACTACTCATCTCCCAAACAACTTGTTATTCTCAATGTAAATTGGGAGGGGGGAGGAAATCCCTGGACATATCACGATGGGATTTTATTAGGATGAAAAGTTCAGACAAATGACAAAGTAATGCAGCTTAAAATGGAGAAAAAGTCACCCAGTTCAGAATGGATTTATTGTTCTGTATAATATTTTTTAAACACATAATGAAACGATAATTAACCATGGAGCATTTACAAGTTGTCTGGTTAATTTTAAGAGGATTAATAGGCCTATAAGAATGAATGACAGTTTGACTCAACTGGATTGAAGAATCTGAAATAACAGCATTATATATCATAACATTACATTACATCAGAGTACACCTTGTCGTGTGTACTAATAACAGACTACTATTAACAGTACAAAATAAAGCAAAAAATAAAAATAAAATAGTGACAGATCTCTGCCCTCAGGACCTTATAATCTAATTTTAAATGGGAAGGGTACAACAAAAAGGAAGGAAAAGAATAATATTGAGTGTAAGCTCCGCAAAACAAGGATCTTTTATTTTTGTATATATTATTTTGCAATGCTGAGTAGTTAAGTTTTTACTGGGAATGGGAATATTACACATCCTACACATCTATACTTCCCTCCCCATGATCCCCTTAGGAATGTGTTTATATGTGTGTATTGCCTTCAAATCTTAGGCAAGGGATAGTAAGAGGTGGTATTGCTAGCTCCTTCCTTTGAAACATAATCTACAGCACCTGGTATTTCTTAATGGTTTCCCACTCAAGTAAGAACCAGATCTGGTCTTGCTTAGCTTCCAAGGTCAAATGGAATCTGGTGGTTTTATGGCGTTTAGTTCCCTTAGGAATAGGTTAAGAGTATATCACATCACAGCAGCCAATTCTTCATAGACAGTATTACACAAAAGAGGAAAGTGGGGAAGAATGTGAAAATAGATAGGAAGGAACAGAGACCTTTAAACTTGTATAAAAAGCAACAGTGTGCAGAGGTGAAAGAAGCACATATTGTTGGTTCAGGTTTGAATTTCTATGTACTGACCAACTGCAGAACAAAACAGAGTTGGTGATTGGCCTGCACTGTGGATGACAGAAAACATAAAAGAACACATCCGACCACAACTTTCTAAATACAATGAGATTTTGTCACATCCCTAAGAGCCATCCTTACGCCAGAGACTCCAAGAAATACAAAGTCCTGTTGGACAGATACTGACAGGGCAGAACTGTTTAAAAATGTTTTCATTCTTTCACCATCCCACAGTTCCTGGCCATTAAAAACAAACACTATTATCTGTCAATGAGTAGGTACAAGTTGGCCCATTTGAGTTTCATGTCTGTAAACCAAAAGATCTGTAGTTCACTTGAACACTATTTCACACATTTTCTTTGCACCCTATCCACAATGGGAATGGCAAGATCAGAAAGTTAAGCAATGTAGGCATTTCTGATGGGGAAATGCAATGTCAGATCTCCTTTTTTGTATGCAGTCCTCCCTCCAAGCACCTAGGCAAGGAGAAAAAATCTGTCCTATGGCCCTGAGGATGTCTTCTCTGGGTCCATAATACTGCAGCCTAAATAAACTTCTCTGTTCAGATGGACCAACATTTAAGGGTCAGAAATTAAGGTCCTAAACATGGATTAAATTTCTAAAATTAAGGAAACAGGTGGTTTACAGACCACCCCTTGGGGGCGGCCTGTATCCGCCCCTTTCCCCGCCAGATTGGGGCTTCAGCTGCCACAGCGGCAGCCTCTGAGGCCCCAATCTGCCGCTTTCCACGGCCTGGAAAGGGGTGTCCTTGGGGCTTCATGCCCCAAGGACACTCGACAGTGGCGGGGACAAAAAGAAAGGGGCCGCTTGGCCCCTTTCTGCTTTACATCGCTGGTGCAGCCATGTAAAGCCTGCGCCCAGCAATGCAAAGCTGGAAGGAGCTCCATTTCAGAGCTCCTTCCAGCGCTGTGGAAAGGGCGACTCAGGCACCCTCACACAGCGCCAGCATGTCACTTCTGCACCGCTCCATTTGGAGGCGGCACGGTCATGACATCCCAATGGCAGTGCCCATGTAGAATGGGTGCCGCCATTTTGTACGTACTAGGTACGTATTAGGGTTAGGGCGTCCAGAAAGGACACCCTTTCCTAACCCTAGTATGTACCTAGTACGTACTTTGCGCACGTCTGGAACGCGCCAATGTTAATTTAAATACTCTATCTGGAGCCAGCTTAGATTATGACTTGGAAAGCAGGGTTTGAATGACCATTCAGCCATGGAACCTCTAGATGACCTTAAACATGTCACACACACTCAGTCTCAGAGGAAGGCAATAGGAAACCACCACTGAATAAATTTTGGCAAGAAAACTCTGATAGGCTCACCTTAGAGTCACCATAAGTCATAAATGATGGAAGGCACAGACTAACAACAAACACTAGAGCAAGAATGTAGAGAGATCCTGTAGCATCTTTCTCTCTACATATGGATTCTACAGACTAACACGACTATAACTTTGAATTCTAACTAACTCAGAGCAAGAAATTATAGTTCAGGATTATAGAATGGGTCTCAGTCTACTTCCAAATTTTTCCTTTGTTTTGTATATGAGTTCATTATTGTTGAAAAGGAATAAAATTATGTGCATAGCTATTCTACATAATTCTGATTGCCCTCAATGTGACTTGCACTGTAATCAGAAATGAAAACACTCTTTCATGAAATACAATGAATGTTGAATATTAACATTGACAACTGCTCATCAAGTAAATGTTCCCAACCACGTTCTAATCCACATTCACTCCAAAGCATTCAGTAAGAACTATTGCTAATTTACATAAAGACAATTATTCATTTCATTCTTTCTTTGGCCATGAAAAACTTATCCTGATAAAAGCAGACTGTAGATATCATCTCTCCATTAAAACTCAAGAGATACAGTAAAATTAACTGTTCATTTAAAGCTTTCAATAAAGCTATGGACTGATTTCAAGACTTAATTTAATCATGTTTGTACATTTGTCAACTTTAAAAGAGAAGTCAAAAGTTTGTTTCAGACAGCTTCCTAGCCTAATTTTTTAGAAACAAAAGAAGATGTTGAGTCTCTGTACTGGGAGGAAGGCGGGGTATAAATAAACATGATGATGATGATGATGTACAGCAAGTCTAACTAATCCTTCCTCTGGCCCAGTGGCATCACTAGGATTGGTGTCACTCATTGTGGTAACTTGTGGTGTCACCCCACCCCCTGTGAGATCTGGGAATGTCAGACCTATGTTCTACCAAACAAACTCATTCAGAAGCAAAGAAGTTTATTAAAGAACTAAGGCAGAAACAATCCATTGACACGTTTTTGCAGAATCTAAAGCACAAAGAAAATTTCCTTCACTTTAAAGCCCATCATCCCTCTCTAATCCATCCCCTCAAAGTTAAACCAAGTAACACACACACACCCATTCCTTATCATGGTTACCATTCCTCTCCCAGGCCAGTTAACCTTGAAAACAAAACTTTCTCAGCACCTCAACACTAACACCAGTCTAAATTATAGCTAAAACTTTCCACTCTATTTCCCACCCACCCCTTTTTTAACACATTTAGGACAGAACCTAATATACTGCTTCTGATACAACATAATCAAGACAGAACCTAATATGCTGGTTCTGACACATACACCCGCATTGACCTCTTCCTATACCACACCATACAGAATCCTTAGTAATGTGTTTTGTATTGATGTTACTTATGAATCATAATTCCCATATATCACTGAATATAATGGTTATAGTTGTGATATAAACAACTAGTGACATTAAAATTATACCTTTAAATTAAAATATCATGCACACAGCCTAAATGTATTTACATGTACATAGTTTCATGTGGTTAAAGTGAAAATAGGAAATCACCATAAACACACGCAATGCCAAAATTCTTATTAAACAAATTTCAAACTAGCAGTTAGTGATTATGGGCATGAAAAGAATGGCAAATGTAGTACAATCAAAATCGGGTGAAATTTGACTTTGTCGCTGGGTGTATGGATATTTCCTGTTGGTGTCACAGCACAAGCTGACTGAGCAACTGTGAGGCCTGGTACATTACAGAATTATAGCACTATGATTCCCCATCCTATAGAACTATGGAATATACAGTTTGGTTGTTGTTCTGTGCCTTCAAGTTGCTTTCATTTTATGGCAACCCTAAGGCAACCCTATCATGGAGTTTTCTTTGCAAGATTGGTTCAGAGGAGGTTTGCCCTTTCCCTCCTCAGAGGCCATTAGAGCATGACTTGGCAAAGGTCAGTCAGTGGGTTTCTATGGCCAAGCAGGGATTTGAACCATTGTCTCCAGAATCCTAGTCCAATGCCTAAATCACTATGTCATTCTGTTAAAATACTATATTGATAACTATTATTTTTATTGATATATTTTTTTTCTTTATTTTATTGTTGTGGTATGCCGTCAAATTGCTTCTGACTTATGGTGAACCAAAAATCCAAAATATTGTAGGGTGTGCAGTAGTGGATGAATATAATTAATTTGGAACTTATTTGGAAGATGTAACGTAATAAATAGGTGTAACTGGCCTTTTATAGCAAAACTACAACAACCCTGTGGTGTGCAGCAGCATAGGTGTTGTGTGAAATGGTTTTGGCTTTCTGATCTTCCTAAGGGTTTCTGAAAATGGTTAAATGCTGAGTTGTTATAATGTAAGGGAACTCATTTCCTGGTATGAAATTTCACATATTTGAAATAAGTTGTAATACGGATACCAATACTGGGCTTTTCAAAGCCAGTAAATAAATAAGTAAATAATAAAGTACTTTATATTAACACAATAAAGAAGCAATATTCTCTATATTTGTGATTTGTTTTTTTTAAATGAAATAATGATTCTTAAGTGGATTAAAATTTGGCTGAATGTTCACCATATTTATTTATCATGTTAATTAAGGAAGAAGAATCATGTTTCCCCCCACCACCACGAAGAAAGGAGTTATTTTTAATCTCTGAAGAGATCTATGAACACCAAGAAAACTGTTTGCTGCCCACCTGCCTTTCTTCCAGCAGTACGTTTTCATATCTTGACAGGTCTGTAAGTAATACCCTCTAGAAGCAATTGACCTGGGAGGCACATGGGAAACAGAGAAATACTACAAACACAGCCCTACATGGTGTTATTGCATTGCAGCTTACTACATTATTGATAGTGTTCCATTTTGTCTAGCTGAAAGTGTCTTCACAATCCATTACATGCTTGCTTGCTATTAACACTGGGTAATACCCAGGACTAAGCAGCTTTACAGTAAAAGAAACAAACATGTTTGGATCAAGATTGCACATAACTGATTAAGGTGTTTGAGCCTTTACCAAATATGTGCATGAATTAATCTAGCAAACCATACATCTGTTTAAATATTAATGTTCTATGAATTATTTTATATCTACATCACACACACACACACACATATATATAATTTTACATCATAGATAGATAGATAGATAGATAGAGACAGAGAGACAGAGAGGGAGGGGGGAGGGAGGGAGGTGATTAAAAAGGAAAACAACAGCATTTCAAACATGTTTTATTTCAAGGAGTTCCCTCTCCTACTGAATTTTATAATCACAATAATTATGTGAGGTAGGTTAGGTCAAGAGATTCTGACTGGCCCAGGGTCCCCCATGCTTCATAACTGAGTGAGGATTTGAGCTTTCCCAAAACCTTGTTATGTGCCTTTAAGTCAACTTTGACCTACCGTGATCCCATATTTTATTTTACTTTTATTTTTTAAAAAAACTTTTATTAGTTAATTAGCATACAAACATACAACTTGCATACACTTTAATCACATTTTCTACTTCAAACTTGCCTCATATCTTTCTTCTCTCTTTCAGTTCTTCTTTCTTCCATCTTCCTCATCTCCTCTCTTCTTCTCTCCACTTTCTTCTTTCTCTGTTCCTCTATCATCCCTTCACCACTTTTTTTTTAATTTCCTCTCATTGTAAACACTATTGTCAGTCCACACTTCTTAGTCAGGATTTCCCAGTGCCTGACAAATCCATTTTCCAATCATCCCCCCCCCCCAAATATTGACAAACATTCTTTCCATCTTTGAATTTGTGAGAAAGTTTTTGGGAAATTTAAGATCAAAATGGGAAATGAATCTGTTCTGTTGCCTTCTAATTTTTCTTTTTCAGAGGGCAGGTGGAAGGATCCCTATACATCCTCTTGATGGGAAGTCACAATCTTTCTTTTCTCAGGAAAATTAACCACAATTTATCTAAATAAGGACCCTTAGAACTGTACTTTAGTCTGACTTCAGAGCCATTATGACAAAATTAGAGGGGAATTTTGAAAAAATAAAAAGAACAGGATTGTCACAACATTCATGATCATTGAAATGTCATCTTTGGAGGGCATGGACCTGCGGATGTGGCTTTAAAATTTGAGGGTCCATTTCAGCTCATGAGTAGAACAGCCATCCACATATAGTCATTCACATTCTTGTCAGCTCTATTCTGTTTTGGATGCATTTGTGGACAGAAGCAGAGTTCTTCCACACACATCTTGCATACGTTTATTTCCTAAGATATATCCAGTGAAGAATTTGTGTGTTTCAGAGGACTGAAAGTTTTATCTCAGAAACACAGCTTTTCAGTGTGCTTTAGTTTCCCCTAATAGTATGCAGGCATTGGCTACAATCCAGAGGAACTCAAGAGAATTCAACACACTTCTGTGTTGTGATTCAGTGGAGGGGTTAGGGTGCACTGGGGGCACACAAAGTAACAAGCCTTCCATTTCTGTATAACACATAACCATCTGTTTCATTTGCCAGAAAGCCAGTCTACCATACCTTTTCTCTATCCCTGTGTTTTGAAAATCTGTTGTATACACACTTAACAGTTTTTCATTCTAGTCAAGTCAACAAAACAAAAGCAACTTCACATTTCAAATAACACTAGTTCTATAGCTAACAAGTAGATTTTTCTGCATGCATTTGAATGAGGAGGAATGGTGGAATATGAGCCAAATAGTGAGTCTTTAAGGCTGCAGTCCTGTACCAATTTCCATTGGATTAAGTCACTGAACTTCATGGGGATTACTTCTGAATATGCATCTATAAGAATTCATTAAAAATAGCTAAATGTAAGTTTTACAATGGGATAAACATAGTTATATATTTACATTTAAAAGAATATTGGATAAATTAGAAACAGTACTGCTTCATACTAGGCTGAAGTTTTCATAGTTTGGAATGTTGTTTTAAGTATCCCTTATCCAAAATGCTTGGAGCCAGAAATATTTTGGAATTGTGATTTTTTTTCTCACATTTTGGAATACAAGTGGCATGGCACCTATCTGTACTGTATTTGCAAGGCTGAGGTGTGAGGTGCAAGGCTAGAAAGAGACACAGATGAAGAGAGATGTGGTGACCTGTAAAATGATGAGAGGTGTGTATTCACGCCAAACATTACATTCATGCCAAACATTCCCACCATTTCACAGATTCTCGTATCTATCTCCAGCCATATCTCTCTCCTGCCTTGCATCTTTTTTGTGTTTCTCCATATTCACAAATATAGTACAGGTAAGTACTACTGAACCTTTACAAAATTTGTGGACCTTACCGCACAGGGCTCCTGGGATGTGATGAGAACGGTCCCAAAGGGGCTGGGAAGGGAACGGAACGAGTGGGGATGCATTTTTCTGCACACAGAAGTCCCTCACTTGTTCCGTTCTGTTCCATTCCCTTCCATTCCCTTCCCAATCCATCCCAGAGGACTGCAATTTTTGAGAACTGTTCCCCCACTTATTTCCCCACTCAATCTAGGCCCCTTCCGTTCCATTCTCACCATGTTCTGTGGAGCCCCTGTGTGGTAAGGTTCTGTAATATTACAAAATTGAGGCCTCAGACTATCATATTGGCATTCAAGAAGTTTAGGATTTTGAAGCATTTTGGATATCAGATCATTGATACACAACCTTTATTAGCATATTATAAATTTGAGTCATAAGAATTCTTTTTCATTCTTAGACAAGAGCTTGGAAGTAACACGTTGGAAGTAATGGTGTTATTTGGATTCCAGATAATGGATATTCCACCTATACTAGTACATTAACATTAGTATTCCTCTTCAGTAAAAACAATATCATCATCAATAACTACAAAATACAAGTACTATATTATCTGTTACTTATTGCACATTACTCTGCAAGTAAGTCATTAGTAATGTATTGTGTTTAATTAATTTTTATTTTATTTAAATGTCCCCCTCAGAAACAAATGTTTTAATAGTAACAAATGAATATTATCTAGTACACCTGTGGGCGGGGATTGTGCTCCAGCCTGCATGCTGCCGGTCTAAGCTCCTCCCTGAGCATGTTCGGGCCCTTCACAACACGTGAGACACAGCTAAGATGCTAAAGAACTCTTTAACATGATGAAACAACTGGCTCACTCCAAAGTAACATAACAAACAACTGTTGTTCCCTTTCCCTTAGACCCCACTGTAGTGGGCCCTTTTACTTCCTATCTTCCTTCAAAGCCTCCTCCTTCTGTTCAGGTCGGCGGCTCTTCTCCGACACCTGTCAGTCCACTTTCTCCCACGCCATGGGGGCAGGTTCCTGCTCCCAACACTCCCCCTTTGGGTCCCACCACTCTCGTTCTAGTGACCCCTTCTCTTTCTACCTCCACTCCCCCTCACCAGGGTAGCCAAAGTCTCCCTCCACCCGTGGGTCAGGCAGACAAGACTTCCACCTGGGGTCCTACCTGTAGCAGGCCGTGTCATCCTTGTAAAGCTACTGGGCACTCCACCCTTCTAGGACTATGGGATCACTTGTCTTTCCCTCTTGCATCCACCTCACCACATCCCAGTCTTCTGTGTTCCCATCTGCTTGTGCGCTGCTCTTCCTTTCCTTTCCTCCTCCCCTTGCTCCTCCCCCAGGTCCATTAGTTTCATTTCTTCCACCTGGCCCCTTTCACTCTGATCAATCCTCATTTCCTCCTCCCCTCCCTTACTACAACACCCAATGTTAATAATTTCACTGTTTTGTTATTCTGTAAAAGAATTGTTTTTATGTTCTTGTTATCTCAAAAAAGTAACACACTATGGATAACATTATTACTGCCAAACAAAATTCCACCAAATTTATTGGCCCACTGAAATGCACAATATACTTGTTGCAAGCTTTCAAAGCTCCATGGCTTCTTCTTCAGGCAAGGTGTCCAGAGATTTTGGTATCTACGGGGGATCCTGGAAGCAATATTTTTATCAGGAACAGAAGAGAAGGTAGCACATATTTCCCAACAATGATCAACACCACATGTTCCTTGTTTGCAGCAGGTAGCATAGTAGCTTTGGATAGGACTGGTGCTGCTGGGTGGACCAATAGACAGAGGATGGCAGGTAGGAAGGCAAGTACAGGTGACATGGCCATTCATTGCTTTATTGGGAAGCAGGAAATCTGTCATTTTTGCTTTCTCCCATTTTTGAATTTTGTCAGTTTTGCTAAATTTTTCTTCATTTTAATAATGAGGTGAAGCAATATTATCACTTACTCTATTCTCTTTTTTAAACGCTTCAGACTGGTTTTCAAACATAATTCCTAGGCCCATTCACCTATACGTCTACAATATTCTCACCTGGACAAACTTCTAAAATATATGAGTTTTTCATTAAAACTCCCCCCTTACAAAAAGAAAAAAAAAACATAGAGAAGAAGGTAAGCATGGGTAGAGTCCCCTTTGTATATACCAACTGAGAAAACAAAACAAAAGCTTCCTCACAAAACTTATTAAATCCTGACTGATGGTGCTATGCAAACATGCTTTGGCAGAATATATATTTTAAGTTATTGGACGTATATCTGTTGCAAAAGTATGACTTCCTTTTCACTATCTATAATGTCTTAAAATAGAATTAGGGAGGGAGGAGGTTGGTTTTCATTGTTCAGACCATATGTTACAAGAGGCAAAATGACTATTGAATATGTTTGGGTTTTTTGTTTTGTTTTGATTTTTTTGCTTTGTTCAACTTTGCCAAGTAATGAATATATTTAGACTACAAACCCTGATTTCTGAGCCTGAAATCCCTTTTCCCCCTCTCCACATTCATTTCATTGGCTTTGCGAAGACATTAAGACAGCCTGTCTCTTACTAGAAATAAAATATTGACACTGACAATCCTAGTTTAAGCAGATGTTCTGCAGATGCAGAGGAAGATATAGAATTTTCTCTAAACAAGCAGCCTTTAAATTACTCTCTCACAGATGAATAAGCATCAGTGCAAAACACACTGTCATAAGCCTTGTATTTCTGTATAGCACATAATGAAAAACCATCTGTCCATTGTATTAATTTGCTGGGAAGCTAGTCTAACATACCAGAGGTTTGAAAATCTGACACACACACACAGCATTTCTTTTAAAAGTGTTTCATTCTGCCAGCAAACACCAGAATAAAACTTTGTCATAGACCTCAACTAACCCAGGCACAGAGATTCCAATGAGACTGGCACTTTATTTATTTCTTTTTAAAAATTAGTTTTTCTCCTCCAGTGCTTGGTAAGAAAACAAGAAAAAAAGGTTTGATTGAAAACACTTTATTCTCTCCATTTTATTTCTTCTTCTGCCGTACTATCCTGTACTTAAATTATGCATGAGGCATGTCTTAAAATGTACAAAGAGAACCACCAGAATGGTATTTGTGTGGTATTTGAAATATATTTCAGAGCAAACTGACAGGAACATGGCTATTTGCCATGAGCTGAGATTGTACATTTTCAGTTAAACAGATGTCTATTACATTAAATTAAAACAGTGTCACGTGTCTTCTGTCGGTCATCCTGGAAAAGACCCAAATCAGCAGCTCTCTAAGGAAATGGAATAACTATAGGGAATGTCATGTGAACATTTATTCTGTGTTTCTATTATTGGATATCTATTGCGGTCAAAGCAAGGGCTCACTGTGGTGGGGTAAAATCCCCTCCTCTCTTCAGACAGATCATGGGCTGACAGCCCAGTCAACTTCCCCATGGCCTGCTGTTAGTACACTGAAACAAGCCAATTGTATGTTACATTTGGATGCTGTTAACTAATTCTGAAAAGAAAACTATTGATGGAAGAATTTCCTTTAGCTCAATTTTTAGTTTGCTTAGCAACTAACAAATATTGCTAATGTCTGAAAAGTAAACAGAAGCAAATCTATCCATTTGACCAAGCAAATGTAATAGGGATTCACAGGAAGAATCTCCACCTTGACATTGTTTAAAAAATCTCACACTTCCTCCATTATAAATGTGATTTTTTGATCAATTGTTTAGTTATAATATATTATATAATATATATAATATAATATAATATAATATAATATAATATAATATAACTAAACAATTGATCAAAAATCACATTTGCAATGGAGGAAATATATATATGAATTGTGATAATTTGTCTGCATTGAAACACAACTCTTAGAAAAGACTATATTAGTATCTCTGCTTGGAATAAAAATATTCAGCAGTCAAAAGCCTCTGTGGTTGGGCATCTGGTCAGACCATTCACAAGAACAATTAGCAAGAAATTCAACAGGCATAAGGCCATTAGCAAATAAATGTGTATGTGTGCATGCATGCCACACACATTCACACTCATGTGTGTACATATAAGTGTAAACCAGCTAGCTGTAGTTCACATAGTTTTACTACTTTTCTATTCACAACTATGCCTAGAGCAGGGGTTCCCAACCTGTCGTTTAAGGAGCACTTAGGGCCACTCCAGGAAAATGAAAGAAATAAAAATTGAATGAAATTAAAGAATAAGAATATATTCTTACATATATCTCTAAATATCCTTAACTTGCAAGATATAGGGTAGGCCTCTTAGGGGCTCCTCCATAGAAATAAGGGTTCAGTGAGTCATAAAGGCTGAGAACCCCTGGGCTAGAGTATACTGGATTTCACACCTGAACTGAAATATTGAACATTACAGTAGTGAATGAGCTTGTATATGTGTGAGGGGAGGTATATACACTCACCCCACAAAAATGATTTTTCAACATGAATAGAAGAATCTATTCAAGAAAGCATACCATTTGTCCCACAAACTCTGTATCAAAGTGTGCGTGTGTTTTAAAAATGCTGCAACATAGGAAGTGTATACTACTTTGACACACTTTTGTAGTTGTTAAAAGGTCATTTAAAGACATGCATTAATTGTTCTCTTTAAGAAGCAGTCACTATTATTGGCAGGGAGCATCAGGAAGGCAACAATTATTGACAGATGAAACGAAAAATGGTGTCATTTGTCAATATCAGCTCTCCTAAAGATCAAGAAGGCAGAAAGAGTGTCCTATTTTAATGCCAAAAGCAAAACACAGCTAACTATGTGCCCATTATTTTAAATGCTTTATATGGTGGACATTGCTTAAAATTTCTCTAGTAGACTCTGAAAATAAGGGCTAGAGCAAATGTATCCCTTTGTCACTAAAGATGCCACTAAAAGCAGCGACACCATGAGAATGCGATCATCCCATGACAATCTAATTGCACAGATGCATTGCACCACACCTGAGTGGACTTCAAGCTCCAGGGTTCTTCAATGGGGCCATGCCTGGCTATTTCCTGAAATATTTTAGGTGTCTTCTTAAGGAATCTTTTCACAACCCACTTACTAAAACATTTTTAAAAGATGCATGGCATAAACTACCAAATGTTAAGACACACAGTGATTGAAGATTTGCCATTGATTTGAATGCCATGTTTAAAGATGGAAAGTACCTCAGAAATGTATTTTGCACATATTTCCAGGTTCATGTGAACTCTTTTGTCACAAATGAATTCCACTCACCTAGAATCTTAATCAAAGTGACTCAGCCACATGGATACAGCTGATTGTGCATGTCTTCCTTGTGGAACTGGTGTCCCGTGACTAAAAAAATCCACATGTAACCCACCCACATCATATACTTATTTATTCATGCAGAGGTTATCTCATCTGCAAGGAATTGCTTTGCAGTATGGCTCCTACATAGCTAAAAATTCTAAACATAGCAAAGGAAATGATATGTTCACATAAGAGGGGAAAGGGGGAGATGTGTTACAAATTATTCATAGAAAGTAAATGTGGTATTTCATGTACTGTAGGTGCTAAGTTCTTATGATTTTATCTAAAGCAGAAACTGGCAAGCATATTTTAGGCTTATTCAGATGAACCAAATGTGTGGATCTATTGATATGTTTCTGTTCATAGTGTTCCCCTGCCCCAACCCACAAGATTCCCACAATATTCTGCTTCCTTCCCAATTTTTTCCCCTTCTTTACTTCTCACTTTTTCTGACTCTTTCTGTTCTTTGTGAAATGATGAAATTAAACAACAATAGCAACGTCTTCCAAGCATAGTTCTTGGCCAAATTTATTCCCAGTACGTTTGCCACTGAACTGTTCTGAACTGTGGCAGCTCGTTAGTTTGTTCAGTTGTGGACATCTTCTGGTTACATGTATCTGCAGATGTATCTAATATCCTTGCTCCTCCTGATTTTTCTTTCTGTTCATAATTACAAGACTATAAGTTTTGCAACTGTTATCTTCTCCATCTCCTCTGAAAACGCCTGTTTTATTTTATATAAACACACATATTTTCTCTTTGTCTGTCTCTTTCCAGTGAAAGGAGGAAGGGTGACCTTTTCTTGCTAATTTGTGCAACCGTAATTTGACTTACTGTATTTCCACTTCAAGGGAGCCTATGGGATCTGAATATCATGTTAGGACTCTGGGTGACCAAGGTTTGAATCCCTGCTTAGCATGGAACCCCACTGGGTGATCTTGGGCAAGTCACACTTTCTCAGATTTAGAGAAAAGCAAAGGTAATGTCTGTATTCAAGTGAGTTTTCTCTAATTTGAGCTCCATAAGTATGTGAAGCTGAATGTATGTCCTGCATGATAGATCAGATTTAAATGAGGTACATGTTACCAATTGTAAATAGGCAATAAATGGTTCTTTAATACGATAGGAAAGTCATCACGAACAGGAGTCTTGAAATTTTATGGAAGAAATATTGAACTGGAACAGTTATATGGATGCAATTATAGGACTTGACAACTTTATATCAGAGAATACTGAGACAATTTCTAATTGTAAAGAAAACTGCTGGTATTGCAAAGCAACAGTCCAGGTGGTTTGTTATGAGCTGGTGGTATAACATTATAGATTAAACTATGCCAGATAGACAACTTAAAATCAGCCTGTTAGGTGCACGAGACATAAAGTGCTTTATATGTCTGGCATTTTTAAATAAAAAATAAATTGTGCAGGATATTGATTCAGTCAGAGCAGGAGGGAGGAAAAAGGAGAGAGGAGTTCCGCAAGCAAGGAAAAGTGCTGGCATGCGTCACCAGCAATTTGCACCCCAAACCTATTGGAAAGGCTGTTATTAGGGACTTGTGCTATACAAAACAATATTTTCTGTGCAGGAAACTGCATTTTCTGCACAATCTTTTAGTCTGTAGTCTTTTAGTCTTAATGGCTATTAACATAGTGGCTCTAGATTTTAGTGAATATTATTAAGAGATGGCCAGGAATGTAAGTGCAAAATGTACCACAAAAATAAACGTCTTTATGGAAGGTATAAAGTATGATCTAATCTGGGACTGTAAAGTCTATATTGAAGGGTTATAAAATATGACTTATTGGTACCTGGTAATCAAGGTCCTTGAGCACAGTTTCCCATTCCTGTACTATTTAGCATGACAAAATACTATCTTATTCATTTATTTATTCATTCATTCATTTTATTTATACTCTGCTCTTAAGCTACAAAGGCTCTCAGAGCAGCTCACTTTTATTTTTTTAATTAAACAGTTCTCTGCCCTCAGAGTTACAATCTAAAAAGACATGACACAAAAGGATATGGGAATGGTGGTGAGGAATGGATCATTATTCTCCTTTCACAGGCCTTGGTCAATATTACCAAGTGCATCAGGTCCTCCACCAATATTAATTCCATTTGAATTTAGTTTATCTCTAAAAACCTTTATCAGTTTGGATGAATAATGAAATTAGAGAGTGAGGATAATAAAAAAGAGAACTATTTAGGACCCATTGATGACCAAGAAAGAAAGAAAGCTGTTGAATTATTTTTTATCACTAAAATTTCTTAAATATTAGAAAATTAATGTTTAATAGATTTAGGACAAGCTTCTAAATCTATTTTACAATTTGTGGGCTGGCAGAACTTACTTGTTCTAATGACACATGTACATGGAGAATATGCACACTATTGGTGTAAGACCAATATTTTCTCTAGTAATATGTCACAAAATGATGGATTGAAATGTACTTCTCCATTTTATTTGGTTTTTCTTCTTTGAGCAGCTCTTGAAAAAGAGAGAGAGAATGTTTACTTAACTTTATCACAACATTTCATCAGTATTCAAAATGCAAAGGATGCTGAAGTAGTCCAAGGCTACATGGAATAGAATCTTTAAAATGTTCCACTTTCTCTCCCTTGGTAACAAATGAAAGTTGGCTAGGTTTTGCTGTCTTCCTCTTCCTTCTTTTCTCCCCAACATCTTTCTCTTGCAAAAAGAACAAAAAGGGAAAAAAGAAAACATCCACAGAGCGCAAGGCAGATGGAAAGCAGAGTTCCATTAAAAAAAAATAGTTGTTTTTAACTATTTAGATGGCAATTTATCATAGTTGGAAAATCTTTGGATTATGCTTAATAATTAATGTAAAGAGATATAAATTCTAATTAGAATACCCAAACTGATTAAGCAACCTATTATATAGTTGCAAATCTACATCAAAATCAATCATCATAAGTTGCTGAAATCTAATTATGCATGATTATTTGAGAAGTTTAAGAGGTTCTGTTAACATGGATCAGTTTAAATAATCCCTTTCTTGGGAAAATATATTCTATTACAAAGAATAGTCTATATTAAAAAAATAGTTTTTTTTTATTTAAAGAAAAATCCAAGAATATGTTACAAGAATTACACATTAAAGCTGAATTCTTATAATCAGTCCATTAGGTATTAGCTGGGAGAAGGTGAGGTACAAAATGGTTGAACAAAAGGTATGGCTGGTTGAAGACAGAGGAAAGGCAGGTAGATTAAGAGAAAGAAAGAAATGGAAGAGGGGTGCATCTGCACTGCAGAAATAATCTAGTTTGACACCACTTTAACTACCATGACTCAAGACTATGGAATTTCTGAAAGTGTAGTTTGTTGTGGCATCAAAACTTCACTCTGATGCTTCTCTCTGAAGCTACAACAAACTACACTTCCCAGATTACCATAGCATTGAGCCATGGCAGTTAAAGGGTTGTCAAACTGGATTATTTTCGCAGTGTGGATGTAACCCACGTTTCTTACTTGTGAGTGTGGGTTTCATAAAGTCATCTCTAAGCTATTTGGGATGATCGCGCCGCCTCCACATGTGGCGGTGCGGTTGTGACGTATTGAGGCTGCGCCACGGTGCATAGTGCACCTTTTCTCTGGCACCAGAAGGAGTGCGATTTCCACGCTCCTTCCTCGGAGCATCTGGGAGATGTGCGGTGTGGCAGCTGCAGCTCCCGGACACTGCAAGCAGTGGCGGCGGGAGAGCGCTGCTTCTCGGCGGTGTGTAACCCACCATAGAATCAGATGTCACAACTTAATATACTTTTCTTTTCTCCTTTGAAACTTTGTTCCAAGAGATGATGTCAATAAAGAAAAAAATGGTTATTGTATTATTGAACCATCTAATTAAAAATAATAATTGTAAGCCGCTCTGATAGCCATTAGGGCTGAAGGATGGGGTATAAATGCCATAAATAAATAAATAAATAAATAAATAAATAAATAAATAAATGATAATTCTCAAACCAAAGCTTTCACTTACGGCCAAAAATAAATTGGTTTCAATTCTATCACCTTCCAGTTGTGTCACATTCCATCTGCTTTCAATTTTCAGCCTCCATTACTGACAATTTATTTATTTATTTATTGCCTGCTTTTCTCCCAATATAGGGATTCAAGGTGGCTAACAACAAATTTAAAGCAATACACATTAAAAACAATGCAACACATTTAAAGTGTGTGTGTGTGTGTGTGTAGTATTTTAGACCTGAAGCAACTTTATTTTGGCCTGTCTGTTCGAGCCCACAGTCATGATAACAACTTGGGTTCAAGCCAGTTATAAATCATAACTAACACTTTGAATTGTGCCTGGAAATGGATTGACAGCCAATGGAGCTGTTGAAGCAAGGGAGTTATATGCTCCCTGTAATTTACAACAAACAATGTCTTGAAAGTTTTGGGATGTGACAAATATGGTGAAAGGGGGTTGTTTGTTTGATGGATTTGGTAGTATTATGGGAATGAGGCAGTTGTTCCAAACTACATATTTTTTGCTAATACATTTAAGAAAGAAGGGGAAATAAAGGAAAGACATAATATATCCAAAGAAATTAGGAAGTCTGAAAAATTAGCTTCCATGGAGAAGGAAAAGGATCGTTTCAAATATGATATATCCTATCTGACCTCGATAAAGTCATAAATCTTATATTGTCAAATGGAACTGAGGTTTGCAAATAGAAATTCCTGATGAGGTACAGCAGTTTCTATTCTTGACAGATTGTCAGCTTTCAGTAGCCCTTAATGCTAAAGAAAAGGCTTACTTGGTGGCAATACAAAGGCATTTATCCCCTCTTGTATTCCCTAAAAGTGTTACAAAACTAATATTAGCAGGTGTTAGTATTATTATGCATGCAATGAGAGTGAATTTTAAACATTTGTGGTCATCTGAATTTTGGGAAATTGTTGTTAATATTATCAGCAATTAATATATCAATAATATAATGCCTTCTCAAATATCTCCTTAGACATTAAAAAAACTGAGAAACACAAATGAAAATAAAATGTATCACTGTAGCATATGTAAGCAGTGGGTATCAGGTTAACATTTGCTCAAGACAGAAATAGAAGATCAGATTAAAAAATGTATTAATGAAGCTAGGAAATCTTATTATAACTAAATACATGGCCTATTTATGGTGAAATGCTTCCCTCCTGTTGAAACTATGGATTTGAAAAGACCAAAAACAAAGAGTACTATAAATAAGCTTTAACTATATTTGTTTAAAAGGATAAAAAATGTATATAACAAAAGTATAAAAAACCAATATATATATACACAGGATACAAAATAAACTGTAGTAATAATGGCAAGCACAATAACAAATAGCAAATAATATAAACTATATTGAAGCAAATAACACAAATATAATACAACAGAAAAGAAGGCTGAGAATAGAATGAGTAAAAGAGGGAGAGAGGGACTCACAACTAAAGCTAGCCTTATTAAGGCTCAAAGGCTACATATACAGCTGAAGGTCATCTGTATTATCAGTAGCTCTCCATTAACCCTATAATGATTATTAACCCTATAATGACTCAAGTATACAGCTTGTTACTGTTCCAACACCTCAATACATACTGTTCCAACACCTCAATACACATTCAGTTGTTGCCCTGCCCAACAACTGATGCCCTGATGTCTATGCATGTATCAGAATTATGTTAAGAGGGGCTGCAGATTGAGGACACTGCATGATTATTGCTGTTATTTGCCCTCAGAGAGGCTCTGACCTATGGTGACCCAGGGGTTTTCCTGACAAAATTTATTCAGAAGAGGTTTGCCAGTGAATTTCTCCGAGATGCATGACTTGTCCAAGGTAATAGAAATGTAAATATAAGATACATCTACAATAGATATGGACTGGTATCCTTTAGTGATTTAAGCAGGCTTGGGTGCTTCATGTGTGTTTAAGTCCCTTTTTGGACAGGGTGCAGAGAACTATTCATTCATCCTTCCAATCCATATGAAGCTATAGGATGAGGTCATAAAGAAGATTTTTGCAGTATGTGCCATCAGCAATAGTTCTCGTTGTCATCAGAATCAGTTGGAGCTATGTAGATATTGGACTATAGTGGGCTGGATGAGGTTCAATAAACTGAATACTAATAAGATGAGATTTCTCATTGATTGGTGGTTCTTGGGTGCAGAAATTGAATGAGCTACCTGCTCTCACTGTAGTTGCACTGCACTAGTAGAAACAGCTGCATAGCATGGGGTGATCCCTCTCCACCACTGCAAGCCCACATGGGCTATGTGGTTTGGAGTGCTTGACACCAGCTTTGATTGATGCACCATCAACACTCTCTCCTGGACAAGGTTAATTTAGCTACAGTTCTATCTATTAATAATCTACATGATGCCATCAGCACTGTGGTTATCCACTCAGAGGAACAGAAATCATGCAGAGCTTGAAATATTAGGTTCAAGCTGAATGCAATAAGGTTAAATATTAAGAGCCGGCATGGTGTATTTGGGCATTCAATTGTGACTCAGATTCCCACTCGGTCATGGAAGCCCACTGTGTTACCTTGAGCAAGTCACATTATCTCAGTGTCAGAGGAAAAAGCAAACCCATTCTGAACAAATCTTGCCATGAAACTCCATGATAGACTCGCCTTAGGAGCGCCATAAGTCAGAAATATCTTTAAGGCACACAACAACAAAAAATATTACAAAATGGGCTATTGTTTAAATAATATTGATAACTGAATTTGTTTAACCAGTTGGATTGCATTAATTTTTCTCATTTAAAACCTTAGTTTCCAGGACAGACTAGGAAATTTTCAAACAATAGCATACCAGTTGTCCCCATTGACCCTAGGCCCTTTAATTGCTTCCCAGTTCTTCTTCTGATGTTTTCTGCTGCCTAGTAATAGAGACACATTATTAATTTTCTCCAGTCCTACCCCTTTCCCTTTGACCTACCTATTTTAGAGAATCTGACACAGAAAGAACTATCAGCTCTAATGATACTTAACATTTTGAAATCCACTTGTTAAAGCATAGGGCTATATCCAGCACCAATCAATACATTCTTAGGCAGGGAAAAAAAACCTTTAATGTGTAAATGACTTATTAAGGCAACCCGCTAGTTATTTCCAAGCTCTGATTCTCTTCAACAGCCTGTCTGAAACATCAGGATCCCATGACACCGGAGACAATTTTGTCAAGATGAGGTTTCTGCAGGCAGCTGGGGGAAAGGGAAGGAAAATCTGCTTCTGCATGCTTCTATTCAAAGCCAAAGAGCTAAATCCAACCATTATTTGTTTATGTGCACAGACACATAAAGTAAATGGGCACTACATTGATCTGGCACAGGAACATTAATAAGCTGTGAAGTATTCTTCCCACATAATCTGTCCTCCACGACTCCATTACTACCTTCATTGCTATCACTGAAAAATGTGGCAGGTTGTCATTAATCAAGGGGATATATGGCTAACTGCTGAACAAGGAAAGGGTAAGATGAGGGCTAGTTATTGCTGTGAAGCAATGACACTAAATGGCTATGCTTTCCTTCTAGAATTTAACATTGCCCAGAGCTCATTACTGATTCTCCTATGTGTACTTGAGAAGGTAATAATTACTTCCAAGTGGTCAAAAAAAATGCAGAACTTGTTTAAAAAGGGGGAAAAATAGGTAATGAGCAGAAATTTGATAAGGGGAAAAATCAGCTTTATTAGTGTGCTGTGAATAATTGCCTCAAGTGACTTATCTCAGCTTCTGTAATTACAGAGCTGTACAGATATCTTCACTGTGTGTTCATGTTATTAAAAAAACCCTCTTTGTACAAATATTTAAATTTCTAGTAATTGGATGCCTTGACATTTATTAGAATGAAAATGTAGAGTTAGAAAAGGGCCTAATAATGCAGCTCGACAGCACTGACCACATTGGCACCAGTTCCATATTTAAAATATTTTAGAGACAGTTTGGAGAGAAGCATACCTTCAGTGAGATTATTGGTCATCTGAAGTGCTCTGCGTGAAACCTCTTAGGGGGTGAGGTAGGGTTTTTTTTGTCCTATAATTTTAAACAGGACTTCACATCAGAGTGCCACATGATGTGGTCCCTGGCTTGATAGTTAAACAGATGATTGACATGTGTGAAAAGATCTAGCATGGCTTCCGTCTATGTGTTGTTTTCATGTGCCAGACATTACCTAGGGAGAGAAATGCCCTGGAGCAAATGAATAAAATCTTGTCAGAGATTTCTCAGCCAAGTTGTTTGCCCAAGTCCCTTTCTTGTCTTTTCTCATATGGAAGAATGGATGGATCAGTCTATTTCTGCTCTATGGCAGTTTTACACATGTTTTGAATCATTTATATTACCAGTGATTCTTTTTTACTGTATAAAAATGCATGATTTAAACACAGTGTTTCACAAAATGTACTCACTTTTTTGCTTACTAATTTATTCATTCTGTTTGAGAATATTTCCATACCATTTTTCATTTTTAAAAGTCTGAAACCAGCATATGATATACGTGACTCTCCAGACCCATGGATTCTGCATCCATGGGTCCAACAACCATGGCTTGAAAATATTTATTGGTTTTTACCACCTCTAGTGTACATGTAAGAAAGCAAAGAATTATTGGGAAAGAGTTAATTCTATCATGCATATGGTCCTGTGGGAAGACCAGAATTATATTTGCTTAATATGATTGATCATGGAAATGTGTCTGAAAGAAAATATAAAACATTAATGTTACATGGTTACAGTAGCAAGACTTGTCTTTGCAAGAAATTGGAAAACAGAAGAGAACCCAGATATTTCAAAATGGATTGACAAAATGATGGATCTGGCAGAATTGGCAAGATTGACTAATCTAGTTAGAGGCAGAGATTTAAAGGAATTTGTGGAAATTTGGAAACCATTTATTGAGTATATGAAGAAGCTGAAAGGGGATGTGGCTATTCCAGGATTCAATATGTAAATATCATATACCTGTTTTGTAATGTGGAAAATGAACCTGTGTATAATGGTTAAGTGTTGATAAAGTGAGGGATGAAAAAAATGAGAAGTTTAATCAACTGTAAATCAACTGTAAACTATATGGGCTGAATGTCTAAGAGTTTTTGTTTTGTTTTGTTTATAGAATGTATGTTTAACACTTGTGGTGGGTGGATGGGGTGTTTTATATTATTATTATTTTCTTTTTCTTCACTTTTCCCCCTTTCTTTGTTTATTTTTTTTTAAAAAAATCCAAAAAAGCAAACCTTGATTTTGCCTTGGTATATAAGGCACACCATTTTGTTATACTATTGTATATAATGGGACTTGAACATTCAGGGATTTTTATATCCACAGGAGGAGGGGATCCTGGAACCAAACCTCATAATAAAAAATACAATAAAAGTAATAGCTTAATATAACAAAAATAATAAATTAATGGCTGGCATCAGATCCATTAATTATGATTTTTAAAAACTCTGTCTTAAGGTATCACCATTTATTTGTATGAGGTGTTGTATAAACAATACCACCATGATGTAGTGCTTTATGTGATAGACTACAACTCTGGAGACAAGGGTCTGATTTTCCACTCAAGCATAAAAACCCACTGAGTGACCTTGGACAAGTTAAATTCTCTCAGCCTCAGAGGATGACAATGACAAACCCACTCTGAGGAAACAAACGTTATGATAGGTCCAAATTAAGGTTGCCATAAGTCAAAAATGACTTGGAGGCACATGGCAACAACAAATAAACAGCAACTCAAAGTGTCCTTCATCAACAAGCCACACAAGGTGTTGGCCATTGTGGATGATGTGTCCAGCTGGATGTGCTTTGTTTTTGTCACCACCTATTGCAGTAGGCCCAGCTACAGGAAGAGAGCTGGAAACATCATGGCTCACCTTCACTCTGCCTATTCTCCAGAAATGCAGGGTTCATCTACATTTGTCAGACTACTCCTGGCTCCCCCCAGAATATTCTGGCCCTGAATTCCACCCAAATACACCCCATCCTTACCTGCGGTGAGTTTTCAGTGAATGATGGCTAGCCCCTTTCCCACATGGTCCCTGTGAGCATTCATATCAATTTGTTCTGCAGGCATGATTTTCTCTGATGTCAGAATAAGATGTCTGGCTTTGTTCTGACCTCAGAGTGGACTGCATCCACAAAGCAACTCAACAGGATGCTCACAGGGACCATGTGGCTGTTGTCACCACATTTTAAAGTCTTTATAATGAGGAACAAGGGGTGGAAACCCTGAATTGAGTATGAGCATTGCTTAAACAGCCTGGATCTGATTTGGGAGTTTGGGCCTGTGCTCATCCATGAAGCGCACTGGGTGACCTTGGGCAAGTCACATGCTGTCATCCACAAGAGAAGGCAATGCCAAACCTCCTCTGAAAAATTTATCAGTTTTGTTGCATTCATTGTATTGCCTAATATATTATATCTATACATTTTTATTACATTTTATTCTCATTTTTATATATTTTACTCTCATGTTCTCTTATATAACTCTTATTTAGAGTTCTATACAGATTTTTATATATAGAATTTTATCTTGTTTTTCTATTTTGTATTGCGGTACTTTGAGCTGGCCTACGGGCTAATCAATAAATATTGATTTGTTGATTGATTGATTGATTGATTGATAGTATTATTGACACACTATACAATTTTGTACATGGGTATGTTCAAACTAAGCCCGAATTTATCAAGAGGGGCTTTAAGAAAATAAGACTTGGTTTGCATTTTGCTTGCTTTTTTATTTGTTTAAATGTGAGTGTGTGTTCATCCAGTGATAAAAATAAATTCAATATTTAACATATGGAGGAGGGCACAACCCTTTCACATTAGCAGCTTGTTTCTGCAGGGAGTATTTATGGCTTCTTTTAGCACATCACAGAGGGAAGCATAGATGGTGAGATACAAAAGCAATAAAACATGCAGTTTACTGTAGCATTATCTGAAAATGTAATCCATGGAAGAATGATTCTGATTAGCTAACTGTGCCAGTTAGGTTTATGATGGCCTGTTTTATGACTGTTTGATAACATAAAATATTATTTGCTTCCTGAAACGAACTCAGAGAGCATAGATGAACACTATGTGGATGGTAAGACTTGCTCTGTAAATCACACACCCCAAGCTGCTTTCTTTTGAGATAAAAATTTGCATTGTATTATTAAAAAAATACTTTATGCTATTACAAATATAAGATGAAAACTAATTCCTGATGTGCTGTGGGTATCTTTGCACTCTGGCACTGTATTTATATTTTTGTACGTGCTGACATTTAATGATGGTTACCATCTGAAAGCAACCTATTGCTTGTATGGAACATATGATCACAATGTTTGCAAATTCATTTTTCCGCTAAGAATAATAATATAATAATAAATTTTTATTTATATTTTCCTGCCTCTCCCAATGGATCGAGGCGGGATTACAGTCAGATAATACAATTACAATAATAGTTCTAATGACCAAGTTAAAATCACAATATAAACCATACATTCCCTAAAAGCAAATCTCTAAAAAAATATATTATAAAAACAGTTAATACAATATAAATTCTCAAATTAACATCCCAGAGTGTACTTCTGTTTGAGAGATAGAGTTGTTCATCAATCTATAAGAGATCTGAGGGGTATGCTTGCTGAAATAAGTAGGTTTTCAGCGCCTTTTTAAAGGCATCCAAGGTGGAAATGAGTCAAAGTTCTTCCAGAAGGCTATTCCAGAGTGTAGAGGCCATTGCCGAATATGCTCCATGGTAAGTAGTTGTTAATCTCACTTAAGGGTGATTAGGTAAGTTCTTCCCACTTCCCACAAATGAAATATACCTGTTTATCATCATATCATGCGTACATGTTCCTTGATATAGAGGACAGGGAACAGTCTAATTAAAAATAATAATTGTAAGCCGCTCTGATAGCCATTAGGGCTGAAGGGCGGGATATAAATACCATAAATAAACAAACAAACAAACATGAGAATATTTCCTTTGGTTTGATGATAATCTCTCTTTCTTTAATGGGACTTTAGACTTCACTCTCTATACCCAGACTCCTCAGAATGGTATCTGCTCTATCATTTTGTTATTGATTAATCATCATTGTTCTATGCTTTCAGGTCATTTCTGACTTATGGTGGCCCTAAGGCACCATCATGAGGATTTATTGGCAAGATTTGTTTACAGGGGTACTGTCATTGCTTTCATCTGAGGCTGAGAGAATATGACTTCTCCAAGGTCACCCAGTGGGTTTCTATGGTTGAACAGAGATTTAAACCCTGGTATCTAGAGTTGTAATTCAATGCTCAAACCATGACACAACACTTAGAAAATAGCCCAGCTGTATTTTTGGTAAATTCTCATAACACTGGTAATGCTTCCACCCAAATGAAATATGTGAAAAAAGCTGGACTGATAATTTTGGTATATGTCTCAGTTAACTTTTTTTCCATTAAGTTCCTCATCTCTGTCTATGTTTCATTGATTTTGGTAGTACAAAAAGATGACTAAGGTCCGGTACACACTGTCAGGAAGCGGTGTCCTGGTGGTGATAGTAGGGCTCGGTACCATGCACCAACCACACGGTCCTGATCCCTACTATGTGTGGGCAGTGCCACCATTGAGGGGTATCACCCACACAGGGGGCGTGTTGATGATGTGTGGGCTTCTGAGTCCTCACACGTCTCTTCCAGGAAGCGGAGTCATTAGGGCTTATGACGTTGCAAAAAAGGAGCTGTTTAGATCTGTAACTCCAAAATTACAATTTTACTTTCCTTCTCCTGTTTGATGTTTAACACCTTTGTCTCATGAAGAAGCCAGTGGAAATTCAAAAAATGCTATTTTCTTCATCTTGGTTGGTCCAATAAAGGTATAACTCTTTTGTGAGTTTTGGATTTTATGTACAGAGATCCAACTCAGTAAGTTTTTTTTCAAAAAAAAGAGGGGCAAGACATTTTTAAAGATAAAAGTAAAATGCTAAATCAAGAAGACAGTCAGTCATTTACCTATATAAATGTAAAGCCTGAAAGACTGTTTTTCCCCTAGTGACCAAACCCCAGATCCCTCTACCTATGTTGTTTTTGGATTTGACTTCTACAAGCACATTCAAAATTCTAACAGAAGAGAGTTGCATTTGGAAAGGAAACAAATACGTTGTTTCTTTTTCATTCCCACCTAGGATAGCATTGCAAACATCAATGAAGGTTTACATGTCCTGTGTCTTGTTTTCTTTTTGCTTTTGTTTGCATTAAATGTCCATCTTCAGCCAGAAAATTATTTGTATCTCCTTCATTTACTGCAAATATAATTGAGGTATAAATAATTCAAAGCCTCTGCCTGGAACCCTTAAAACAATCATAACTGAGCTGCACTCTGTTACTGTGTAATGATTTTTTGTCATGTCTGTGCTCTCCTCAGGTTATTTAATAATGTAATAATGATAGTGAAATGGAATATGCTGGAGAGGTCAACAGTCTCTTTAAAGCGATACTGTCCTAGCCTACAGTTTACTGATCAATAGAACTGAAACTGACACCACAAGTCAGATAATGCCTTCCATCTCTGAAACGAAAGGGAAGAAATTACACTAAGTCATGTACACACTTAAACAAAAGAATGAGAAGGAACTATGTTGAGGCATGAATGTTCTGATACTCCATGTTAGTCTTTTAGATATGAATATTCCAGTTTTTTTGCATTTTTATTATCCAGCTTGTAAGAAGTCCTTCCTGAATCTTCATTCGTGAAGTAAAGCCAGAGAGAGAGAAATGCAAGAATTATTTAAAATTGTAGAAAAAATCAGTAGTGTTGAGACAATAAAGGGCTCCATGGAATCTCTTGTTCTCATCTTGCATTCAGAACAGAATTACATGCTGTGGCTTTTTGCCATATTTTTGTTTGTATTATACAGAGTTCCTCATGGGGAAACATATATTTTTATTTCCTCTCATCCATTTTTCGTTTGTGGGGGGTAGTATATTCTGATGTGGCTAGCTGACCAGCAACCAATATTTTCATTGACAGCAGCCCTATGTGTCCAGGAAGTGGTATATTATACTTAGGAAATTTCTTCCTTATGAAATAGTTATTTACATGTCCATGTTTTTTGCCTTTTTCCCACTCTACTGGATAAGTCAGGCACATTTGGGGGTGGTCTGGTTACATTGTGCTATTTGCGGTACCTCTATAGCATGGAAGCACCTCCCTTGGCTCAAGCAATCTGCCAATACTCATCAAAAGATTTTCCAGTAAGAAGACCAATTTGTACAGGCTGGTATATCATTGGCAATGTGGCTCTATTGCTAGGTAGGTTTCTCTCCTCTAGGAGTCAGTCTGGTGCTTGACATCTGACAGTACATCTTACAAGCAAATTCTCTGCTTTCATGACTTGGCTATCCTCTGTGGCAAATCTTTATGCAATTAGCAATTTTCTCTTTCATACTCATACTTCAATCAGCTTTTCTGTTGCTATGCATAGAGTCTGATTCTTTACATTGCAGCCTTGATGTGAAAAGTTTGGAATCAGACCATCAGTCATAATTTTTTGCCTGTCAGCTTCTTGTTCAGCTTTTTTAAGAGTCCCAGGAAGGTAATAGTAATGCAGCAACTTCTAAAAAATAACAAAATTATAATCATTATCATTACCCTCAAGCTCTGGTATTACTATTACATCTTTGGGACAACAACAATGACAACAATATATTTTTATTTATGTCCTGCCTTTCTCCCAATAATGGGGCACAAGGTAGCTTACACCATATTTAAAAGCAATAAAGATCTTTTTTAGAAACCTACACACAAACTTCAAAAAAGTATAATAGAAAAGCAATTAAAGAATAATTTAACATTTTATAAAATTAATATTAAAATATCATTAAAAGACTATACAAACCATAAAACAACACAGCACAACACTAAAAACTCATCCTATTCAGCTTTTAAAACCCTGATGGCACATGAATGTTTTAACTTGCTGGTGAAAGGAAAGCAAGGATGGAGTCATCCTGGCCTCCCTAGGCAGGGAATTGCAAAGTCTGGAAACAGCCACCAAGAAGGTCCTTTCCTTTGCTCACACCAAACAAGTTTGAAAAGGTAGTGGGGCAGAAAGAAGAGCCTCTCCAGAAGATCTTGTTGCTCTAATGAGCTCATAAAGGGAGGAATAAACAGTTTATCTGTTAATTCATTAGATTCACCCTCCATGTTGTTACAACTTGTTAAACTCCTAATTAATACCCATCTTTGAGAAATTAATTATTTTTAGGTTATTAGAACTCACTAAAGTGAATGGGTCACCCTCTGCAGCAGATTCAATGCTTTTGGAGATGAAAGGGTAGAACTGGAGGCTTTTAGAGAAGTCTAGAACTGAATGAAGTGTATCACATGGGCCTCTTACTAGGCAGATTATTCTTTGCCAAACAGCCATGGCACTTTCAGAATGTCAGGTCCCTTAACATGTTGGAGTCTTTCTGAAGGATTCAATAGATATTGAGACTCCTTCAACTGTGCTCTCCTATTGATTAGGAACTTTTCTAGTTCTCTCATAGCTGCCCTCCCCATTCTTCATTTTCTTCTGATTTCCTGGATGCAGTCCCCTTTTCTATCTACATTTGATACCAGATATGAGAACTCTTTTACTATTTTTATTTCCTCATTGTCTAGTTTGAATTTGTGCAAGTTCTCCATGGTCATTATTTTTGTTTTCTTTATGTTCAGTAGAACTTTTTCCTCTTATTTTCACCCCTCCTTCATCTGTGTCCAAGCCTGCTTTTCTTACAATATGTTTTTCATATAAGTTGAACAGGTCATATAATAAGAAGCAGCCTTGTCTGACCTCTTTGTCAAATGGGAACCATTTGGTTTCTCCATGTTCTGTTCTGAGAGTAACCTCTTGTCCTGAGTCCTCATCAGGACTTTCAGATGTATTGGTACTCCCATGTCTTTAAGGACATTCCATAGCCTTTCGTGATCTATCCAGTCAAAGGCTTTGCTATAATCTATAAAGCACATGTTGATTTTCATTTGGAATTTCTTGGTGTGCTTCATTAGCCATCATATGTTTGTGATATGGTCCCTAGTGCCTCTTCCTTTCCTGAACCTTCCTTGGACCTCTGGGGTTTCTCTCTCCATACAATGTTTATGTTATCATTTTTGGTGAGCTGCAATGGAGCCCATTGCACTCATTTAGTGAATTTATTTCAAAACAAAGGCATATTTTGTCCAGCATTATGTTTACACAGTGACCAACCAGTTGCTTTCTGGAAGATCCATAAGCAGGACATTAATGCAAATCTACCTTCTATCTCATGTTCTCCAGAAATATATCCAGCTTCTGGTACTCATGACTTAACATCATCACATCTTCCCACAGACATTAGAGCATGTGCTCCTGGATTGGAAGTGTTGTAGTTGTTGTTGGTGGTGGTGTTTTAAAACAATGGAGCAGTGGAGGAGTTTTGGAAAACATTTAGTGAGCCCTACTTGATTTACAGGGAGATCAACAGATGGATAAAGCACCATATCAAATAACCCAGTAGACTCATACAGCTTTTTCTTTATCTTACATATATGATATGTGTGTGTGTGTGCATGTATTTGTGTGTGTGTGTGTTTATAACTTATCCCAAGACTACTATACTGTAAACAAATAATGGATAGATATTTTTAAATAAATACTGACTAGAACACCCTGTTGTTTCTTTCCTTGTGGAATGTAACTTTTTCAATTAGTAACTTTCTCTGGCCCAACCCCTCCAAACCTGATGGAGACAGAGACATCATTCAATCATGGTCTGAGAATCGACAGAATGGACCTGCTTCTCCCTATGCAGCTGATACCCAGTAAAGTAGGTTGGGAGACTAGTTATGATCATGACAATCGTGTCAAAATCATGGCATGATCATGAATGCAAAACAGTTATGGTACTTAGTTAAGTATAAACAGATACAGAATCCCAGCCAATGTTTTTAATGTTGTAGTTTATGCTGCCAAATCTGGTATGTTTTGACATCATATAGAAAGAATGTTGTGCCCTAATTGTGTAGCGTTGCAATTGGTAACTACAGGGTATAAAAATACCATTGTCAGTACTAAAGGAATTGAACCTAAGTCAAGACAATATTTTTAACGATGCCATATTAATTGTTGGGGAAAAAGTTAATAAAACAAATGTGTTATTTTCTTTTTTCTTAAAAAAAAATCACACATTATTTCCTGCACTGAGATTAGAGTATACTTGCTAATTGCAAATTAGGTGAAACCTATTCACAGAGTGTAGCACTGACGAAATAAAGACACTTTTCCAGTTATTCACATTTTCTCTACATATGGCTCAGGATGCCACCTGTCTGGTTGCTACTAGCTGAAGATAATTAGCCTTCATTTATAACAAGTTACATTTTGCTTGTTGCACAAATCCCAAGACCTTCAATCATGTCCAATTAGCTGTTTTGATCCTTTCCACCCCATCTGGTTGACAGCAAGGAAGCAGTCCTTCTTCTGTAGAATTAACCTTTCTCCTGCCAGCTGTACGGCACTCTTGCAGACTTTGTTGGATTGTCACTTGTAATCATCCTGTTTCAATGTCAGGTTAAGCAACTGGCTTTCACAAGGAAAGGTAGAAACTCCACTTTACAAAGATTGCACTTGAACTGTGTTGTTTTTTAAAATGATCTTGAAATGGATGCTGGCTTTGACCTATAACACTGGCTATGATACCAAGGCCACATGTACTAAAAAAGATTGCATGGGAGGCTGCTTAACAGGTTATGAAATCAATATTTAAATGCTATATTAATTAATCTGTTAGAATAATTAAACCTAAACCCTTTTTTAACTAATGGGTATTAAGTTTTGATATTTTGCTAGTTTCATAACATTCTTCTACTTTGTTGCACTATGAAATTATCTTTGGAACTGAAAAGTATGTCCAATCTTCTTCTTTTTTTAAAAAAATAGTTTTTATTCATGTAAAGAGTTTTAAAAAGAACTTTTTAATTGCCTCTTTCTACTTAGGAAACTTTACTAGGCAGGGTCTTTTGGAACTTATGAAGGCTGCCATTATATTTATTACTAAAGCAGAGGAGTGCTTTTGTAATTCCCCAAGTCTCCATAATTTACACCATTGCAGAAGTCCCCAATTAATAACTTTGGGAGGAAAAAAACTTTTCCTGGATGTTATTGCAACAATTTGTATTAAAGACAATATGTTTCTTAGTACTTGATAAGTTGAAATTGATGTCCAGTCTCAAAAGGACATCTAAATCTGAACACTGTTGGCATAAATCAGTACGTCAAAATGGTGGTACCCTGTCTACATGGGCACCACCATTTTGATGTGACAGACAGACACCTAGAAATAATCATATGAGGCTGTTTTACAAGCAAAGATGTTCAGCAAAAAAGAAAAAAGAGCAATTTATTTGTTCTAATGTGTCAGCTTTTACTGTTCTGAATTTACAAGCATCATACATTGCTATGTTTTATCCAAAGGCGATACAGAAAGACTTGTTCTTACATTGTATTTTAAGATATAAGGGCAGTAATAAGAGTTAAGATTAATATTTTATGACATATTTCTGCTTACTTAAAATCAGTGATCTTCTATATCTTTCTAAAATAATTCTGTTCATTTTCTCATAGAGCAAGCTGATTAGTTTACATATTGTAAATATAGAAATATTGAAAAATTGTGCCCTTTATATGTGGAGGGAGAATTGCAGTACCCAGAACAGTGAGAAGTACGTAACATTTCCTGAGTGTATCCCTGAGTCTGGAAAAAGTATATGCTAGTATTTGGACAAGAATTAAAGACAAAACATAAAGTTCGAACTACTATCTATAATTATCTTATGGATTCTGTGGCTTTATGACTTTCTGTCACCACGAAAAGTTTCAAAATCAACTGAAATTCTGGGCAAATTTGCTTTTAGTAAGCATTAAATCATTTTCTTTAATGTTAAAACATGATTGTGTTTGAAACCTGCAATATCATTTTAAATCACAAGGTGACAGGGGTCAATACAGTCTGAATTCAGTCTGAACAATTATCTATTATCTAAGAAACAGTGTATAACACTGTCCTCACTGCCTAATGTAGGAACCTCCCCCACACACACATTGACATGAAATGGACATACTATTCTTCCATGAGGAAACTATACAGTTGCATCATTATTTCAGAAATGTCTAAGGATCCCAGCAGACATACTTTCACCCAGTTGTTGTGGGTATAGTGTGTCAACTATGACAGCTTAATAACCTCAGGTCAGGAACACAGAGAAACTTCTGTAGAAGAAGAAATTAATCATTTCACAGCCCTGCTAGCAAATATTTAGGGGATTTTCTGGGATCCCACTGCCCAAGATTTCACATTTATAGGGCAACCACAATGTTCTGATAACTGTAGTAACTACATAGCTTTGTTTGGAGGCTTCAGGGTATCAAGATAAGGACTATTCTAATCCACGTGGATCCAGGTACTCCTGTTAGTGTATTATGTGAGGAGAGATGAAAGGATATAAATAGATTTTGGGGTTTTAGGAGCAAGATACAGTAGTAGCAAGGCAGAATGAATCATCAAAGAAATTAGCTAAGCACCTAGTAGGCTTGAAAAGGATTTACAATTCTCCTTTGGTCACACAGTGATTCTAAGGAATTCAGGAGGTGGCTGTTATGTCTTATTTTGTGCAAAAGAGTTGTGACCATTTCACCCAGTGGCATGTTAGAAACTGAATATATTGAAGATTTCATATTTTCTTTGTTGGATATTTTCAAGAGGGAAAAAAAGAACAGGAGTTTAGCTTAGTTTGGAGAAAGATCACATAGAACAGATTGAGATTTACTAATACATCTCAGCATTCTATCTATTGGCCATCCCACCCCCCCTCCATGCCAGAGGCTGTGGAGCTGGGATGGGCTTTTTGCTGCCCTCCTACTGGTAGAGACCAGGACAGTTAAAATCATGCCATGGCTTGTTGCCATGGCATGAGGCTTTAGGGGGTGTGGTTAAGGGCATGCTTTGCCTGTCATCCCCTAGATGTCTCATTCCTGGATTAACCGTTGACCCACCCACCTGCCGCTGGTATAGTGTGAAGTTTCACTTGGTCGGTTAGGGTCCGTGTAGGAATTTTCTCCCCTTTTTCCATGGGGTTTTTCGCCTACAACACACTGTTTCCAGTGGCATAAGGGAGATTGGCTGAGGTGGTGTCACAATAATACATGATTTGGTTTGAAATTTGTTGATTCTAATAGGACATATTTATTTATATTTTGCATAAATCTTTGGATTTGATCTCGGCAAGCACCTTGGATACCCTACTGGGTGTTAGGAAAATTTCTGGAAGCACCTCTACAGGCCTTGCAACCTGGGGGGTGGATAATAATAATAATAATAATTTGTTTTATTTATATACCGCTATTCCAAAGATCATAGCGGTGAACAGCAAGTAAGCTAATTAGCAAGTAAGCTAATTTGCCCCCAACAATCTGGGTACTCATTTTAGCGACCTCAGAAGGATGCAAGCCTGAGTCAAGCTTGGGCCCTTTTGCTGGTCTTGAACTCGCAACCTTGTGGTTTTGAGTGAATGGCTGCAGTACAGGCATTTAACCACTGCGCCACCAGGGCTCAGGGATGAAAGGAATGGACCTTGGGTCTGGCTGGAAGGTATACCCTGACTTTAATCTTCACAAACTGGGAAGGGGGACTTCTTGCTGGGCTTCCTTATGCGAGCTATCCAACAGCAACCCAACTTATGGACTGTCGTTGAGGGCCCAGGTGTTATCGTCCTTGATAAGCTGCAGAGGTGGTATGTGGTAAGACACCGGTATGCAGCTTTCCCTGTCTCCCACATTTGTTTTGGTTATGATACTAGTTGCAGTTCCGTTAAGAACTTAATAAATAGGTCAAAAAATGGCCCTGTTTTTAACCCATACATCTTGCGTCTGGTGTCTTTATTCCAGGGGTAGGGTAGCAATGCTATAGATCCACAATTATTTTGACTCCTTGTTGTTTAACAATTTTTGTTGTTAATTGCTGTTAAGTCAATTTCAATTTACGATGGCCCTATAAATATGAGACCTCCAAGTCACCCTGTTGTCATCAGTCCTGCTCAGGTTTTACAAACTTAGAGCTATGGCTTCCTTGATTCAGTCTATCCACCTATATAGTGCAGGCTGGATCCAGACTGCAGAAATAATGCAGTTTGACATCACTTTAACTACTATGGTTCATGTTATGGAATTCTGGGGTTTTCACTTTTATGAGATTTTTAGCCTCTCTGTCAGAGAGCTCTGGTGCCACATCAAAACTACAATTCCCAGAAACCCACAGCACTGACCTATGACATTTAAAGTGGTGTCAAACTGGATTATTTTTGCAGTACAAATGCAGCCATAGTCTTCTTCTTTTTCTGCTGCCTTCTTCATAATATAACCAAAGTACAACAGTCTCATCTTAGTCATCTTGGCTTCTAAGGAGAGTTCAGGCTACCCACAAACCCACAAAAAATTCAGTTCAGACTATATTTTCTCTAAGACCATTTTTAGTGGTCCTTGGTATCCATAAGAGTCTCATCAAACATCACATTTCATTTCAAATAAGTCAATTTGTCTGACAATAACAACAATTCAACACTTTCCACCAACTTTTAAAGTTATGTGGGGACAAGGGGAGTGGATTTTGTGTGAAATAACTTTTGTGTTTTTTTAATACTGATCATAACTTTTCTGGACTCAGAGTTGGTGCTACCATTAGGCTCAAATGACAAACATTTTCGAATTAGATATATCCTACCTACTGAACAAGGAGATGATGCAGTGGTGTGCCTCTTCCTCTCAGAGAAGAGATCAATGTCACCCAGAGAAGGAATAGGACATTACTGTGACATTCCTATGAGTCTTGCAGCAAAGGCCAGCCCTACACACATGTAGCTATTTCCTGATTCAGCCAGATCTCAAGTAGAACTGGCATGGGGGGGGGGACTGTCACTGTGATCACTCCCATATCCTGCTTGCCTTCTTCTCTGGGAGTGAGGGTGCAGGTGACACCACTATATCTTCCTTCATCCTTTTTCTTACATGTGACAGGAAACAAAGATGTAGCTGTGTCACAAGAGTGTGGTTCATTGCAAAGCAGATTGGTTCAAATTAGCAAAAGTAATATGTGCAAGGTGTGTGTGTTTCAAGGTTTACTTCTGCAACAGCAATAGGTATACACTTTATGAAGTCAGTGTTAGAAGGCCAAAGAAAAGATTTCAGAGTCCCTCTTATATACCTTTATAACTTGCTAACATACATTCCAAAGGTAACATACATTCGGCCTGGGGCCGAAATTAGGGTTCTGTAAGGCTGGGTGTCTGCACATGCCCAGCCATACTATCAGCGTGCGGGCGCCATGATTGTACGTGCTCATCCATGCGGGGTGCACAATGTCTGTATGGGGCAACGCACAAACAGCACCATGCCACGTGTGAGCGCATCATCATTGTTATGTTATCTCTTTTCCTCTGATCCATTTAACATAGCAGATAACATATTCAATGTATGTGAAATTCAGTTGACAAGAACTTTGTGTAGTTTATATCATAGAATCTGTCACTTTAAACTAGGATTGTAATCAAGAAATGTAATTAACAGTCGCAAATCAAGGTGGAAGCTTCAGTTCTCACTAATGTGTCAAAACATTGGATGGCATCAGGGGATATGTGAACCTCTTTCTTCCAGGGAATCCTGTACTGGGACAATATGCCAAGAATGAATATAAGAGCTGGCACTTCACCTTCTGCTTTAGGCAGCAAGAGAAATTGGACTACCACTGCTGGTTCTTTTCTGACTTTCTTTATTTTTTTCAATTGGAAGAATAAGGTTGCATGTCCTGAAAAATGAACACCATGACTTCTTCTGTCAGTTTCATTTCTATGTCTTTTCTCTAATGTGCAACTTTCTTGTCTTTGCATCTAATAGGTATATGGGGATAAGTCAGATCATGTTTTGTACTCCCAAAATGTATCTCTGGTTTTTTTTGTTTTTTTGGTAAAAAGCTGCTACACTTATACACTCTGACTGGAATATAGTGCACCTCTTTGGGTGAAAAATGGAGACATTAATGACTGCCTTAATGTTTTTCATAGGCTTCCAAATCTCAGTGCTTTATTTCTATTGATTTTATAATGAGAGTTCATGAGACAATGGAAATAGCTGAGTTTCTCAACCCACTATACCTTCTGTTGCTGTCCCATATAGTGTCCTCAATAAAAAGAAAAGAAAAATAGCCATGAAGTAACTCTTTTTTATAGTCCCAATCATTACAAGGCTTGTAGGAATTATTAGGCACTGTAAGTGCAGATTTTAAATGCTTTACTTTCTTGACAAATTAAAACTGTTAGCCATTGAATGGTCCACATTTTTTTAAAAAAAAAATTCTTTTAGATACGTTTACAAAAATGCCTAGGACAATTTTCTATTTTTGACCTAAATTTCCAGAATAGTCTCTTTAAAAAGAAAAAAGAGGAATCATCTTTACAGCAAATCAGACTCAAATTGATGCTAACAATGATGCTACACACTACTGCTTCTGCATCTGCTGCTGTTCTTTACTATGAGACATTGGGTTGTGGAAGTGAGTCATGTTAAATAAGAAGCTCTACTTTGGGGAAAAATGAATTGATTCCCCCATAAATGGGGTTTCCTCCCTCAAATTTGGAATATATGTTTTTGTATATTGATTTTGCTTATTTACAATTGAAATGTTGTATTCTACAAGTACAACCTACTGTGGGAGTAAGTCTCATTGATGATCATGACACTTACCTCTGAATCAACGTGCATAAAATATGGCTGGATTTCCAGGAAATATTGAAATATAACAAGTTCATTGGAATAAGAAAACCAGGAGGCTTATTCACTGTAACTATGGAGTTTATCACACAGGGACCATATATACCTCCATCCTGATAATGATTAAAACATCTTCATCTCACAAACGCATGCAAATGTGCAAATGATTTTCACACCCAGGAAACAATAATGCTTTAGAGGCCCTTTACTAAAGCAAGAAAGAGGGTACAGTGCACATTTGGTTTTCAAACAGATGCATGTAAATCCTGTTGATGGTTTGGGAATCACATTTTTGCATGTGTGCACAGAATTAGTTGTGTCATCAGAAGTCACCAGAGTACACATGGCAGCAAACAAAATCACTCAGAGAAATAAGCAATTCTATTTAAACATTTTTGTTTAGGAAAATGTACTATACTGTCCCTTACTTTCCCAGAAATGGTATCCAATCTAAGTAAAAACAACAGAACATTACCCAAAAGATAGGAACATTTAAAAAAAGCATAAAAGACTGCTTTCCTCTCAGCAATCGGGCATGATGAAGTAGCATCAGAAGTAAACTCACCCCAAAGAACCATGGGAAATTTGGCAACAGGTAAAAAACTGTGAGAATCCTGTGAATAAACCACAAATAGGTTTCACACTAGAGCAATTTCACAAAAAAGTGATAACATGAATTAAATGTAAAAGAATTCATGATATTTTATCCAGAATGACTAATTGCTGTTTCATGTCTCTTTCTGGTTGATTCTTAGTGGTCTGTACACAACATTGCATGAAAACTAATTGTGCAATTGCACCTAATACATTGGATAATCATGGTTCTTAAACTTTTAAACTTCCAATTTTCCCCGTGTGATAAACTCCTATGAGTAGGTTGAGTGATTAATTGATCAATACCTTCATGGAAGAGCTGTGATCTGTTTGGCCTACAGTATCAGATAAAAGATTCTCTAACTGCTTCCAAATGAAATTGCTGAACTGGAGCTTTTATATGTTGTTTAAATTATAGATGAACAGGCCTATATTTTATACAACCTAGCCAAGATCACACTGAAAGTATTGTAATATGATGACATCACAAACAGTACATTATATAGAGAGTTAGTTACATTCATAGTAGTCCTACTGATATCACTGAGACATAACTTTATCATGATTAACTTGATTATCTCTGGTTTAAAAGGGGCTAGTCTAATGATAACAAAAGCTGGTTGGAACTACATGACTATATTATAGATCAGCACCATGACCATGGTTCCCTACTGTTTAACTATACAGTACCACCATCATGAATTCTACCTCATCAGCTGCTTGACAAATTCTTTATCTTGTAGTCCTACGAAGACAGTAAAAACAGCCCTTGGGAGGCATCAGATGTGGCAGATCAGGCACAAAGTGCACAGTCCTGTTAATAATAATAATAATAATATTTCTACCCCACCTCTCCAACAAGATCGAGACGGCTTACATCAATAAAATCCATACAATACAATAGAATAAAATACCACAATCCCCCTCTCCTTAACCCAAAATCAAGAACAATAAGTACAAACATAACAATAACTACAATAAAATACAATTAAGATCATTAAAACAATTACTAAAACAAGAAATAGGGCAGTCAATGGGATAGTCAATAGGATGGTCCATGTCAGTGGGGGCAACTGAGTCAATTATTCTGGGAAGGCCTGTCAGACGAGATCCATCTTGACAGCCTTTTTAAAGCTGTCAAGGTTGGTAATATGCTGGATCTCTTCCTGCAGACCATTCGATAATTTGGGAGCAACAGATGAAAAGGCCCTCTGAGTAACCACGGCCAGTCTGGTCTTTGTTGGCTGCAATAAATTTTTTCCAGAGGACCTAAAGTGTAGGGTGGATTATGCGGAAGAAGATGATCCAGCAGATAGGCTCGACCCAAGCCATGTAGGGATTTAAAGTTTTTCACCAGAACTTTATACTGTGCCCAGAAATTAATAGGTAGCCAGTGAAGAGATTTTAAAATCGGTGTTATATGGTCCCCTCTTGATCTCCTGGTGACCAATCTGGCTGCCATATTTTAAACTAATTGAAGTTTCAGGAATAGGCCCAAGTGTAGCCTCTTGTAGAGGGCAATACAGAAGTCAAGTTGTGAAGTTACCAGTGCTTGTACCACAGTTCTTAGGTCTCCAGGCTCCAGGAAGGGGCACAGCTGGCATATCAGCCGAAGCTGATATCATGCACTCCAGGCCGTTGCACCCATCTAAGCTGACATCTGAAGTGACGGATCCAGGAGCACCCTCAAGCTGCAAACACAGTCCTTTAGGGGACATGTGATGCCATCCAGGACCGCTTGACAAATCTCCATACTTGGGTTAGGGGTTGCAACAACAAATACCTCGGTCTTATCTGGATTCAGTTTCAGTTTGTTTTTCCTCTTCCAGTCATTTACCGCCTTATGGCATTCATTCAGAGGGGAGATATCATCCTTATATAATGCTGTAGTTCGAGACATGGAGAGAGATATATGGGTGCCATCAGCGTACTGATAACACCCTGTCTATGCCTCTGGATAATCTCTCCCAGCAGTTTTAAATAGCATGCATTTAGATAGATAGATAGATAGATAGATAGATAGATAGATAGATAGATAGATGATAGATAGATAGATAGATATCCCACTCTTTTCCCAGGACTAGGACGCATTAATCATTTGGGATGCCATATTAAATGGCATCTTAAGGGAGACCGTATTAAAGCTCCATTTTAGAGGAGTAACTGTCCCCAAGCATCACCATCTGGAATCTACCTGAGAAATAGAACTGGAACTACTGCAATGCAGTGCCTCCGATCCCCAACTCCTCCAGGCATTCCAGAAGGATATTATGGTCAATGGAATTGAAAGCCGCTGAGAGGTCCAAAAGTATCAACAGGGTCACACTTCCGCTGTCGATACTTAGGTGGGGATCATCCACTAAGGCAACCATGGCAGTCTTGACTCCATATCATGCCCTAAAGCCAGCTTGAAATGGATCTAGATAATTTGTTTCATGCAAGACTGTTTGGAGTTGAAGAGCAACAGCCCTTTCAATCACCTTGCTTAAGAATGGAATTTGAGAGACTGGTCTACAGTTTTTCATGTCCAAGGGATCTAGGGAGAGCTTTTAAAATAATAATAATAATAATAATAATAATAATAATAATAATAATAATAATAATAATTTGTATTTTGCTTTTTCACAAAGTAATCAAAGCGGATTCCAACAGCATACAATTT
>NC_056526.1:161954564-161978699 GCF_019175285.1 Sceloporus undulatus | reverse complement strand
CAAAACCCCAAAACCCCAACCCTCCCATCATAAAAACAGTGATCAACCCATAAAAAGAGATTAAACATCAAAAAATTTAAAACTATCCAATAGTTTGGATAGATTAGCGGAAGAAATGAATATTTCTCTGGGGGAGGGACAGAGGTGATGGTATCAATCAATTTTGGTTTCGGTATCAATAGAGGCGTCAATAGAGGGAGAAGCAAGTTTAATGGATCTAATGGATCTAATCTAGTTTGGGAAGGCCTGACAGAAGAGATCTGTCTTAATAGCCTTTTTGAAGGCTTCCAAGGTGGTAATATGGTGGATCTCTTCTAGCAGGTCATTCCAGAGCCTGGGAGAGGCTGAGGAGAAGGTCCTCTGGGTCACCACTGAAAGTCTGGTCCTCTTAGGTTGCAGCAGATTCTTCCCAGAAGACCGAAGTGTGATGGAAGATTATATGGAGGTAGGCGCTCCCACAAGTAGTCAGGACTCAAGTCATGTAGGGCTTTAAAGGTTAGAACCAACATCTTGTACCTTGTGCAGAAACTGATAGGCAGCCATTGGAGAGATTTTAGAACCATTGTAATATGGGCAGTTCTAGATGTGACCGTGACCAGCCTGGCAGCCATATTTTGTACCAATTGAAGTTTCCGAACTTGGCACGAGGGTAGCCCCCTGTAGAGCGCGTTGCAGAAGTCAAGTCAAGAGGTTACCAGCGCATGCACTACTGTTTCAAGGTCTTCCTGCTCCAGGAAGGGCCGCAGCTGACGTATCAGCCGAAGATGATAGCAAGTGCTCCTGACCGTTGCATCCACCCGAACCATCAGTTGAAGTGACGAGTCCAGGAGCACCCCCAAGCTGCAGACAGAGTCCTTCAGGGGAAGTGTGACTCCATCCAGAACTGGCTGGCACAACTCCATTCACGGAATAGGGGTCCCTGTTGCAAGTACCTCCGTCTTACCTGGCTTCAATTGGAGTTTGTTTTCTGTCATCCAGTCCATTACCACATTAAGACAGGCATTCAGAGGAGAGATGCCATCCTTAGTCACTGCATCAGTCTGAGACATAGATGTTTATCACACTATACTCTTAAAGTGCTACAATTCCACTTTGACTCCTCTAGCTGCCTCCTGTTGCATTCTGGTATTGGCAGTTTTAAGGAGGGGTATTTAGAATACCTGAGAATTCTAAATGCTCCTCCTTAAAACTGCAAATCCCAGAATGCAACAGGAGGCAGCAGGAGGAGTCAAAGTGGAATTGTAGCACTTTAAGAGTATAGTGTGATAAACATCATAGAGAAATATATTTGGGTGTCATCAGCGTAATGATAACACCCCGCCCCATGTCTCCAGATGATCTCGCCCAGTGGTTTCATGTAAATATTAAATAGCATTGGGGACAGAATCGTGCCTTGAGGGATGCCCAACTTGAGCTCCCTCTTGGCCGAACAACTGCCCCCAAGTGACACATCTGGAATCTGCCCGAGAGGTAGAACCGGAACCACTGGAGTACAGTACTCCCAATTCCCAACTCTCTCAGGCATTCCAGAAGGGATACCATGGTCATACTACTGCTTCCTTTAGACAACATGGAAATTCACCCTCCCTAAGAGATGCATTAACAATATATCTTAGATAAGTCCTATGCATCTCCTCCTTGGATGACCAGCCATGAGGGCAAGTTGTCTTCTTCACACTTCCAAGGAGCTTGTCCACATCCTCAGTACTAACAGTCTCAAACTGATCCAGTATGAGCTCTCTCTCTCTCTCTCTCTCTCTCTCACACACACACACACACACACACACACACACACACTGTTCTCACCTTATAGAAGAACCAAAAGTCCAATATTGATTGCTTTGTAAATTCAAAGAGAGAGTCTAATTATTGTAAGATATGAGCAACAAGAGGAGTGGAATGCTACAGAGTTTGGAAGCAATTAGCAGGGACAGCAAGATTTCACACTTTGCAAAAAAATGGCAGTCTAAAATTACAAAGCAGAGAAAAACCAATGTAATTATCAAGAAACAGACAAAGCATGGATGAGGTAGTAAATGAATCTAGACATTCTAATATGAAGAAAATTGCAAATCAGAAACAATAAAAGCACAAGCCTAAAAATAAAAGTTCAGATGTTATATCACATGCTGGAAAAATGAGGTATACATATAGTTGATGTCTTTCATTCCCCCAATATTGATTATCTGTATTTTTTGTAATGGCATAATATGCATACATATGGCATCATATGCACACGTATGAAAGTATACATATGTGTATAGGTGTGTACCTAATTTCAGAGTACAAAACATGGGTGATTAAATTTGGCTTTTTACAGTTGTGCAGATACAACCTAATATGTTTCCACATTGTAGAAATTAAGTAGTTTAACTTCCATGACTCTATCCTAAAGAATTTTGGGATTTGTAGTTAAGTGCTGTATCAGAGCTCACTAATGCTGATACCTCATCAAACTAGAAATTCCAAAATTCTAGAGGATGGAGCCATGACAGTTACAGGAATATCAAACTGTTTTATTTCTGCAGTGTGCATACATATCTACTTAAAATTGTCTTCATTTGTTACTATCTTACTGGGTTCACTATAATGATCTGATCTTGAACCTATTTCTTATAAACAAGGTTATACAATAATTTATACTGTAACAAATCCTTACAGTTGCAACACATGTTTGAATTGTGATTTTGAATTGAACCATGGTCATTCTTTGTGCAGGGAGGGGGCAGAAAAAAATAGCTCAGTAGAATCGTATAATTTTGCTGTCTTTTATCAATTTATCTATTATATTTTGATCTTGGTGTGGCAACTTCATGATAACACTATGAAATAGATGACTCAAGAGATATTAGCAAGATGCTTTTCATTAACTCATGAATGAGAAGAAAGATAACATCAATTAGCTGTACCACTAACTTCAATGAGACTCTTGGCCCATGCCCAGCAATTAACTGAATGCCATAAACATGTGGAGGCATACATTCAATTGAATAAGACAGTCATCACCGATTCCAATAAAATATGAAAATCCAGGAGCATATATTTGCTCCTCAGTTTGAAACTAACATGTCCACTTAATCTATATTGAAAATACTATCATCACCATCACCATCAGCCACCCCATCACCAATATCATCTTTATTTTTATCCTGCATCTCCCTGCAAAACTAAACTCAAGACAGCTCAGAAGTGAGGCCCAAGATTGCTTATAACAAGCCATTATAATATTTTCATTCATCAGATTCTGTTCTGAAAGACACATTAAACTGTATATTTCCCAAATGACACATTTCATTTCATCTGCACTCACAGTTCTTATTTCTACATTTTCCTATCCCACTGAGATTTTAATTGAACATATTGGGATTGTTTGCTGGGTTAAAAAGGGTTTGCAAATTTCAAAACAATTAAAGAAACAGTCCGGTGCTATTACATCTATTAAACTAATTTCCTTGCCTTTCATTTAAAGGTGGTCCACATACATTATTTCACATACTAGGATCACAGCAGTATAATTTACTGTGCATATTATCTTTATTTGCCACAAAGCACTGGAACCTTTCTTCATGTTTATTTGTACTACATTTTAAAAGGGTGGTTCTATTTTTTAATTCAGCCCACTCTGCTGATATACCTGTTTACAAGTGATGTTTACAGATATGTGTAATCTGAGCATATATGAAAAAATGTACACTACAAGAGAATTGAAAGTGGTGAGAAGAAAGGATAATGAATCAGCATATCAAAAAAGAAAATGACAATTTGTAGATTTGTTTTTGTGTACTTTTGAGACATTTTCCAACTCAAGGTGATCCTAAAAGTGATTTTCTTGGAAAAATTTGTTCAGGGAGGTTTTGCCTTTGCCTTCCTCTTCAACTTAAAGAGTGTGACTTAAAGTCACCCAATGGTTTTCATGGCTGAGTGCTGATCTGAACCCAGGACTCAGGTTGTAGTCCAATGCTCAAACCACTATACCATGGTGAGTCCCAATTTCGAGATAACTGTGGTTAAATATTCAAGCCAGGAGTAACTCAGTGATGATTCTCATGTGAATTCTACTACTGTTTTGGCTTGAGCAAAGGGGTGGTAGTATCTATGTTCCATTCCATGACATGAGTATGTGGTGTGTTTTCTCTGCTTTCAGCTGGAATGGTTGGAAAACATGATTTCACTGGACTTTTATGCCAGAAGATTCTAAATCCATCTTCTGTTGAACACAGTGTAGGGACTAGAGATCGCATTACAAGCATACAATAGATAATTGAGCACACCAGGGAATTCCAGAAAAAAATCTGCATGTGCTTTATTGACTACACCCAAGGGTTTTTTTTGTATAGATTTTTATTGAATTTCATAAAATAAAGCATAAAACAAAACAAAATATTAATTACGCATATGTTATTTTGCTCTTTACATTGATCATCCCCCCTCCCATGTCCTTTCTCTATTCTCTGAAGTGACTGTGTTTATCTGAACACTTCTATTGTCACTTTCTATCTTTCTGTCTAAACTCAAAGTCTTCTTGCATGTATCTTTCTATACCCTTCCTTTTTCTGTATACTTCCTTGCACATAAAAATAATATTTCTTACTTAGATTTTCTAAACACATATTTACATATTTTCCTCTGATCTCAAGTAGAATTGATGTTATTTATATGAACTTAATTAAAGTATAATATCTATATGTGTATCTAGATTTTCTCTCAGATAACGTATCCAAGGATCCCAGTCTTTCTTAAATTTATTTACCAATCTCTTGTTTATAAAACAAGACAGTTTGTCCATCTCCATATAATCGTACATTCTAAGAGTCCAATTTTCTATATCTGGAATCTTCTCTGATTTCCACATAGATACCAACAGCAGTCTAGCTGCACTGATCATGTAAAATAAGAGTTTTCCATGTTTCCTTTCTAAATCTTCGTTATCTATCATATTTAACAAAAATATTTTGGGGTCTTTGTCTAAGTTTATCTTGAGGACCTCTTGTATTTTTTGGTGTACAGTAGAGTCTTGATTATCCGACATAAATGGGCGGGCTGATAGTTGGATAACCGAAAATGTTGGATAATCCAGAGGGTCCAAGAAAAGCCTTGAAATTACTATGAATTGCAAACGTACTGAAGTTTTAATGCAGTAACAGTAAAAGTAAAGTTGCAGTAACGTTATAGGAATAACATTGTAATGTATAAACAGTCCTCTAAAAATGTAAAGAAATCACTGATCAACATTGTGATGCACAATATGTACTGTATAAACAGTTCAGTCCTCTGAAAATGTAAAGAAATCACTGAGCAGCGACGTTGGATAATCCGGAATGTTGGATAATCGAAGGTTGGATAATCGAGACTCTACTGTATTTCCATCCAGAATTTATTAATTTTTTTACATTTTCACCAGCAGTGTATCATATTTCCTATTTCTTCTTTACACTTCCAGCATTTATTTTGCATATTTCGTGGCATCTTAGAAATTATCTCTGGGGTCAAATACCATCGATATTGCATTTTTATCAAAATTTCTTGGATTGCATAATTTTGAGTATATCTAATTCTTCGTTTCCAATTTTTTCCCCATTGCTCCAGTTGAATATTTTGGCCGAAATCCTGTGCCCATTTAACCATACAATTTTTTTATAGTTTCTTGTTCCATTTCTTGTTTCAGGAGTAGTTGATAAATTTTAGAAATTTCTCTTGGTCCTTCGTGTGTCACAGTCTTTTCAAATTTGATCTCTCCTTTGCCTATTCCTCTTAATTTCATGCCCTGATCGAATCTTTCTTTTAATCTTCTATATGTAAACCAATTACAGTTATATCCTGCTTCATGAAGCTCCTTTTCTGATTTCATTATCCTTTGATTATTTTCTATTTTAGTTAGATCATCCTATGTTACCCATTTTCCACATGTTAATTTTTCATGCGTTAAGAAAGCCTCATTTATGGATACCCACAAAGGTATTTTAGAAAACCATCTTTCTTTAATTTTTTTTTCCATACGTGATATATTGCTTTTCTTATAATATGGTTGTTAAATTCCTTGTTTGCTTTGATTTTATCATAAAATAGGTATCCATGTAGACCAAATAGCAAATCTGCTCCTTCTAAATTAATGACTACACCCAAGTCTTTGACTGTATAGATCACGAAAAGGAATGGCTTGCATTTGGAGGAATGGGAATGACACAACATTTGATTGGTCTGATGTGTAATTTGTACTTAGGACAAGAGACTGCCATCAGAATAGAATATGGAGAAACAGAATGGTTGCCAATCTGCAAAGGGGTCGGGCAAGGCTGCATTCTATCACCCTATTTATTCAATCAGTCTACAGAAAGCATTATACACAGAGCAGGCATAGATTCAGAGGCAGGAGTGAAGATAGGAGGAAGGAACTTTAACAACCCAAGATTCACAGATATAAAGACCTGGAACAATTATTGAAGAAGGTCAAAGAGGAAAGTGCCAAGTTGGGCTTAATGGTGATCATTAAGAAAACAAAAAAACAATGACTGGAGAAGATCTACAAGAATTCATTCTAGATAATGAGAAAATTGAAATAGTCAAAAAGTTCCCATATCATTGCTCAAAAATTGATCAGAATGGAGCAGTTAATAAATCAGAAGAAAACTAGTATTGGAAGGATAGCTATGAAAGACCTGGACAAGATTATAAAGTGAAAAGATATAACTCTGTTTTAATTACACACATTTTAAAACACATACATTACTGTGTACACTCCTGAGAGCAGCAAAAATACAACATTCATCAGGAAAACAGATGTGAAGAGTACTTCAATTGCTTTTTTTTTTTTTTATCCTAGCTTCTATTGGATATTTTTATGAAAGTTGATAAAAAGTGTTTTGTGGGGGGGAAATCATTTGTACAAATAAGTGCCTTGCACAGCACACAATAGTTCATGTGTAGTGGTGTGTGTGTGTGTGTATCACACAATACCAACTCTTATTCATGCAAAACAACCAATGTGAAATTTTCACAAAATTTTTCTGTACTAGCAACAACAACAACAAAACAACTCCCAAACGTTAAATTGCAAATAACCTCTTATAATCTCAGCTAGTAGAGAGAAACCTTTTCATAGTTTTCATTCTGGCATTTGGGACCAAAACTGAGAGAGAGCAAGAGCAAAGAGCGAGAGCAAGAGAGAGAGAGACGATCACATCCATTGAGATTCCTTCAGTCCCTATGAGGCACATATAACTGTGGCTAAAATTGAGATCATGGTAGATTTTTGTTTGTCACTTTGTTTTTATCTTGTCTAAATGAGCTTGTGCTTCTCTGCACATTGATTGAAAGTGGGATTTTTTTCTTTCCTGGAATTGTCAATGGTCTTCTCAGACTTTGTGTCATAAGCTGATACCACCCTAATTTAAACTTTGGCTTCCTATTACTAAGTCTACATCAGAAGATTAAAAACTTTCTGCTATAGATTTTTTAAATAGAAAGTGACAGTTTAATTTGGCAGAGCTGTGCTGAAAGGGTACTTAAACCTAACAGAGAATGCTAACATCAGCAACCTTCAGAACAGCTAAGAGTGAAAACAGAACATGAATAATTAACAGTCAAAGTTGGAAGGTTTCTGGGGGGTTTTTGGGGAGAAAAAGAACTTCATTTATATTTAGTAAACTTTAATACCTATATTGTATTAATAAATATTACAAATGAATTTTAAATATGTTTACTTTGGGAAACTTTTTTGTCCTCTTATCCTATTGAAAGCCATGAAGTTATTTTTTTTTTAAAGAGGACACATGTATCCTCTTTAGATTTCATCAGCTGCTCTAGAGCTAAAGGAAAGAGCAGCTGGAATAAGAAGCATTATAATTTTCTTCATTTGATAAATACGCTTTCATTAGCCTCTGCATCATAAAGTAATAGCTGCATATCTGGATGCTCCAATATCATTTTTTAAAGGTTTATTAAGAATAATTGTTGATTGACTCCTAGACATTTCCCCCCATTATTTTTTCCAAATTCTGAAAACACAAGTATTTTTTGTCATTCTAGGCCAACATTACTTCCATGGCCTGTAATTTTATGAAGAGTGTCTCATCTGTCTCTAGATTTGTTGTTAACTGTTGTCAAGTTGGCCCTGACTCTTGGTGATCCTGTGGATGAGACATCTCCAAGACTCCCTATCCTCCACTGTTCTGCTTAAGTCTTGTAGAGCTATGCCCATGGCATCCCTAATTGTGTCTAGCCATCTGGTGTATGGTCTTTCCATCTTTCTACTTTCCTCCATCTATCCTAGCATTATTGTCATTTTGAGTGAGTCATGCTTTTTCATGAAGTGGCCAAAGTACAACAGTTTCCATTAGTGGTTTGACAAACCATTTTTTTCCCTTCTCATCCATTCAGAACTTTATGATAATTTTTTAAAAAAATATTTGTTTCAAAAGTCCTACTTTGAAAAGGTGATTTTGTCTCTTCCTGTCAGCAGCTAGTGAAGTATTTTTCACAGATTTCCCGAATGACAATAAAAGACAAGTCGAAAATTTACACTAATTACATGTGTTGGTGCTAATTTAATTTGCATTTCAATCTCAATTACCATGTCAAAAAGAAGTTTGGCAGAGGTTTAAAGAACGTTCCTCTGCTTAAAAAAACCTGAAGTCATGCAAAAAGAAGAAAAAAACTGAGTCTCAATGAATGAACTTGGATTGCAGCCCCAACAAGAAATGGTAGAGTTGGGGGGACCCTTAAGGACCATCCAGTCCAACCCCCTTCTCCTATGAAGTAATACATAGGAATATATAGGATCCTACAGGACATGTAGTCTGACCTCCTGTTCAACTTCAGGATGGCACCGGAAGATGTGACCAACCAAGGGTTTTCTTGGCATAAAGAAGAGTTTTGCCATGGCCTGCCCCTGAAGCTGAGACAGTGTGACCCTCACAGAACAGAAGGGGTGGGTGGCAATTGGTAATGCTCTTCTGCCAAGCAGGAATTCTGCCATGGAGAAATCTTGGCCAAAACCCTTCTACCATGAAGAAATAACTAGGATTTTAGGGTTGGACTTGAAATGTCTCAGTGTGTTCTTATTAGCTTGGGAAGCTTTGTTGAAAACTAATTACTTACACACTGTTTTCATGTGAGACATTTCAAACCCATCATCCATCTTATTATTATTATGTTATAATGTAATGGGAGGGAGGGACAGGAATAGTTTTGAAGAGTTATAACTGATTCATCACATCTGGGATCAAGTCATGGAGGAACTTTTCAAGTCTTGATTGTCCTTAGGCAGAAAAGACCTAAGCATGAATATTAATGGGAATGTCAACTACAGAAGAACAATTAAATCAGCTATTGAATGGTGAATCAACACTTATGTATATCGTATAGATACAATGGACCATCTCAATATCATAACCAACCCTGGTTTTGTTTGTTTGTTTGTCTGATTGTTTGGTAATCCGAACCAGGGTAGATCTATTAAATCATCTATTGACTGGTGAGCCAACTCCTGTGCAAACCTCAGAGATTAAATAGATGTGCTGAAATTGGGATTATGAATATGATCCAGCGCACTAATCATTTTTATTTTAAATAAAAATATCAGGTCTACTTTTTTAAAAAAAATAAAGAGGCCAAGTAAGAATGTAAGCATGATCAAGAGAACCAAGTAGAGGTGTCAAAAATGATAGTGTCAATGTGATTTAATCTATAATTATTATTTTCTTACTGTCCTCACTACCAGTGAGGAGTTTCTGTGGGATATTTTGCATAGATGCTAAAACTTCTTTGTGTACTACATAACTAGTACATGGTACTACATAACTTGAGTAAATAGGGTTGCCATTCAGTGCTATAGCTTTGGCAGCAATTGTCTGCCATTTTCCCTGGATCCTGAGGCTCTGAGGTACAAATCTGTGGTGTATTTGGAGCCATTTTAGATTGTGCTGTGTTTAAGGTATGTAAGTGTGATCTGAAACAAAAACCACCTGTCCGTTGAGGAGATAAGCTGAAGGCTTACATACTTCTTTTTAAACTTTATTTTATTTTCCCAAATATTCTTTTCATTTGTTACTTCTCATGCTAACCTTTCCCCAAAAATTCTTACTTTTCTTATTATATCAATTATCATCTGCATTTCACTATTTTCTGTTTACCTCACAGTTTTGAAAAATGTTGATCATGCCATGACTAAACTAAGAGTGATTTTTCCCTTTTTCAACTTTATTAAATTTAAAAAGAAAAAAACTGATTAATTCATCAGCTACTTTTGTTCTAAAACAGTACCAAATCTAATACTTTATTCCTATTCCCATTGTTACTATTTTCCCCATTTGTCTTTCATATATACCAAAACTTTTTTTCAGTGTTCCAGATACTCTTGTTTCAAATTTGTTTTCAGTTTTGTGGTTAACATATCTAGTTTCAACATGTTGTAACTATAAGGCTTATATACTTTCTTATAGGTTGGATTGGATCCATTAACATCCCCTCTGCCCAGTACCTCACTTTTCCCTGTGGCTGGGCTCAATGTTGCCATGCTCTTGTACTGTCTTACAGGAAAGGGATGGATGTGTGTGTGTGTGTGTTTTTTTATGTCCAAGAGACAAGGAGAGAAACATAAGACAGAAAGTTAGAGTGGCATTCACATAAAATAACACAAACCCCTCTCTATAAGGCTGAGCCAAGATAACCTGAGGCAGAGAAGTGTTTCACTTCCTCCAGTTAACAGCTTACAGTACCCAACATCAACTCAGTTATTTTGTCATGTGAGGATGAAAATTCCATAAGCACCTTTGCTTATGTCCATGGCAATGAAAAACAAATACAGTCATGAGTTAATAACTAACAACTGATTGTCTTTTTGCAGTATTCAAAATTGGCTTTCCTCAAGCAGTTGTCTGAATTTGTTCAATGGTCGGGTTGGTCCTGTGTCCAATGGCACACCAAGAAAGTGTGGAAGAATAAGGAAATATCTAGGCAGATCTCTTTTGGGAAAGCATTCCATGATTAGGCTGATGATTTGACAATAGAAAATATTCTTTAGGAATTTTTATCTTACCTCCTGCATAGGAAAAGCATAAAATATGTAGACAATTGCTCTGAAAAACAGACATTCAGTCTAAGAAAGTATATATGCAGGGGAGTTCTAATTTGAGCATACAGTTTCCCCTGAACTACATACAAGAGTTTTCCCATTGCCTACAGTGGAAATAATCATACTGCATCAACAAATGCTGAACACTGAAGACAACAGACAGGAAAGAATCAACTCATTTTGAATGTGGTCTTGTGGAAGAGTTCTACGGACACTATGGACTGACAAAAAGGATGCATTTAACTTGGATTTGGGGATGGTGATAGCCCATTTGCATTGACAGAACATGTGACCCCTCTGCCTGCATCTGGAGACTTCATTGCCAAAAAGATTTTTAAAAGGGGTTTAAGAACACATCAAACCTGAACTCTCCCAAGAAACCAAAATGACTACATTACTGTTCTTTGGATATATCATCAGGCAACATGACCCATTATGAAAAACTATCATGCTTGTTAAGATGGAGGGCAGTAAGAAGAGAAAGACCACATTACAGGTGGATACAAACTGCTGCCATACTGCAGAAATAATGCAGTTTGACATAACTTTAATTAATGTCACCATCCTATAGAATCCTGGGATTTTTAGTTTGTTGTGGCACTAGCATCTTCTGACAGAGAAGGCTAAATATCTCATAAAACTACAAAGACAGGTAAAGCTGTGTTAGAGCCAAGACAGTTAAAGCTGTGTTAAACTGCATTAATTCTGCTGTGTAGATGCACCCTCAGTCAAGGAAGTGATGACCCAAATTTGCAAGACTTTAGCAGGGTTGTTATTTCAGGGTGTCATTGAGGCTTCTCACTCATAAAGTCCCCATAAGTCAAAATCAATTTATGGCAATTAACAAAAAATAAAATAAAATAAAATAAAATAAAATAAAGGCATTCATTCATGCAAGAAGCATGAAATGAATACAGAATACTTGTAATACAACACAGATGTGTACAGCACACTAGTACCCTCATTTTCTATATGGTTGGTATTATTACTGTTGTTATTATTATCTTTATCATTATGGTACAGTCTCAGGAGGACTACAGTATGCAGAATTTCTAGGCTTTAGCTGTACTTGTGAAGTCAATGGATAATGATATCTTGCCCTAAACTTTAAGAAGTCAATTTATTCCTTTAAGTATACACATCACTTAACAATAACAGACACGGCTATTATGTATTATGATTGATTAAAACATGGCTCCAACATCTTGGCCTGGGCAGACATTACACCAAAAAGAAAACAAACTCTCATTGCCTGTCAATGTCATCTTTGTACAAGAGACTGAGTGATTAATGAGCACAAGAAACACTTTAGAGAATAAAGAATCTTCTATGGAGATGAAATTGAAATGAAGGCCTTTAAAGTTTCCCTTAAAGATGAGGTTAGTTGGAATTGAACTTCTACCTGGTCTTTATTAGAATGCTATGTTCTGATAACTCCCCATCCATTAGATTTTGTATGTTTTGGGGGGGAAATTAGTTGAATAGTTCAAATGGAATTAAACAAAATCAGCAGGTTTTTTTTGGGGGGGGGGTGCTTATATCAGTTCAGATCATGATTCTACTACTGAGCTATAGCCCTTCCTTTTGGAATGAGATAACTTCTACCTATGAGAGTAGTCAATTCAGATGAATGCCAAATCCAAGCTGATTTGGAAAGATTTAGGAAATATTCAAATAGAAGTCAGATATGTTCCAAAACAGACCCATCTGAATCTGAACTTTTCTGAACTTTTGTTTGTGATTAGTAGTCATAGAAGATGAGAGACACTGACAGCTTCTCTGTGGTGCTTCATACAATCCCATCCCAATTATCTATGAAAAGAATGTACCGGGATGGGAAGGAGGCTGCCTGATGGTTTAGTTTTGTGACTGACAGCTGTGGTTTTAAACCAAAGAATGAAGACACTATGGCTCTCCTATTTACTTTGAATCATAACATTTGGTGAAGTTCCATCAATATGCCCAGCTTGAACTGGGCTTCCTAGCACTTTTCTCTTTCTACTAGTAGAGGGATGCCTGAAGTAGCTGGACTATGCTTAAGATCTAAACAACCCAGAAGGATATCTGGGATGCAGGACAATTGTTTTTATAATCTCAACTGCCAGCTTTCTTTCTATTGAATGGAAAGGCCAGTGATGAATTAAGCTTCTAATTCTGAAATGGGAAGTAAAACATGACATCTGCTAGTCTGTCTAAGTGCAAGTGCAAGTCTATCTGCAGTCAAATTGTGTGGACAGGACAACATGCGGTTGGACAGGGCAACATGAGATTGGGGCAAAATTGGCGCAAATGGTCCATGTGGCCATATGTCCCTGAAAGAATGTACTAGAAGGGATGTCCTGAAGTCATTACAAAGAGGTAAGTTTAATGGTTGAACCAACTATTATTTTCACCCTGTGTGTCTACTTGTTTTTTTTTAACTCCAGTGATAATCACTGGAGAGAAAGTTTTCAGATTTCTGAATCAAAACATGGTTTTCCCTTCAATTGAATCAAGTAGCTTCTAAATGAGTATCTAGCTGACATGTATCTGGCTACTTGGTATTGCACACAACTTTGGGGAAATTGCTGGATATACCTATATTTCTATGTGATTGCAATAAACAGATCATAAACAGATTCAATAAATAATATGCTTTCATTTTTAAAAGCTTATAAACTGTTTTGTTTGGGTACTTGGTTGTAATATTAATTAGATTTTATGATTTGTTCTTTAGGGGAAAAACACATAAATATACAAACACATTTTCTATACTGCCCAATCAAGACCCAAGGTGAGTTTTTCAGCCAGTACACACAACTGTTATACAAAGCTTCCAGGAAGCGATGCCTATTCATTTAAAATGTTTATATCTCACTTTTCCGCTTAATAGGCCTATGAGTCAACTTGCAATAAAATAAAATTCAATCTATTTGGCTTATATAGGTAGACACTTCAGGCTGGGGTCAAGCAGGCCTTCCTTGAAACAGGCTTGCTTACAAGAAAAACTTACTATTGTGAGCCACAGTATACCAGAAATCAATGAAAGGATTTTTCCCTGACTTTCTATCAGCCCTCTAATGCTAACTTACTGTATTCCCAACCACTTAGTAGTTCAATCTGAAGACTGAGAAAAGGAAATATATAATCCAACAGGTAGGTTCCTGACAAATTACATGGATATTGAGAAAGAAGAGAGCAGGAAAATGCAAATGAGGAAAAAGCAGGCTAGGGAGAAAAGGAAGAAAATATAAAATAGACCAGGACAAAATAATATGAAATAAACTGATTTGTACAAGAGCTTTTGGAAAACTCTATACTAGGAAACCTAATTCATTCCAACAATTGAAGCTTTTTTTTTAAAAGAAAAAAGAAAAGAAAAATCAGGAAAAAAGAAAACTAAGCCCCTGGAACAAATGAAATATGCTCCAAAAAGAGAATAAAATTAATAGCAAAATAACAAAAAAGTTCCTTTCCAACAATGCAACTGCTTTGTAATCCACAAACCCCCTTCCCCCCCCACACACACACACATTTTCTTTTTTATGATTTGTCTCTTCTTCATCATCACTAAAAATTACTTTTGAATTTTTCAGTGGAGATAATATGATATAAAAGTTTGGATGTTGGGCTAGGACTCAGGTGACCAGTGTCCATATCTCTAGTCAACCATATAAATCCACTGGGTGACCAAAGGTAAGTCACACTTTCTCAGCTTCAGAGGAAGACAATGGCAAACCATATCTAAATAAATCTTGCCAAGAAAGCCTAGAATGTGATCACTCTAGGATTACCATAAATCAGAAACAATTTGAAGGCCCACAACATTTCAGTCTGTCTTCAGACCTGGCTATGGGACAGACACAGCTTTGATCGCCTTGATGGATGACCTACGCAGGGAACTGGACAGGGTGTGTGTGTCCCTGTTGATCTTGCTGGATCTCTCAGTGGCATTCAATACCATTGACCATGGTATCCTTCTGGGCTGCCTTTCCGGGATGAGAGTTGGGGGCACTGTTATGCACTGGTTCTGGTCTTTCTTGCAGGGGCAGACTCAGAAGGTAGTGTTGTGGGACTCCTGATCTACTCCTTGGCCACTGGACAGGTGTCCCTCAGGGTTCTGTTTTGTTATTCAACTTCTACAAGAAACTGGTAGGAGATGTCATCTGAAGATTTGGAGTGAGGTGTTACCAGTATCCTGATGACACCAACTCTCTCTATCTCTCCTTTCCATCTGATTCCAAGGAAGCTATGTCTGTACTGAATCAGGGTATGATGTCAGTAATGGACTGAATAAGGGCAAACAAACTGAAACTTAATCCAGACAAGACAGAGGTGTTCCTGGTCAGTCATAAGGCAGATCAGGGAATTGGGGCTTTGCCTATGCTGAATAGGGTCACATTCCCTTGAAATTTCAGGCTCGCAGCTTAGATGTGCTCCTGGACTCCACTCTGAACCTGGATGCCCAGTTTTCAGCAGTGGCCAAGAGTGCACTGTGTAAATTTGTGTACTAGCCACACCCCTTCCTTGAGACATCAGATTTGGCTATGGTGACACATCCTGTTTTGATTATTGCAATACACTGCCTTTGGAAACTGCCTGGAAACTTTAGCGGGTTCAAAATTCTGCAGCTAGAATGCTGACCAGGGCCAGTTACATGGAGTATTTGACTCACTTGTTAAAACAGCTCCACTGGCTACCCATTCCTTTCCAGGCACACTTCAAAGTACATCCAAGTTCAGAGTGGAGTCCAGGAGCACACCTAAGCTGAAAGCCTGAGATTTCAGGAGAGTGTGACCCCATCCAGCACAGGCAAAGCCCCAACTCCCTGATCTACCTTACGACTGACAAGGAGCCCTGGTGGCGCAGTGGTTAAATGCCTGTACTGCAGCCATTCACTCAAGACCACAAGGTTGCGAGTTCAAGACCAGCAAAAGGGCCCAAGCTCGACTCAGGCTTGCATCCTTCCGAGGTCGCTAAAATGAGTACCCAGACTGTTGGGGGCAAATTAGCTTACTTGCTAATTAGCTTACTTGCTGTTCACCGCTATGATCTTTGGAATAGCGGTATATAAATAAAACAAATTATTATTATTATTATTATAAAGCCTTACATGGCTTGGGTCCAGACTATTTTAGAGACCGTGGCGGGGTACAGACCGCCGCTTTGCAGCGGTCTGCCGCCGCCGCCAGTAGGTCCGCGGGGTAACCAGAGCCTTCAGACGGTCCGACTCCCGCGCGGACCGAAAAAAGAAGCTCCAAAATGGAGCTTCTTTTCAAGTCGCGTTTGCGACGTAGCGAGGCGCCAGGGGCGCGCTCGCTACGTCACAAGCGGCGCGACACGTCTGGACGCTATGCGTCCAGTACGTAAAGATGGCGCCGGCCATGTAGAAGGGCCGGCGTCATCTTGTACGGACGGAGTCCGTACTAGGCACAGGGGCGTCTATAAGAGACGCCCCTTTTTTAAAATGGGACGTCCTCCGGACGTCCCAAAGGGCTGTATAGAAAGCCCCCGTATCTCCCCATATGAACCTGCAAGAGCCCTAAGATCTGTAGGATAAGGCTTTCTCTTGGTCCCATGAAGATCACAGGCTTGCCTGGTGAGGACACAAGGGAAAGCCTTCTCGGTGGCTGCTCCCACACTCTGGAATGCCTTCCTTGAGAGGCTAGGCTGCCTCCCTCCTTGTTGGCCTTTTGCTGCCCAAACATTTCTATATCAGCAGGATTTCTGTACATAATCATAGCAGGGTGATTTTATGGAACAGGTGGGTTTTCAGTCTGTTTTTAACATGAGCATATTTTTTGTGATTTTGTATTATATTTTATATTGTGTATTTTATGTGATTTTATACATAGGCATTTTAATTGTTTGAATTTTTTAATAATTTGAAAAGTTTTATCTGTAAGCTGCCTTAGGTCCCTCTGGGGAGAAAGGTGGAATATAAATGAAATAAATAAATAATGAACAGCAACAACACTGGTCAGTTGCAAGTCAGGTTACATTTTTTCCAACCGGCTGGGCAACATGTTAAAAAAATGACACTTTTTTCTAACTGGCTGGGCAAGATGTTAGTGACTTATGTCAATGTTCCTAGAGCACCAGTTCTTAGATTAGCATGTTTAAGAAGAGTCCACAAATCATTGGGTAACTCTTGTTGCTGTACATTTAGATGTCTTATTACTTTTAAATCTTGTAGTGGAGGAACCCTGGCAAATTTAAAATGTTGGATGGGTAACTTGATGAGAAAATTACAACTAATAAGAGGAACATTCTGTCTATCGCTAAACAGGCTTTCTCAATAACACTGTATTGTCTGGAGATTTCTTTGGCCAATGTCAACAAATGCCAACCATTTAGATTTTTTACAGGCTGTGAGGATATAGAAAGATTCATTTTTAAAGTTCTACCTTTAAAAAGTCATCTTCTGTGAAAGTTTAGAAAAAAAGCAGAATCATAAAGTAAACAAACCATTTATATCAGAATCTGAAATATTTGTATGCTTGTTTTTAATATACACACATAAAAGACATAAAACATAAAAGATTCATTATTAAAAATTCTTAATGTGACTTGAGAAATATTTTGCACAGTGACTAGTAAAATTCAAAGACAAAGAGGAGGTTGTAGTAGTAGCTTGACTTCTACATGCTTTACATTTTTTTAAAAAATCAAAACAGCCCTATACATTATCTAAACTTCATGGTTTCTAAATGCAACTTCCTACATAGTTTCAAAACTAAAAACAGAATTGAAATCCTATACAGCTATTGACAAGAGCTATTTCTATTAAAAATTTTGAACATTTCTTCTTCTTCCTCTTCCTCTTCTTCTTCAAAAAACAACCTGAAACAATTTCTGGAGTGATAACAACTAAGCACATTAAAATATCAAAGAATACTGAGGTACCTTATTATTAACCCTATTTAGCATAAGGTTTCTTGGCAGCTAGCTCACTTTGTAATATACCACAATGGTATATTCAAATGTCACAAGAGTCTTTGATGTCTTTACTGCAAGAGTCCAGCATGACCATTACTTTCCATCAGAATTAGGCACAGTAGTGTCGCCTTGATAAATGGAGTTGAAAATGTATTTTTTAAAGCCATCAACGGGTTGAGAGGGGCAGCTGATAACTAAGGGGTGAAACAGACAGGCAGGAAAAAGTGGCTTGAAGCTGCCTTTTCCAAAAGTGATCCGAGTCCCCACCAACCTACCACTGGCTCCCAAGGTAACTGGAGTGTGCATGTTATGACCACATGGTGCGGTTTCAAGCCACTCTGCTGGATACATTTTTAAAATTGTTCCTCATACCATCCCTGTACATAGTCGCAGGAGCACACCACTGGCAACTACCAACCATTGGATGGCTGTGCAGCACTTCACTGGGACAGGGCATTGAGGCAGAGGTATGCCCATGCAGATGCCAGCAAGGTACAATCATGCCCCCTCTTTGACTGTTTGTTTTGTGTATGTTTTACTTATCTCTGTGAGAGCTATCATGGTTTCTCTTTGGGACATTGCCACCCAATGTTCACACAACAGTTGTAAATAGGACAAGCTTGGGTACAGCAGCTTCGTCCCTTTTAGATGTGCTCCTGTGATGGGGCATTTACATACACAATTAGGGTTAGGGTTTTGAAAGAGTGCCCCTTTAGAGCCACCTTGGTGTCAGTGCATTTATAAGTACAAGCAGAGGTGTGCACTTTCCGGGAAGAAGTTGAAAAATCCAGCTCCTTTTCAGTCTGGCTTTTCTTGCCGTAGCATGGCTTGAGAGCCATTTCCAGCCAGCTTTGAGGCTTGTATCATCTAAACACCCCACCTAGAAGCTGGATGGAAACCTTATTTTGACTGCCTGTTTCACCCCATTGTTATTTGAAGGGCCAACTCATGTCATTTGGGCAATCCTTTAAGATTATATGTTACACCTTTCTTACACATGTCATTGACTTTTGAAGGTCTGGTTGCTGGCAAAGTATGAAAGGACATTTGTGACAGAGCGAGACTTTCCACAGTAACATTGCTTCCTTCTGTAGCCATTATTTTCACAGGTTTTAGCCTCATATGAGGACAGGAACAACAGCCAGGGGATCCTTGCTATCTGTGGATGTTGTCAGCATGAACCAGAACCCTGGGAAAACAGGATTCCATTTCACACAACAGTTGTAAATAGAACAAGATAGCCACTTCTGATTTATCACTCTTATGTTGCATGTGACAGATCAAATCAGAGACACAGCTAGGCCACTCCCCTCCTCAAGTGTAGATACAACACAAACAAGTATGAGTAAAGAGGGCTTCTATGACTTACTAGAAACTAAAAGCATTCATTTGATAGCAATACTTTAATTAGGATCCTTTCACACTACCCAATTCACACTATGATTCCACTTTATCATTGCTGCATCCTATGGAATTCTGGGTTTTGTACTTTGGTAAAGGACTGGAGAATTCTAAATATCTCTCCCTGGCCTTCAAACCCCAAGGATGGAATCATGCCAGTTAAAATAATAATAAACACTATAATTGTGTACCATGAAAGGATCCCTGTGCTAGCAGAGTTTAATTAATTTGATTTTTGTTTGTAGGTTCAGTTTTTTTTTTTTTTTTTTGGTTGGTTTCTGCCAGAGCGTGGAAAGACACCTTTCAAAAGTAATTAATTCTATTACTTATTATAATTGTATATTATTATTATTATTATTATTATTATTATTATTATTATTATTATTATTCAAAGTTATTGTTCATTCCAAAGATGGGAAAGATTGCTTTTAGCATTGCTTCTTACTTTTCCATTACATTCTATTGCTTTTAAAAAATAATGTAATTAACTTTTTTTGAAAAAAAATTATAAAGATTAATAAGGATTCATGCGAAGAGTGTGCAAAACTTCAAAGGTTCCTGAAAAATGCCTGTAAAATATCCTTAAAATATCTTTTAAAAGCCTAGAAACTGTTACTTATGACAACCATAAGATTACTTTGCTATTACTTCTTCATTGCCTTTCAAATGTAAATTTATTGCATAAGAGGAACTAGTTAGAAGTACTTCTAACAATGTAGGGCTGACTCATGTTGATATCCTCACTGATTTAATCTTTTTTACCTATGTATTGACTCACCATTCAAACATTGACTCAGTGGGTCTACTTTAGTTGGGGCTAACCAACAGGATTCAGACAGTTACTTCTGGATACTGTCTGACAAACTCTGGTATTTGCTTTTGACCTAATAATCTTGTTTCAGATTAAAATTTCCAGTGTAATTACTTTCTTTTCTGGTTGCAAAAGTAACTAAGGGGCTATACAGACCACCCCAAAGAGACAGTGTGCAGTCACCCCTTTACTGGCAGAATTGGGACTGTGGCAATCTCCTGCTGCGGCCCCGATCCAGCCTCTGGAGTGCACAAAAAGTGGCTCCTTTTTCGCCCTCCAAGGGGCGTGGCATGGCTTTATGCCCTCCCTTTGGTGCTGCATCTTGTGGATGCAGCACTGGAGGGGCATCATCATGGCACATGCTGTGTAGACCAGCGCCCACCAAAATGACACTCTAGGGGTGGAGTTAGGGCATCCATCCAGTCTGTCAAGCATATAACATACATATTTTTCCTTCTTTTTTATAAGAAATTTGAATTCTATAAGCCTTTGAGGCACCCTTGTCACGTGCAAGGGCTGCCTGGTGAGCGGAGCACCCACACACACGGCAGCCCTCGCACGCGCCCCACCAGACATGGCATGTACTGGTGACGTTGCAGCTGCGCCACCTCCAAACGGGGCGGTGCAGTTGCGACATCACCGCAGCATTGCTGGTGCTTTAGGGCGCAGAAGTGCACCGCAAAAAAGGAGCCGCTTCCCGGTGCTCCTTTTTTGCTCCACAGGAGCGCCATGCAATTTTGTTGCTGCGGCGCTCCTGTGGAGCAGAGAGGTGCTGGGGATGAGCCTTTTTCTGGCAGTTTGTACCCCGCCCTAGTTACCTTATCATCATGCACATCAGAGCACAAAGCAACGTCATGAACCAGCAGTTGAATCCAGCTATGTTTCTTCCCTCCTCCTAGTAGAGAAAACAAAGAAACACCAATTGAAGAAAGAAAAGGAATTCTTATTGAATGCATGAAGGAAAGATATTAACCAAGAAAATGATTTTATGTTTCTTGCTTGTGACTGTTGCTTTTCGTGTGATTTATTTCTATATGAGTGTAAATCCTATATTTCAGTGTTTCTTTCTTTCTTTGTATGAAAATTTTCTTAATAAAATTTATTTTACTTTATTTTTTTTTAAAAAAACAAAGCTATATTCCTTCTCCACTATTCAGTGAGTCCACATACCCTAGCTATGGAATTAATTAAAAAGTTGTAGTACATTGCAAAAGGAAGGAGATTATCCTTAATTGAGGCCCGGTACAGACTGCCACTTTGTGGTGGCCTGTGGCCAAAATTAGGGCTGGGGAGTATGGAATGTCCACACAGTCCCCACTTTCTTGGCACCATTTTTGGCATGTGTACATTCACATGCTGTGCACTCTGGTGACGTTTCTTGTGCGCCGCGTCCAAATGGGGGGGGCGCACAAAACACATCACCGCACCACCCCAGGGCTCTAATGGTGCCTTGGCAGCGGTGCAGAAAGGAGCTGCTTTTTGCAGCTTCTTTTTGGGGTGGATTGTTGCCGCCCCCATGCAGTTGACACAGCAATCATCCGGGGCAGAAAGGGTCGGTGTCTCGCCATCCCTTCTTGCCTGTCTGTATCTCCCCTAAGTTACAATCACAATATTCTTTAATTATTGAGCAAATTAATTAAATTCTGGTATTTGTAATGCAGAACCAACGTGGTGTAGTGATTTTACTATTGGAGCTGGACTCTGGGACACCAGAGTTCAAATCCTCACTCATGGACACCCACTGGCAAAGATAATGTCATAATAGATTTGTCTTTGGGCCACTATCAATTGGAAATGACTTTAAAATACACAACAACAACAACAACAATAAATGTAACTGCATTTGATATTACCGCTTTTATATAATTGTAGTCTGTTAGCAATTTTCAGTATTTTTTTCTTTTTGCATGAAAGAATAAAGAATTATGTGATTATTGTAATTAAGAATTACATAGCTAAGCAGGGGTAGGAATTAAGCAGCTGTCAAGACTACAACTCTAGTGTTCCTCACTATTGGCTAGAGCTGGTGGGACTTGCAGTCCAATGACATTGAGAAAGCCACACAATTCCCATCCTTGCATTAAAATGTGCATGTTTGTACTAAAATACACCTTTTCCACCTCACACTATTTTGTGTGTGTATATATGTGTGTATGTGTGTTCTAAACAGCAGTTATGGTGCAGAGTACTGAGAGTAGATGACAATTCAATGGAAACAGCAGAAGATTACAGCTAGGTTATGTGCAATTATTGTGTGTAAAGAGTTAATCTCTCAGAGTGAAGTGTCTTCACAAAAATACAACTCCTCATATAGAACTCCTCCCTCCAAAAACCCACAAAACCCTGAATAATTAGAGCAAACCAGCCATGTATTCTGAAGGCCATTTATACAAATTTGGAAGGACAAAGCTAAAACTAGCAAAACAGCTGCTTACCCTAATCTCTGGCACTGTGAATAACAACAGAATTGGGGGCAGAGCTGGAGAACAGAGAAAGAGCACAAGTTAATTCCACTGTCCTTTATTAGTTTTGTCACCTAAGTACACTCCTTACATTCCAGCTGTGTGCATAAATTATTTTAGAAGTCTCTCTCTGCTTGCAGCTTCAGCAGGGAAATATAATGCCATTAATTTTGCTCTTTCAGATGTACTAGACGTACAAGAAAGGCATTTAGCTTTATAATGCATGGGTTTCATCCTTTAGTGTTTGAAACAGGAACTAGAGGAAAAGTGTTCTTAGTGGTAAATCTATATTTCTGTCAAATTACCACTGGGCATATGGTAGGCAGAAATCTGTTACCATAACTGTAAATTATTGTTCTTATTTAAATATAGGCTCAATGATGACATCAATATTTTATTATCCCTGTTCAGGGTGGAAAAATTAAGGATATTTATGTATCACCAGATGTTGGGTTGTAGCATAGCCCTGTGGCACTGTAAGATGCTATGTGCAATTTTGTTAACAATTACATACTCTATGCAAATTAAAACAGTGTGTGTTATAGATATTATTAATAGGATCTTTTTCCAGCTGAAGTGCCAAAGGTATAGGTTTTAATGGGATTCAGACTTTATACAGATATTAAACCTTCTATTGCACCTCCAGCTATAAAGAACTTGGTGATATAAACCATCTCTTATTTTACATTTTAAGAGTGTAAACTGCTTATGGCACATTTTTATAATGAAATGTGCACTGGACCCATTAATGTGGTTTCTCTTCTTCTTCTGTGCATGGCACTTTAAAATATCTTCACTTTTTTGATATGGTTTTTAAAATCTATTTTTGATAAGGCACCTCTGTGGCCTCATCTGTTTTCATGCAAATTATAGATGAATTTTAAATAGGAAGTGATCTTTACAACTTGCTGGAAAATTGAGTTATTTTGGTGGGAGAGAATGTAGTTTGTGTGTGCATAGTATAAACTATTTTCATAGATGTTATTGGATCACAGTGGAAGGTTTTAGAGACAAATAACATGGAGGGATGTCTTACTCGGGAGTTCAAATTAAGGAAATGCTGAGAAAAGCTGTTTTACAGCAAATTTTCAATATCTACATCAGCACTTTCAGCAGAAAACTTAATGGCTGACATAGTTATTCATTCTCTCACATTTTATGTGTATAGATCTGTCCATTACGCAAAATAATATTAATGGTAGAATGACTAAAAGAATGACACTTTTAGTTTCTCTTGTGATTTCCTGTGCCTGCTATGTGATTACTGTGCACATTAACCAATACTGATGCCTGGCATCCTGTGAATTAGTACCAACCAGAGTAGACCCATTCAATCAATTGCTGAAAGGGGAATCAACACATAGATAAATCTAATGCATTAAATTAGTCTACATTAGTCAGAACTAAAAGAAAATTTAAGCAAATGTTACAGAGTTGTTGTGTAGTTCTTCATAGAATCATAGAATCATAGA
>NC_056526.1:161941281-161954539 GCF_019175285.1 Sceloporus undulatus | reverse complement strand
CATCCTATTTTTACAACAGGAATATATGACATACAAATACTAAGATACACGGTACATAGGAAGACAACTTTATATTAAAACAGTTTTTCATGACCAATGAGCAAGAACTGTCTATATATTTAAGTGTTCTGCTTTACCTGTGCGCCGAATGACACTCCCCATACTTTGGGCTTTTAACAATTCAGATTTCCCACTATCAATAAATGTCTCTTTCCTCGAGTCAGTGCCACATTCACTCTCTTTTCTGAATCTTGAACCAACTTGTCTAGTCCTTACACAAGACAATCCTGATTTCCTTTTCTGCTCCTTGAAAAGCATCAACAGTGGACACCTGCGACAGCTTTATTTTGGAAGCATCTGACTGAAACAGCACCAAGCAGATTACAAATCTGCAAACAAAATAAATCAAGACATTAGTTTTGCAGCTTTGAAATGCTGAAATTAAATGAAATTGAAGGCAGTTCTGTATGACAGCATCTACCTTCTGAAATTGCTCACAATAAACTAGAAAAACACAAAACAATATCAAAATCAATCAATAGCCTTAATAAATAGACAACCATAAATCACTATGACTGATGTACAAATTTGTATTATCACAGCAACTTTTACAATGGATAAATAACAAATCCAAAACTGATATGGGTCATCAACCTACTTAAGTCTGGCTTTTCTGCTTACTGGGCAATCATGGAAACTGGAGTCTCTGTTCTAGAAAGTGACTAATCTAAAATTAATTTCCAGTTAGCTCGGTTAAACAAAGTTTATCCATTTCAATTTAGAGCAGCTGAAAAACTCCAACCTTTTGGGTCCCATGGACATAATTTGAAATTAGGAAAGGAATGGGGCACCATGGGGATATTGGAAGCTGCCCTATGCTGGGTAGGCCATTGGCCCACCTCTAGCACACGTACAGGCAAACTTTGATTGGCAGCAATCTCCAGGGTTTTATAGGCAACACTTTCTTAACCATAATGTTGAGATCCCTGCATTCCCCCTTGCACTCCCAAAGTACTAATCAGGGTAAAAAACCTGCTTAGATTCCAAATCAGACAAAATCAAGTGTGTCCAGGTGTTATGACAAAATTGTTGCTATAGAGAAAAATTTTAATCACATCATTCCTGCCATTAGAGATTGCCTTTTTAAATAATTCCTCAGGGTTGAGTCAGGATGGCGTGCCAACAGGCCAATGCTATGCTTTCCAGCATCATCCAGGGCAAACAAACAGAAGGTAAAGGGCTTCACAGGCACCACGCTGGGGGTCCCAGAGTCGGATGTCAAAAGAGGACCAGCCCTCCCTTCAGCCACCATCTGGAAGAGGAAGAGAGGCAGGCGGCTCCACACTGCCTTCCTCAAGGAGACCAGCCCTCCCTTCAGCCACCCTCTGGAAGGGGGGAGAGAGGCAGGCGAGCTCCAACTGGCTTCCTCGAAGAGGACCAGCCCTCCCTTCAGCCACCATCTGAGGAGGAGGCGGAGAGAGAGGCAGGCGAGCTCCAACTGCCTTCTCAGGAAGACCAGCCCTCCCTTCAGCCACCATCTGGAAGGGGGAGGGGCAGGCGAGCTCCAACTGCCTCCTCGAAGAGGACCAGCCCTCCCTTCAGCCACCATCTGGAGGGGAGAGAGAGGCAGGCGAGCTCCAACTGCCTTCCTCAAGGAAGACCAGCCCTCCCTTCAGCCACATCTGGGGGGAGAGAGCAGGCTAGGTCCACCAGTCTGCATGGAGAAGCAGAGCCCTCCCTCCGGTCCATCTGCCTTGGTCCAGCCTCAGAGGGAGAGAAGAATGCTGGACCTGATCCCCTCCCCCCTCACCATTCCTTCTCCTTTTGCGTCGTGTCTTTTAGGTTGTAAGCCTGCGGGCAGGGAACTGTCTGGTTAAAAAATAATAAATGTAAGCCGCCCTGGAGCCATAAGGGCTGAAGGGCGGGATTAAATACCCAAATAAAAAATAAAAATAAAATTGATTTCTTTGGAACACATAGGAAACATGGTAAGGAGAATTTTTTTTACAATTTATCTTAATGCCTTGTTAAATGTTTTATTAGAACATGTTTTGGTGTGAAAAACAAACCTTGCTCATTTGTGATTTATAGGGTTATTACTCCAATCATAGATCCATCTCCTCCACTGCATCATAGATTGGATTAACTTGACAATGAAAAAAGATTCTGCCATATTATGGAAGCTGTTGTCTCTTTCCATCTAGAACAAGAAACAGACTTCAATAATGCAGTATAGAAAGCCAATGAGAGTCACTTAGACTCCCAATGGACACAAAAAGAAGAAAACATTATACATAGCAATTAGGTCTAGTTATCGTATTCCTTTTATGATACGGTTCATAGTAATGTTTTAAATCATAAGGACCTGAATTATGTTGAGAGCTGTATATGTCTGTGAAGAAACTTCTCCACATTGTGGATCCATTTTAACTATAAGCCTTATCATATTAAGAAAAGAAAGCAAAAACGGGGCGGGAAGTAGTGGCTTTCTCCGTGCCTCTCTGCAGGCTCTCCTAGCACTTCCGTTCTCTTCCCTAGGGAGATGGTTATCAAGCATGCCTTTTGTCAAACTGATTTTTACAGCGCAACAAAATACACGTTTTTACACTGTCTCTCTTGGGATGAGAATGGAATCTATAGATGCATTTGAAGAGACGGGAGCAAGTGGCTACTCCCCTGCTCTGATTTGGCTTTCTTTTCTCAGTTATAAGCCTCCATGTTTGTACAGCCTTAAAGGTAAAAGTATTCCCTTGACATGAATGTCTAGTCATAAACGACTGTAGAGGCGTGCTCATCTCCATTACTAAGCCAAAGAGCCAGTGTTGTCGCGGACTACTCTGGTGGTCATGGGGCCAGCATGACTACACCAACTATGTCACTTTCCCATGAGAGTGGTACCCATTTATCTACTTACATTTGTATGCTTTCAAACTGCTAGATTGGCAGAAGCTGGGACTAGTGACAGGAGCTCATCCCATCATGCAGCACTTGAGCCTTGAACTACCAACCTTATGATCTTCCGATTCATCAGAAACTGGCATCTTAACCACTAAGCCATCACACCCCAGATTCCTTATGATGTAGCTCTCTGTGCAGCATGAGCCACTTCAGTGATACAGCTCCCTTGTGTTTCAGCCTCAAATTTCTGGTCACTTGATGCAATTGCACAGTATGCCCACAGTTAACCTCAGAAGGCATCAGATTAATGAGTAACGAATCTAAAGTAAATGTTTATTTAAACCCATCTTGTCTCAAAAAACCCAACAATGCTTTACCAATATAAGCGTGGTAATCTCAACGTTCAAAAAATTATATAATACATACCTGTTCTAGCCATTAACATTATAAAAACACAGTGTTGGCAACCAATCTATGAGAGGACTTCGATCCATTTCAGAATGCCATTCAACAGGTTCCCTCATAAAATAGGTCATTGGCTATTGGAGATAGCAGGATGACAACGATACTGTGTCCTAAGCAATATTGGATCATAACCCTATGAAATGGAAGCAGGGAACAAGAAGAAGAAAAATCTGAAAGACTTATCAGTAACAGTCGAGTGTATATTATATTATAAATTACTAAACTCTTTGAGACATATGACATATTTAGGAAAATTTCAGAAGGTAAAGTGAAATAATTTCCTTGTCACCATATATGTCCGTAATTGTTTTGACAGCACTAAATGAGTATCCCTAATGGGTTGAGCACCAAAATTCAGAGCAAAGTAAAACTCTAAATGTAGGGGACAAACCTTTCTAGGTATTTTCTTTTATGTTGTTAGTACCATGTGTTGTATACATTTTTTATTTATATGAAATCTTTTCTTTAGAAAAGGAGATTTGTTTTTATAGATTTTTGTGGGTTTTTTTGGCTATGTGGCCATGTTCTAGAAGAGTTTTCCTGACGTTTTGCCAGCATCTGGCTAGCCATTCAGAGAATGTTGAGCCTTCTCTGAAGATGCCAGCCACCGATGCTGGCGAAACGTCAGGAAGAAGAAACTTTCTAGAACATGGCCACATAGCCCAAAAAACCCACAAAAACTATGGATGCCGGCCGTGAAAGCTTTCAACTTCAGATTTGTTTTTATCTGAGAGAGATTTCAGGCATTATTCTCTACACTTAAGGAGATATAATGCAGTCCTCCCATGAAACCAATGGACATAGAAATCAGCTGTCTGATGCAATATTGTTCATGTTAACTTCAACCCAACAGCATGCAGACTACATGCAGGAAGCAGGCTTATATAAAGTTCCATCAGATTATCCAAGCAAGGAACCTTATTAGATTTTAAAAAATGTTTTGAAAATTAGGAAATCATTGACTCATGGATACAGTAACAGTAATATTTGACATAAAGAGTCAGAAGAATAGGATCCCTGTAATGGAAAATATGTTAATGATCTTTATCCAGTCAAACAACAGAAAAAGACATTTTTTTAAAAAAAAATCTATTCTTTCACTGGACTGAATTTAGAAATATTCCTTAGAGATATATGTTCTAAACACAGCATTACATTGGTAGTGAAAATTCATGTACATTTTGCTCTGAGGATTCTTAAGCAGATACTAACAAAAATCCTAATATTCGACTTGAGATTTTTTTTTTAACATTACTGACTATCCACATGACTGATTTTGAAATCACATTTATTGCACTGTATTTTTTCCTAGGAAATTCTAAAAACAACCCTATGAAGCCAAACAAGAAATAATAACCAGCTCTTAAGAAATCTCTCAATATGTATTAACATAAAATAAACAATAAATTTTTCCTCAAAATTTTTTGCTTGTAAAATTAAGAAAATAAAATTCTATCACAGGATGAACTTAAAATTTCAGAAACACCACCATTTTCAAGAATATAACAGTACATACCATAAAACACATCCGGTCAAAGAGGGTCTGTTCCAAACCATTATCATGTGCACTTTCAGATCCTTGAATTGTGGGTGGTAGTTGCTTAGGGTCTCCAACCAAGATCAGCTTTTCACACTCAAACCTACAAATGTAAACACATTTTAAAGCACTGTACATTATGTATTACAGTTTAAACAGATCTATATTCTTTTTGGTACTGGAGCAGCTGATATTATGCTTATTCACTACTATATTATCCAGTGCTACACATTGTATAATGCCGTACCATAATCAAAGAATGTCAATAATAATGCTGCCTTGACTATAGAACTGTGATTATTGATGCTTTCATCCATTTGTTTTTTTTAAAAAAACTGGACGTTTTCCTAAGCATTTCAAAAGATAGGAATTGAATACATATTACTAATGTATGCATATGGCTCTCCCTGATGAGCTTGTCAATAAAAAATATCCATTGATAGGCAGAAGTAGGTTTGCAAACCTGTGCGTTTATTATTATTTAATATAATTAAACAAACAATTCTCCGATACTGTTAAAATAGTGAGAATATGTGTCCATCCGATCACCTTCTTCTTGCATACTCAAAATGGCTAAAACAACAACATTGACCAACTATAAATATATTCACAGGACAGCAGGTGGGCCGTGACATAAATACCTTGCAATAGGAAGAAGAGATGTAGGTTCGGTCATCTGACTGCACTCATCCAGAATCACTATGGGGAATTTAAGGTTTTTCATGCAAGGGAATGGGCAAGCAGCACAGGTAGCCCCCACTACCTTCACCTATTCCATGTGAGAGAAAATAACTTTTTAAAATTCAATCTACTGACATTGGTAATTTTTATGACCATAAGCTATATAATCAAAACTATATAATCAAAAATTCTGATGTTTAAATAAATAAGATACATGCCATAAATGATATTTACATAACATATTCTTTTAGGGCTAAACTTTTGCACAGTGTTCTGAGTGTGAAATGTTTACTTGGTTGAAGTGTAATTCCTTTTCAACATATACTGAGTGTTTACAGTCTGTGTGCCATTGTTTTATTTGCCAGATTTTTTATGTACCTTGATTAAAACTAGATATGCCTTACAGCACAATATAATTTGTGTCAGATATTTCATTTTATCTGTACCTGTTGCAGCAGAGCTTTGTTGGTACCCAGCTTATGGTGTTCAATGGTTCTCCTTACATAGACTTTTTTCTGCTGGGGTTAAATCCTCCTTCATCAGAGCAAGCAATTCCTTTAGTTGTTCACTTTCAGGTCCCGAGCCAGCATGCAAGCTTCAAACATATTGTAAATAGAGAAATAAATATACTATAAATATACTATATAAAGATCTATAAAAAGATGCAACAAGATCCAAAAGCCTCAAAACGTGATACCTTTATTGGTCAACCAAAAGGCTGAAAATATATCATCCAAGCTTTTAAAGCTTCACTGGTTTCTTAATCAGAAAAAGATGTTAAAATCATATAGAAGAAAAGGGATAATTTTAAGAGTCATGGGCCTAAATCTTGTCTCAAGTGTTATTTCTGTTGTCATTTAAGATGGTCTAGAGGAATATCTATCTAGGCAGAGGCTATTCCTCTCCTTGGCCATGTGGGGACTGGGGACAAAAGGCAATAAAATACAGGTAATAAAATTTCAACTCCATTAGCAACAAAAAGGTAACTTGCCTTGAGATCTAGGCTACTCCTACCCTGTGCAAAGCCAACTAAAGAAATGCATGTACTGTTACATCTGGAAAAACTTTAAAGTGCTGTATAGGTAAAAATTGCCAGTTATATCCCAAATGAAAAAGTTTTACCATTGCTGGAGTTAAAAACCTCCAAGAATTAAGTCACAATCCATTATCATCCTCTTGTTAAAGTTTCCCCTCTTGCGGCAAAAATCAGTATCTTCAAATCCGAGAAATGTATTGAATGGTTAACAAAATTATAGCTCTTTGATGAATTTTGTATTTTGCAGTATTTTGCAACATGGCTGACACAACTACCTGATCACTGAGCAGTGATCTGAACCCTGGTGAACATACAGCCCTAGCCCAACATATTAAATCACTACACCATTAAAAGTTTTAAAACTTAGTTTTAAAACTAAGTAAGATTATATTTTTGTATGTGCAGGGCTTTCTTTTTTATCTGAAGGGGCATTCATACATTATGTAAATATTCCAGCAATATATTATGTATTTCATTTTAAAGTGTACATTGCTTCCTATCAGTGGTTGTTTTCAAAGAACTCTATAAAAATTGAAATGATCATTGTAATTTCAAAAATCAAGACAAAGAAATGATACAAAACACAGTTGACATTTTATAGGCATGGGAGACTAAAGAGGTCTTTGCTTGCCAAAGGGCCCATACAGACAGGCCAAAATAAAGCTGCTTCAGGTCACTTTAAGCCATCCACACCCCAGATTCCTTATGATGTAGCTCTCTGTGCAGCATGAGCCACTTCAGTGATACAGCTCCCTTGTGTTTCAGCCTCAAATTTCTGGTCACTTGATGCAATTGCACAGTATGCCCACAGTTAACCTCAGAATGGCATCAGATTAATGACAGTAACGAATCTAAAGTAAATGTTTATTTAAACCCATCTTGTCTCAAAAAACCCAACAATGCTTTACCAACTATAAGCGTGGTAATCTCAACAGTTCAAAAATTATATAATACATACCTGTTTCTAAGCCATTAACATTATAAAAAACACAGTGTTGGCAACCAATCTATGAGAGGACTTCGATCCATTTCAGAATGCCATTCAACAGGTTCCCTCATAAAATAGGTCATTGGCTATTGCGAGATAGCAGGATGACAACGATACTGTGTCCTAGCAATATTGGATCATAACCCTATGAAATGGAAGCAGGGAACAAGAAGAAGAAAAATCTGAAAGACTTATCAGTAACAGTCCGAGTGTATATTAATATTATAAATTACTAAACTCTTTGAGACATATGACATATTTTAGGAAAATTTCAGAAGGTAAAGTGAAATAATTTCCTTGTCACCATATATGTCCGTATATTGTATTTGACAGCACTAAATGAGTATCCCTAATGGGTTGAGCACCAAAATTCAGAGCAAAGTAAAACTCTAAATGTAGGGGGACAAACCTTTCTAGGTATTTTCTTTTATGTTGTTAGTACCATGTGTTGTATACATTTTTTATTTATATGAAATCTCTTTCTTTAGAAAAGGAGATTTGTTTTTATAGATTTTTGTGGGTTTTTTTGGGCTATGTGGCCATGTTCTAGAAGAGTTTTCCTGACGTTTTGCCAGCATCTTTGGCTAGCTCATTCAGAGAATGTTGAGCCTTCTCTGAAGATGCCAGCCACACAGATGCTGGCGAAACGTCAGGAAGAAGAAACTTTCTAGAACATGGCCACATAGCCCAAAAAACCCACAAAAACTATGGATGCCGGCCGTGAAAGCTTTCAACTTCAGATTTGTTTTTATCTGAGAGAGATTTCAGGCATTATCTCTACACTTAAGGAGATATAATTGCAGTTCCTCCCATGAAACCAATGGACATAGAAATCAGCTGTCTGATGGCATATTGTTCCATGTTAACTTTCAACCCAACAGCATGGCAGACTACATGCAGGAAGCCGGCTTATATAAAGTTCCATCAGATTATCCAAGCAAGGAACCTTATAGATTTTAAAAAATGTTTTGAAATTAGGAAATCATTGACTCATGGATACAGTAACATAATATTTGACATAAAGAGTCAGAAGAAATAGGTCCCTGTAATGGAAAATATGTTAATGATCTTTATCCAGTCAAACAACAGAAAAGACATTTTTTAAAAAAAATCTATTCTTTCACTGGACTGAATTAGAAATTCCTTAGAGATATATGTTCTAACACACAGCATTACATTGGTACTGAAAATTCATGACATTTTGCTCTGAGGATTCTTAAGCAGATACTAACAAAAATCCTAATATTCAACTTGAGATTTTTTTTTAACTTATGACTACTCCACATGACTGTTTTGAAATCCACATTTATTGCGCTGTATTTTTTCCTAGGAAATTCTAAAAACAACCCTATGAAGCCAAACAAACAATAACCAGCTCTTAAGAAATCTCTCAATATTGTACTAACATAAAATAAACAATAAATTTTTCCTCAAAATTTTTTGCTTGTTAATTTATCTACTTGCACTTTTACATACTTTTGAACTGCTAGGTTGGTAGAAGCTGAGACTAGTGATGGGAGCTCATCTCATGATGCGGTGCTTGGGCCTTGAACTGCCGATCTTGCAATCATCAGAGTCAGCATCTTAACCACTGAGCCACTGCATTCCTTATAAATGCATTACAAATATCAATAGTACACAGAGTGCCTTGTAATATGATCACATATTTAAATTCCAAAATAAGAATTTCTGTTTTGAAAACATATGGTACCCAAATGCTAATAAAATGGATTCAATATGATAATTAGCAAATAGTATTCTGAAAGCCATCACTTAACAGCCATTTGGCTCAGAATATTGGTGAGAAAACATAGGAAATATTAAGAACTACAAAATACCATGATTTTTTTTTGTCTCTCTTCAATTTTGACATTATTTTTGCACAATGTCCTGTATATACTCATGTATAAGTCTAGAAATTTTAGTCAAAAATTGACCCAAAAAACCTGGGTTGACTTATCCAGGGGTCAATGTAATTAATAATAATAATAATAATAATAATAATAATAATAATAATAATAATAATTTATTTGTGTTTCCCCACATCTCCCAAAGGATCGAAGCGGGGTTACAGACTACTGCTTTAACTCATTACTGTACTTTAACTCTCATATATATATATATATGGAGTCATCCCCTTTCTCTGAATAGAGTGGTAAAAGGCGAGAGCTTATTCCATCCTGGGAGCACCAAAAAGAAACATGGATTCCCTCTACTCTCTCATCCATCCAGCCTTTAGTATGAGCACAAACAGTTATGCCTGGCAGAATTTTCTAAGTTCTTTGGCATCATTTTCCTTTGTATCATCCTTTACATCCTTTGTTACATGTCCCTAAATTTTACCCTTGACTTATCCATGGGTCATATCAAAATCCATAATTTTGGCTCCAAAACCTGCCCTCGACTTATACATGAGGTTGACTTATAGCTGAGTATATATGGTACTTGAAACTTCTTTTCTTTTCTTTTAAAATATATTTGCTGGTGAAGAAATTTTAAAACTACTCATGGATTTTTATGAATGCAAAAATACAGGAACATTAAGATATGCTTCATCTACTTCAGAGCTGCCATTTTAATCCCAATAGTACATTCAATATTTTTAATACTAGTGTATCAAATGATGCCATTATGACAGGTAGTATTTGAATCCACTAACATGTCTGGTGTTACATTAAGTGGTCTGGTACTCCCACAATATTACCTGTAATGATTGCAACTTCTGAACATGTTTTAATGTGAATTAAATTATTATGTAATTAGAGCCACTGTGCATTGAGCATTGGACTGTTACTCTGGAAACCGGGGTTTGAACCTTGGCTTGACCATGTAAACCCATTGTGTAATGATTGACAAGTCACACACTCTTAGACTCAGAGGATGGCAATGGCATCCAAATAAGCTTGCCAAGAAAACCCCATGATAGGTTTGCTTTATGGTAGTCATAAGTTGGAAACGACTTGAAGGCACAAAACAACAACAACAACAATGTCAGCCCAATCACTATGTGTGTTGTAACCATATACACAACCACAGAATCTGTTTTAACCATGTAAACTGCACCACATGCAATGTGAAGCAGCATGTAGCTCAATGCTAAAGATATTTACATGGAATAAAGTCCTACTTAGCTAAAGTATTAACTATAAAAAAAAGTCTAGTCAGATTTAACAGTAATGTGTGCTAGAAATGACATCAACAGTGCTAGCAACAAATATATTGTCCCGCTGTCTTGATTTGGCAAGGAAAGTTCTGTTCAATCCTTTATTTTCCCATTTTTCAGCTGTTTTTAAAATGTCCCAATTTCTTTCTCTTCCTGTTACTTTCCTTCCAAGCTTACTTCAGTTGCTGGAAACCAAGAGGCTGTGCAGACTGCCCCTAAGCTGTGCTGGATCAGGACGGTGGCAACCGCATGCCACAGCCCCAATCTAGCCTTTTCAGGGTGCGAAAAGGAGCTGCAAAAAGTGGCTCCTTTTTACGCCCTGCAAAGGACGTGATAGCCATGGTTTAAGGCGCTCCTTTGGTGCTGTGTTGTGTAAACACAGTGCCAGAGGAGCATTGTGGAGTGTGGAGTGTGGAGTGGCATGCAGCATCACGCCACCATGGTGGTGGATTTGGGGTGTGTGTCATATGGATGCCACACCCCAACTCCACCCACAGGCTGGCCTTAATGGCCGGCCTGCACAGCCCCTAAGTTCAAAGTGCAAAGTAGCTTACACTAAGTTAATGCAAAATGTGGGAGAGGAGCTGGAGAATTCTTGTCCTTCACTGTAGACTCATTGGTTTCTTTCTTTTTCTTAGAACTTCAATTCCTGCATTTAAAAAGCTTCTTGTAAGGCTAAACAGACCAGAGGAGGCTCCACACATGGCCATATTGCCCATTTTTAGCTCAATTTTTAAAAATCCCAGTAATACCCAAAACAGAAGTATTCTGCTGAATCGACCAAATTCCTTAACAGATCCAATAAAGCAGATACCATTTATTAAACAGAAGCACTTGCTAGTCAAAGAGCCAGTTCTGCAGGATTTAATTCTCATTAAGGGTAGGAACTAATATGATTTGTGCTGTTTCTGTAAAATACATTTTCAGTGTTATATTTAGTATTTATTTAGTTGATTCATTTCCTGTGACTCATCTGCAGGCTACTATGTCTTTTGGATAGGCAGTCTGGCTAATCATATTATTTATTCCAGTACCCTCCATCCAATATAAATTTAGATTAACCTAACATAAGAGAAATTATTTAACATTATTAGAAACTTGTTTATAGTGTGGACTTTAACTGGTTTTATTTTCAAGCGAGCGTGCACATAGCATGTGCCATGGGGGCATGCCCCATTGACAGTAATGGAGATCTGTGAATATCCAAGACTGCGGATCTCAAGTTTGCAAGAAAGGATGGTATTCATGCCCCTTCATTTAATTGAATGAGAAAGACCAGAGTTGTGGGACAAAAGAAGGGAGGAGAGCTTTGTAAGAATACTGAATCCTCATGCTATCTTTGCCTGAATTGCAATATTATTATTCCAAATCGTCAAGGGGAAAAAAATCAAGTGTGAATGGACATTTTTCAGGTTGGTTCCTATTTTCTCATTTTGCAGAGTAGATAAGGTTGGCGAACTACAGTAATTCAGCAGATACTTTCATGCCAGGTGGTAAACCAACCACACATTAAAATCCAAGTTTAGTGTCAAGAAAATGTTAGGTGATAGGAGAAAATGGGGTAACCAATAAAAGGGTTTTTCCTCACAAGGTTTCTGCCTCTCCCCTTGCTTCTTTCTTAGCATTAAAATGATTAATTTCTGGTATAAATAATAATAATAATAATAATAATAATAATAAATTTTATTTATATTTCCAGCCTCTCCCTGCAGATTGAGGTGGGATTACAACCATAAAACAGTAACAAAATCTAAAATCCATACAGTAAAACATTAACATTGCTAAAAAAAAAATACAACCCAAAGCAAAATAATCATCATCTAAAATACATGGTTACAACCAGAAGTGGGGATTTTCCTTAGTTCTTTATAAAAGTTCGGGTGGGTAGGCCGATCCATCTTAAGTGCCTTCTTGAAGACATCTAAGGTTGTGATAAGACGGATCTCTTCTGGCAAGTTGTTCTGTAGCTTGGGGCTATGTCTGTGTACACTCTGTGGGAAGTTGTTGATAACCTGGTCTTTGAATATTCTAATAAATTCTTCCCATATGTTATGAGAGTGTGGGGCAGATTATGTAGGAAGAGGCGTTCCCTCAAGTAACTTGGGCTGAAGCCATCCAGGGCTTTAAAGGTAATGACCAACACTTTGTATTGCACCCGGAAGCTAATTGGCAACCAGTGAAGGGATTTTAGCACCGGTGTTATATGGTCTGACCTAGATGTTCCAGTGATCAATCTAGCTGCTGCATTTTGAACCAACTGAAGCTTCCGAACTTGGTACATGGGTAGCCCCATGTAGAGTGGATTACAGAAATCTAAGTGAGAGATTATCAGTGCATGTACAGTGTGCCCGCATCATACGCGGATAAAACCCTATGTGGGAAACTGAGCAGGAGCACGCGGGGTGTAAGGGGCAGCATGTCCCAATGGAATTTAACCTTCCACAACAACAAATAACAGCTACCATTAGTTCCAGCCTCTCTCTCTCTCGG
>NC_056526.1:161937563-161941181 GCF_019175285.1 Sceloporus undulatus | reverse complement strand
ACTGTGACTCGAAGCAGCTTTATTTTGGCTGTCTGTAACAGGCCTACGATTAGGAAAAAAACCCTAATCTAATTAAAAAGCTTCCATATCAAACCACTGTCAACTACACACCTTCTCTGAGTATTCAGTTTGGATTCAGAACATGCTCAGGGGAAGAAATAAATAATGGAAATCATGTATATTTATAGCTGCTAATGGTTAGAAATTTGAGATTGCACAGATGCAGACTTGTTTCCTTCCATGGAGTTAGCAATGAGTCACCATTGGTTAATCTGACCCCCCCCCCCCTTATATTTTATGATAGTTGCATTGTTTTTCATTTTATGTGATTCTGGGCACCATAAAAGTTGTAAAGTGATTAAAATTAAATTAAATTACATGTTCATGAAATAATTTATGGTGCATGTTTACTTGGAACTTAGTCCCTTTGATGCTAACTGAACCTGTTTCTGAGAGCAAAATGTTGTTCTTGCAAATTGTGCCACTTTGCGATGAGATACAATGTTGAACTGTTACATATTGAACTGCCACATCTATTACCATTGGCTGTGCTGGTTAGGAATGATGGGAGATGCCACCCAACAATAATTAGAAAGACCACATGTTACCTCTTCAATGTTATGAAATGTCTGTAAACCCTTCTATCCATCTTGCTTTTCCTGCATAATATGCAGTGGCAGTAAAACAGATAATCCTACAAAATACAGCAGGTTGTTATTTCTTGCTTTTAGTATTTATGTGGATCCACAAAATGAGGGATACAATAGCTCTCCCTCCCTTATCCATGGGGGATAAATTCCAAGGCTTCCAGAGGATGCCTAAAAATGCAGATAGTACTGAACCCTGTTTTCAGTAATATTTTTGGACCATGATTGACTGCCAGTAGCTGAAACTGCAAAGAGCAAAACTGTGGATAAGGAATGACTACATAATATTTTTGGACTGTGGCTGATTGTGGATAACTGAAATCACGGAAGGTGGAGCCATGGATAAGGGTAGGGTACTGAATACAGTCATCACTAAAATAATGGTTCAGTCAAGTCTTGCTTAAAACAACTAGATTTTCTTTTTCACACTGAACTGAAGCTGCCAAGATGCATTCCAAACAAGAGTAATGGTGGAAAACTATATTTGCGATTAACAATCCAGATGTTAAGCATAACTTTGTTTTGATTAAATCAACAAGAATGTTTTTGTACCAGTGAAGGGGGAATCTGAGGCTCATATTGTACTAATTTACACAAAACAAATGGCTGGAATATTTTAAGCAATTAATGTATGATGGGATTGCAGCTCTGTACAGACAGAGGCTATAACACTTGACAATTAAAGGAGAGTTTAAACAATTCAGAGATGCTGATAAATATTTGGTTTTGGATGATAGAGGGATCCATTGGATTACTATGATTTTTTAGTATCACATGCAAATATAAAAGTAAACATAGTAAACCTGATCAAACAAAATGTAGTCACCAATGTGTCATATTGAATGTATTGCCTTTGGGGGCTATTACTGAAATATGTCACTTGGTATTCGCTGCCATAGTGTATTCAGGCCATTGTCACTCAGTCTGCCCACTTTCTTCTCTGCTGTTGTCTCCCTCACCCCTCAATTGCTACAGAACACGAGTGGAAAAGGCCAAAAGTCACTGCCTTGTGTGATGGTATAAACTTGTCTGAGTGCTAAAGGTCAAAGCATCATCCAGGAAACAAGCTGGCAGAACTGTCTATGACCCTCTCTCTCAGTGTAGTTTCTGTTAGGGCTGTTGCTGCTTCTGTTAGTGTTGCCAGGGGAGAATGTCAGGAGTTTACTCTTCCAAAACATGAGAAACATAGGGAAATAAAAACCTATCAACTTATGTATCATCTGCCTCTACCTACCTACCTACCTACCTACCTACCTACCTACCTATCTTATTGGTAAACATTTCAAAAAAGTACATGAATGAAAGAATGCTGGCTGGTAGAGAGATTACAAATAAGAGGACACGGTGTAATAATTGTCACCCTTTAGTGCATTTGGAAAATGGGCAATTTGAAGAAATTGTTTGGATAATAAAGATCCTTCTGCATTACTCTTTAGTACAACAACGTCAAGCCCTGAATAGATCTCCTGTACTGGGAATGAGAAGATCTACTGATTAATTAATGCAGACACTTTTCTAGTCTTATTAAGATAATATCTGTTTTCTTACATAAACAGGCCCCAGGGCCATCACTCAACCTCCTTTTCCTAGTCTTTGATGATGAAACCATGCTGCGGTACTCTCACATATTGGAATTTTCCTTCATGACCTGCAGAATTCTCAAGCTGCAATTCTTACATCAATTTAATGTTTCAGTTTGATCATTTTTATTACACAAGTATTTCACACAGCTTTCCCTTTATTTAGCTTTCATGGGGTAAAAAGCACCAATCATATTACTAGCTATAACAAGAACATTTGACAGCCTGTGGTGTGAGCAAAGGTGGACTTTCATCCTGCCATTATGAGATGAGCTCTTCTGTGGATTATAGGCTCCTTCTGAGATCATGTATCCTTTATCAGATCATTTAATATCAAAATGTATGTAATATTTTTGTTTTCATAAAATGCAAACACCATGTGCAGGTTTATAAAATCATATCTGAAGTCTTTGTCACAATACATTTTTGTAGCACTCTCTCTCTCTCTAACCCTCCAATATTTTACAGATGAAAACTGGGACAAATGCGGTCAAGCAACATCAGAGTGTCATCAAGATAACAGAAGTTATTCATGAGGAAGAACACACAAGCTAGGAAAGGCTACAGCAGTTTACATTTTCTAAGCCTACTGAGAAGGGCAAGATTCTGCTTTCTCTCCCCCCTGCTGAGTTAACTGAATGCAAACTACTTTTGCACTTAATTTGCAGCAGCTGAAGTAAGTTGAGAACAAAGGGGGAAAGTGGGAGAAGAGAGAAACTAGGACATTTTAAAGGCATCTTTAAAAGTGGGATGACAGAGGATTAATTTGGACTATCCCTGCCAAACTGGAATGGTTGGAGGGTATGGCTATATAGTAATACATATGATACAGCTTACAATCTATATCCTTTTTTATTACATACAAAAATAGATAATGCCTTCATTATGTCTTGATCCAGATTGTGACCAACTAATTTGATTGAGGAAGCTTAAATTTCCCCAAGTTTTTTTAAATTTAATAAATTACGGAGGAGGTTTCTGTTGTCACCAAGGAAGTTTTTATGTAAATCATTTGTGATCACTATGTTTTCTTAATATTCAACTGTAAACCTGCCTTTGTACTTTTTCCCCCTTGACTTCCTTTAGTAATCATTCCAAGTCTTTGCTATTTTATGATAGAAATATATGGTGTCATCTTCATATCTTAAACAACTGATGTTCCTTCTTGCAGTTTTCATGCCTCCTTCCTCTGAGTCTAATCCTGCTTTACATATGATACATTCAGCATTCAATTTAAACAGGGTGATAAAATGCAGGTTTGCCTGACTGCCTTGCCAATTAGAAACCATTCTGTTTCTCCATGTTCTGTCCCAATGGTGGTCATGCATTAGGATAATTAAAAGTTTCGAAAACCTACTTTTTAAAGAATGATCTGTAGTTTTTCAAGAGCC
>NC_056526.1:161932290-161937463 GCF_019175285.1 Sceloporus undulatus | reverse complement strand
TATCCCAGGACTAGGAGCCTTTAAAAGAACAAGCTCAGCTCCCTTCCTAAGGTCCCTGGGTGTGGCAGAGGAGTCCCTGCAATGGCCAGCAACAGCACCAGCTCTGAGGTATCCCAGGACTAGGAGCCTTAAAAGCAAGCCCCAGACACACTAAGATTTTTCCCCCATCTTCATATATTAAGACTTTTATTAGACTGTATCAATATCCGCCACCAGCAGCTTAACTTAGAAGAGAGGTCAAATGAGTTGCCAGTGAGTTGGAGATCTTTAGATCCCTTTTTAGCATCCCTTTTTAATCTTCCAAGTTAAAGCAACTTTTTTTTCCTTCTTTTTTCTTCTTAAACTTTACATTTTTTTGAAGTAAGTAAATAAAATGGGGAAAAGAAAAAAGAGACAACTTACTCTTTCAGCTACACAAAACACAGCTAAAACCCAAAAAAAAAAAAAAATGAAAGTGGATGGATTTGTAACCAACAGTCACTCAACAGTTGGACAGTCACTCTCCGTAAGTAATCTTTTATCTTTAACAACTTCCAACAACCTTAAGGACCAGGACACTTCACAGTGTAATTTGCAAGATGAATTGCAATTTGAAAGGCACCAATCTGTACATGATTCTACAAATCTTTCCTCTTTTATTTTATCGGACCAGACAGATACTCTTTGTACAGCAGCTGCTCAGCTTTTGTGTAATAGGGATCTAAATACAGATCCTAATATAAATATAGGTAGTATAGAAATTAATAGTACACCTGATCTTCTAACCAGACAAACTTCGCTGACAGCACAAACAGTTATTTCTATATTTGAACAATTCAATATAATCAAAGATAAAAGTGGAATCTCTAAAGGAAAATTTTACAAGATTGGTAGAAAGTAAAATTAATTCCCCATGTGCTAAAACATAGAATTGCTGTTCCATTCACCCCAATCTTAATGTTGTTGAAATCAATGGAAATTCTGAGAGGAAACCAATTTCCAATCAAATAATAAAGAACATACATAATAGTGATCATAGCCCTTCAACTCGCTATCCTAGAGAGATTGATACAACTAAAGAAGAAGGCCAAACAAATGTTAATTATATCCTTCAACCCTGACAAATAACATTACAAATATTAAGCAATAGAATCAATAAAGGAAGATGGGAATAAAAAGCGGCTATTATTACATCCATAAGCCAATTGTTATGCTGTGAAAGACAGTCAACGGATCTGCAGAAGTTTGAATGGCTTCCTTCTAATAATAATAATATGTTTTATTTATATACCGCTATTCCAAAGATCATAGCGGTGAACAGCAAGGAAGATAATTAGCAAGTAAGCTAATTTGCCCCCAACAGTCTGGGTACTCATTTTAGCGACCTCGGAAGGATGCAAGCCTGAGTCGAGCTTGGGCCCTTTTGCTGGTCTTGAACTCGCAACCTTGTGGTCTTGAGTGAATGGCTGCAGTACAGGCATTTAACCACTGCACCACCAGGGCTCCTTATGTAAGACCTTATGTAAGAATTTTGTTAACCTTTAATAGATATATATTTCCCGAGATGTTGTTTAAAATGAGGCCTTTTTTGAACTTCTTTGCAATGTAACCGATACGAGCATTTTGCACAGAGAAATTAAGCCCACTTTTTGTTCATTTTCAACCAAAAACCTTGGCTCCACGAGAGGCTAAAAATGCCAATTTGCAACCAAAAAAACCTCATGGATGGCTCAACAGCATTAACATCAAATAATACCAACCTGGAAAAATATCTGACCTCTCCCCTATCATTTCAAAAGGAAGAAAAATTACTGGAAAAGAATTTGTTCAGCTCTTTCAATATATTGTCAGATTTGGAACAGACTGAAATCATCAAAAAATTGGACAATCTAAGAGATAATTTAAGGGTAACTCATAAAACAGTGAAACATTTAATTGATTTAGTTGGGCTAAACAGTCACCCTAATAACGCTTTCTCTGAAAAAGAAACAGCTGACTATTCTGTCTTTCCCTCTAAGGCCCAAAATCGTAATACAAGATCCTCCATAATGGATTTAGACAATGGATTTAGACACCAAAGTTGCCCTTTGATAATACCACACAATTATTACTACCTTTTAAAAATCAAGAAACAGATATAACAGTCAGACAGGAAAAGTCTCTAATTTGAATTCATTACTTGCTGGTGACCCCCATTTTGCAACCCATGCTGCATTGATCCACTCAAGTTTTTCAGCCAAATCTAAACAAGATTTGGAAAAGAAAACTTTGCCTGCCCCAATAGAACCTAATATAATAAAATCGTCGCAGACCCAATGTTATGATTCACCCCCCACTAATGATCTTTTATCTTCCATTACCGACTCCAGACAGGCATCCAGAGGAGAGATGCCATCCCTGGTCACTGCAGCAGCCGGAGGCACAGAGAAGACTATCTGGGTGTCATCAGCGTACTGATAACACCGCACCCCATGTCTCCGGATGATCTCACCCAGCGGTTTCATGTAAATGTTGAATAGTGTGGGGGACAGAATGGCTCCCTGAGGGACATCAGATGTAAGTGCCCTCCTATCGGAGCATACGTCCCCCAGCTGCACCATCTGGGACTGACCCGAGAGGTAGGAATTATTCCATTTCCCAAAACTAACCATCCTAGTCCATCCGTTTCAGCTTTTAGACCAATCTCACTTATCAACCAAGATGGCCCCAGAGTAAACATCTTTATTACTAACTATATTGATCAAGATCAAATAGACTTTATGCCAACTCGAAAAATATCAGACGCTATTCGTAGAGTGCTGAATGTCATCTATTATGCTTCTCATTCAGAGACTCCATTGGCAATAATGTCTCTTGATATATTGAAAGCTTTTGATCGCTTAGATTGGGAATACATTTTTGGAGTGCTTCAAAAGATGAATTTTGGTTCAGGATTTATTAAAGTTTTGAAATCTTTATACAGTGGCTCCCAAACAACTATTATTGTCAATAAACTAATCTCAAGCCCTTCCCTATACAAAGAGGGACAAAACAAGGCTGTCTCCTCTCCCCACTTCTTTTTGCTGTTGCTATTGAACCTCTAGCTAATTTCATTCGATGTAACCCTAATATATTAGGTCCAAAGATCGGAGGCCAAATGCATAAATTAAATTTATTTGCAGACGATATATTACTCTTTTTAGAATACCCTCATAAATCTTCTAAGGAATTAAAAGTTATTTTAGATTCTTTTGACCATTTTGCAGGTCTGCGAATTAATTATACAAAATCTAAACTTTTATGTTTTAGTATTCCTTCTGATCAGCAGAACATACTGCAAAAGTTAACAAACTTACAGTTATACCCATCGGGCTTTATATATTTGGGTATATATATAAACCGCCCTGATCTAAGGAAACCGCCCTGATCTAAGGAAGGCGCGGTATATAAATAAAACTTTTATTTTATTATTTATTATATTTGACCAAAGATATTAACCAACTTATTCCATGTTACTTATACACATGTTACTAGTTGGATTATTGCAAAATAAAAAGGATGGAAACATCTATTCCCGTTGATTTTAGGCAGAATTGCCCTTGTGAAAATGTTTATTGTTCCACACCTTTTTTTTCTATTCCAAACAATACCTATGTCTCCGTTGACCTTGAGAATTAAAAAGTGGCAAAGATTGATACATAAATTTTTGATAATAAAAAAACCTAGTTTCTCTCAATCTATCAGATTCCTCCCATCAAAAATGGGGGGGGGGTGCCATACCAGATCTTCAATTATATTTTACAGCTTTTTAATTGTCTCAGGCGATCCCTTTAATGAAAAAAATATTAATATCTCATGGGTAAAAATGGAACTCAATATAGATGTACACACCTTCCACAGTAATTTTTTTAAAAAAGTATCAGGAAAGGAGATGAAAGGGCTAAACAACCCTTGGTTTAAAACTACCATTGAGATCTGGCAAAAATGGAAAGATATTCTCTCTCCAGATTTGTCACCTAATTGTCTGTTTTTACATCATCCAAATTTTTTTCATAAGGATAAATTTTGGCAATATAAAGGCTGGAAAGAAATGGGGATTTATCAAATTAAAGACCTCTTTAAGAATAATAAACTCAAATCAATTGAATATTTAGCATCAACTCTAGACCCATTACTAATCTCATGGTTTCAATAGAAGCAAATAAAAACTTTCCCCTCTAGCTTACTTAAGAAAGGGGAAAGATTGAGATCTATGACTCCCTTCAAAATTTTATGCAATAATCCTGTTGGAAATAATAAAGGTTCAGTCTCCCAAATATATCACCTCATTTTGTTGAATTCATATCAAGATACCATATGTATCAAAACATTGTGGGAAAGTGAACTAAATATACCAATTCCAGAATCAGACTGGTGTGCTATTTGGTCATCTTCTGTACTGAAATCAAGATCAGCTTTAACCAGAGAGAACTTTCTAAAGCTAGTACATAAATGGTATCTGACCCCTGTTAGGAAATCACAGATGATAAAATCTATATCAGCTTTGTGTTGGAGAGGTTGTCCAGTCTTAGGGACTTATTCCATATGTGGTCATACTGTTCCAAAATTACCCACTTCTGGCATGATGTGATCAACCAAATTGCTTCAATTACAAAACAAAAAATATTTTTTTGTCCAGCTCTTTTGTTAATTTCAATATACACAAAAGGTAATAAATCTTTAAAAAAACAGAAAGTTGATTTTTTTTTGCTGACAGCAGCTCGTCTAGAAGTGGCTAATAATTGGAAAACAGGTCTTGTATCCCTGGTGGATAAGAGTTTGGGATGAATGGCTTATGGAGAAATTAACATATAATATGAAATATAACTCAAAACAACAAAATCAAAGACCTGTTCAGGAATAATAATAATAATAATAATAATAATAATAATAATAATAATAATAATAATAATAATATACCGCCCTATGGCAAACCAATCCGGGCGGTTGACAACAGTAAAATATAATATATAACAATTAAAAACACTTTATCCCTCCCCCCTTAAGACAATATTAAACAGTATAACATATTAAAAACACAACATCAAGCATAAAAACAGCAATTAAAACCCTGATATCCCTCTGTTGATCCTCGACCATCACTAAGATGGGGCCATGGGAGGAATGAGGGAATCATGGAACCTGGGCTGGGATGGTTAGTCTGGAAAGGCCTGCC
>NC_056526.1:161927977-161932190 GCF_019175285.1 Sceloporus undulatus | reverse complement strand
CTATGATAAAGTGTCTTTCGAAGAAACCTTCTCTTGATCCCCTTTCAATGTGGAATTATAGACTGGTCTCCTTATTACCATTCCTGGGCAAGGTGATCGAGAAGGCAGTCGCCTTTCAGCTCCAAGCTGTCTTGGATGAAACTGATTATCTGGACCCATTTCAAACTGGCTTCAGAGCGGGTTACGGAGTTGAGACTGCCATGGTCGTCTTAGTTGATGATCTCCGTCTGACCATCGACAGGGGAAGTGTGACCCGGTTGGTGCTCTTGGACATCTCAGCGGCCTTTGATACCATCGACCATGGTACCCTTCTGGAACGCCTGAGAGAATTAGGTATTGGGGGCATTGCGCTCCAGGGGTTCCGGTCCTACCTCTCGGAGAGATTCCAGATGGTGAGGCTGGGGGACAATTGCTCTCGTAAAAGAGAGCTTACATCCAGCGTCCCTCAGGGTGCCATTCTGTCCCCCATGCTGTTTAACATTTCCATGAAGCCGCTGGGAGAGATCATCCGGACCCATGGAGCGCGGAGTTATCAGTACGCTGATGACACCCAGATCTATCTCTCCATGTCTCCGACTGATACAGTGACTAAGGATGGCATCTCTCCTCTAGATGCCTGCCTGGGGTCAGTAATGGGCTGGATGAGGAAAAACAAACTCAAGCTGAATCCAGAGAAAACAGAGGTACTCGTGATATGTGCTCCGAATCCAGATAGGGAAATTTGCCATCCTGTCCTGGACGGGGTTACACTTCCCCTAAAGGACAAAGCTCGCAGTTTGGGAGTACTCCTGGATCCATCTCTACAGTTATCATCTCAAGTAGATGCGATGGCCAGGAGTGCTTGGTACCAGCTTCGGCTGATATGCCAACTGCGTCCCTGTCTGGATCGAAAGGACCTAGAAACTGTAGTACATGCACTGGTAACCTCTTGTTTGGATTTCTGTAATGCGCTCTACATGGGGCTACCTTTGTACCAGGTTCAGGAGCTTCAGTTGATTCAAAATGCTGCAGCCAGATTGGTCACGGGTACATCTAGGTCAGATCACATAACATCCGTACTAAAATCCCTCCACTGGTTGCCAACTCGCTTCTGGTCCCAGTACAAAGTGTTGGTCATTACCTTTAAAACCCTACATGGCTTGAGCCCGAGTTACTTGAGGGAACGCCTCTCCCTACACAATCTGCCCCGCACCCTTAGAACAACGGGGAAATTGCTACTCGAACACTCTAAGGTGAGACTGGCAACAACCCATCAAAGAGCCTATACAGCGATAGTGCCTACTCTTTGGAACGCACTCCCGGAAGAGATCCGCCTTAGCGGTACACTGGAAGCCTTTAAAAAGGCATTGAAAACCTATCTCTTCCAGCAAGCATACCCTCCCGACTCACTGTAGAGAAAGTATTCCCCAATTAGATTAATGATACTTAATAGCTGTTTTTAGATAATTTTAGTGAATAATTGTAATTACAATTGAATGTTTTTAACTGTTTTTATATTGTATGTGATAGTCTTTGTAGATGTGCACCGCTTTGATCTAAAGGAAAAATGGTATAAAAATAAAAAGTTTTATTATTATTATTATTATTATTATTATTATTATTATTATTATTAAATGTGAAAAGACCTGTGGACAATGAAGTAGCGTGGACAACAGCTAGTGTTCACATGGTTTAAGTCTCAGAGTAATGCAATAGGAAATCAGCAAAGACACTTCATTGTGCCAGTTATGCAGTAGTGAGTCAAGCAAAAATAATCATCATCATCATATTATGCTGCTAGGATTGTATCTTCAACTTTTCACCCAGCAGGATAATTCCAAGAGGCAAGAACCCTTTTGGATGCAACCTCAGAGCCATCAGGAATGGAAACTATGGTTACCTGAGGTGAAAAATTTGCCAGGTATTTCAACAACTAAGTTGTTCACTTCCCCACAGAATGTGACACCACACATATCACAAATGTATGGAAGCATCCTACATACAATCTTTTAAGATTTTCTGGGATCACTTTCAGTTGTTATGACCTGAAGATGTAGGTAAGACACATAAATCAGTCCATCCCACAATATATAAGCTTGTTCTCTGCCTTCTTGGCTATTAATATCTAGCAGATTGGAATTGACTGGGTGGGTTCCAAAAGTGGCAAATACTTCACTTTGTCATAGTTATTAAAGACAACTGCCCGATTGCAACTATCCTATTTCTAGGCACAATGCTTAAGCATGTGGTGGCTGCACAGCTTCAGGTATTCTTGGGCGCGGTACAGACTGCCAACAAGTGGCATACTGGTACCAATTTTAGGGTTAGGGACCACGCAGCAACTGCACGGTCCCTAACCCTACTATGTACGGGCGACATGACAATGGTGTCGCCCTGTGTACACAGGCACCACCATTGTTATGTAAGTGCCATGCGGCATCCACACATTGCCGCACGTTGCTTATGTAATGAGTACACCAGTGGTGCACTTGTTACAGTGCCCTGCAGCTCAAAAAGAACCCGTTTTTTCAGGGTTCTTTTTCCTCTGTAGGGAAGCTGTGCGGTTTGGTGGCTTTGGCTTCCCTGAAGAGGAAAATAGGCTGCTGGCAGACCATCCTTTTGGGACAGTCTGTCCTGGGCCTTGAAGACAACAGATTATGTGAACATATTTCAGTCTGGCTTCAAGCCAAACTATGATACTGAAACAGCCTTAGTTGCTTCAGACTGACTGACCTGACTGACAGGAGGAATCCTGTCCCATTGACATTCCTGGACCTTTCAGTGGCTTTTGATACCATTGATCATGGTATCTTATTGGACAGGCTTTGTGGAGTGGAAGTAGGAGGCACTGCATTATTTTATAATGATTCTATTCTTATCTACAGGGCCAGTAGAGAATAGCATTGGGAATTCCTGTGCAGCTCCATCACTATCAAGCTGAGGGTGCCTCAGGTTCATCTCCCATGTTCTTCAATATCTATATGAAACCAGTGGGTTGGGCTGGGAATTGAGCATTATCACTATGTTGTATGTAGTATGCTGGTAACATTTAGCTCTATTTCTTCTTGTCATTGGAAGTAGCAGAGGCTGTGCAGGGGCCGGATAAGATGCTGGATGCTGTAATGGGCCAGATGAGGACCAATAAACAAGTTGAATCCTGATAAGACAGAGACTCTGCGGATTTGTGGTTTGGGAGTCCAGGAATTTGATAGACAGTCTATCTTGGATAAGGTTGCAATCTCCTGAAGGATCAGTTACGTAGTTTAGGAGTACTCCTAGATCCATCCCTCTGACTAGACCCTACAGTGCTTTGAGCCAGTTTCAGTGTAATCACAGTAGTTCATGCACTATAACCTCCCAAATAGGTTACTGCATGGGAGATGGTCTTCCCAGCTGTTCCCCCAATTGTGTAACTCTCTCTTACATGGAGGCTTGAGTGGCACCAACACTAATTTCATTCAGACATGGCACTAAGTAAAAAATGTGGCTGTTGATCAAAGCCTTTTGGCTTCACTGATTTCTTTCACATACTAATGTACATAGTTTTAAACTGTTGTAATCTTTTCAATCTGTTTTAACTCATTAATTATATTTAGAAGTATCCTCTCCTACCACATTCAGAGATGATTAAAGATTTGTTTATCAGTATTTATAAACTGGTTTTACTGAATAAATATGAAACAATGTACCACGGTAAAACACACAATACCCACAATGTGCAAAAGTTAAAACACAAACTTAAATAGTTCATGAAATAAGTAGTAGACTTATTGAGGGAACGCCTCTCCTGGGAAGAAATTACTTGAGCATCCCAAGGTGAGACTAACAACTACTCACCAAAGAGCATATACAGCTATGGCCCCATGCATTGGAATAATCTCCCAGAAGAGATTTGACTTATTTCTAGTTTGGATGCCTTTAAGAAGGTGCTGAAAACTCGCCTCTTCCAGCAAGCATAGCCCCCTAATTTTCTATAAAGAATTACATCTCTCAAACAGAAGTCTACTTCAGGATGTTAATGAAATTTGCACATTGTATTAAATGTTTTTAGATAGTACATTTTTTTGTACTCAGAATTTAAATAATTGTTATCAGAACTATTATTGTATTGTTGAATTGTATTTTCTGACTGTAATCCCGCTTCGATCCGTCAGGAGAGGCAGGAAAACATAAATTAAAATAACAATTATTATTATTATTATTATTATTATTATTATTATTATTATTATTATTA
>NC_056526.1:161908880-161924977 GCF_019175285.1 Sceloporus undulatus | reverse complement strand
ATTATTATTATTATTATTATTATTATTATTATTATTAGACTAGAGCACTTGGGGAACAGTTATAAAAAATAAGTAAATTTTGAACATGCATATAAATATAAATTGTTGTAATAAGTTTAAATTTAAAGGAGAATGTTACTAGAAGATGGATCATCTCTAGTCTTTATGATCTGGAAGGGCAGATGGGGATATACCCTCTGGCACAGTTTCCTAGCTGTATGAAAAAGAGTATTTATGATAGCTGACCATGGTTACATTCTCTGTTTGTATTTTCCCTAACAATGTGAGGAGGTTGGAACTGTGGTTAAAAAAATATATTCATCTCTCTTCCACAATTAAATGATTGGAATGAGCTAATCTGTAGGCAGGTATACCAACAGAGGCCTGTGAATAAGCATTCCAGATGCAAGCTTCTCTCATTTGATAAGGTAACTGGCTGCAAGGTACATTTTCATTGCACATTTGTAAATTGTAGCATGACATTCATAAAAGGACAATCACAATAGGAAAATACTAAGATGTCATTTATTCCAAGAAAATATGATGTTCCCAGCCTGCTGCTGTATTCAAGGTGCTGCTCTTTCATGGATAGGAGCACACAGCATACATAATGATTTTCTGCCTGTTAAACAAAGTGGAAAGTAGTTTACATTATGTCAACATTTCCCTCAGGGTTTACATCAATACAGTTATTATAGAGAGACTGATTGTGGATTGCTCTAAAAAACAGAAGATCTTTTAACTTTTCTTATTGACCCATATTATGCTGTCAATGTAACCACAGAGTTGCAGTTTGCTTTTCTTTATGTCTTAAGTTATTGATATTTTTTAAAAGCAAGATCACCACTATCATCCACAAATAGCACCTGCTCTTATCTGAATGACATTTCTAATGCTCACATATTCCTCCCCTTGCCCTTTTCAACTCAACAGTTATACTAGTTGGTTTAAAATGTATCTGTTAATGACAGCATGGATCCAGCTGATCAGTGTACATTTTATTTTTGTTGATAAACATAAAAACCATTGGTCAAATCTGCTGGTAGGTCTAGGGCAGGATCATTGGTCAAATACCAAGGCCCACATTTCAATGGTAGACCTCTTGCTGACCAACAACTCTTGAGTTGGCTCCCATACTGGGAACAAGACAGGATATCAATTAATTAATTAAAATAAACTCTGTCTTTTTGCCATCAAGCAATTGGAGTGGAGGGAGGGGTCACATTTTTCACTGTCTGTTCACTTATCTGCTTTTCTCTCTGGGTAGCAGTGGAGTCTGAACCCAGAGAAGAGCAAGTGAGGAACTGGGTGACTACAGGAATAACTCATCTTGTCTGGAGGCTGATCAATAACCAGAACCAGGACTGATCCCTGAGAAGATTCCTAGAATATATCTTCTTGAAATTAATAGGGCCACAGGAACCCAGCTCCTACTGGCTTATCCCAACTAGAACAAACTCACAGAATCTATAGCTGAATATGAGTCTAGATAATAGCAGTATCAATTACATGTCTATACCACTTATCAGTGAATTAGCACTCCCTAAGTGGTTTAAAATGTGTAAGCACCAGCTCAGACACACTTCGAATCTGACTTTTTCCTGATCTTATATTCTTTCTTCCTTCTTCTGGAACTTGCTGATATTATCCCAGGCAAAGTAGGGAAAGATCACCACATGCTAACAAAGGAAATGTTGCAAGGCATCTAAGTTTAAGCCCAAATTAAAAACTTTTCTGTTCATGGAACCATTTCAGGCTGGAGCTTGATATTTTTGAGTATTTTCAGATAAAGGTTTTTGTTTATTGTTTATTTATTGTTTTACTGTCTCTAGTTATTTTAATGGGATAAATTGTTTACTTACCATTTTTGTATTTTGTGATTTTAGACTGTACACTTTATGCTGTTTTGATAACTTTGTATAGCTCCATTTATATAGCACTATATAAATAATAATAATAATAATAATAATAATAATAATAATAATCATCATCATCATCATCATCATCCATAAAGCATAGAATCAAAGAGTTGGAAGAGACCACAAGGGCCACCCAGTCCAACCACCTGCCATGCAGGAACTCACAATGAAAGCACTCCCAACAGATGGCCATCTAGCCTCTGCTTAAAGACCTCTGAGGAAGGTGACTCCACCCCTCCCTGCGGGAATGTGTTCCATTGTCGAACAGCTCTCATGTCAGGAAGTTCTTCCTAATGATGAAGTGGAATCTCTTTTCCTTTAGCTTGCACCCATTGTTCTGGGTCCTATTCTCTGGAGCAGCAGAACACAAGCTTGCTCCATCCTCAATATGACACCCCTTCAAACTTTTAAACAAGGCTATCATATCATCACTAAACCTTCTCTAAACAAACAGGTTAAACATACCCAGCTTCCTAAGTCTCCCCTCATAGGGCATGGTTTCCAGACATTTCACCATTTTGGTTGTCCTTCTCTGGACATGCTCCAGAGGATCTTGAACACTATGCTAGAAAAACTGCAACTATTAAAAGCCACATTTTCATTATATTTTCCAACAGGCTTGCTTGATTAATTAATAAATGCCCAGTTACAATGCTATACATCCTTAATGCATATAGAACATGTGCATATGGTGAGCCCGAGAGCCACCACTCATCAGTCACTCTTTTAGGCTCCTACATGCCCTAAGAACTGAATTTAAAGACTTTGAGGTACAGTGGCTTGAGTGTTAGAATAAGAATCTGTGAGACCAGAGTTTCAATCCCTGCTTGGCCATGGAAGTCCACTGGATGACCTTGGGAAAATCACACTGTCTCAGCCTCAGAGGAAGGAACCAATAATAAGTTTACCCTAGAATCACAATTAGTCAGAAATAACTTGAAGGAACACAACAACAACATCTATAAAAGATACAGAACAAAATTCCCTTCCCCCAACTCTCCACCTGAGACAAACTGTTATTCACAATCTGAGGACCATGAGAAAGATTATGTTCTAAATTAGAAATAACAGTTACTATTAAATGCAGGCAGAGGTGTACATTTATAATTGTAACAAAGTTAGCAAAAGTATAAACATGGTGTTCCGGTTTTAAAAGATTCTGCCTAATAAACACTGAAGTAGTTTTGCAACTTAAGTTGCTATAGCATCAGAAGCCACTCCATATGGTACATAACTTTCTCATTGTTGGCATATGTTCAGTTACTGTTAATGTGCATCATTTCTTTCCTTGTGGATGCAGACACTATATGTAGCTAAATATCCAGATGGCATTTTCTAGCAAAGTATTAGAAATTACACACTCTGGGAATCATAATCTTTTTATGCTGCTGTAAAATGTGCAATAATTACAACTTTTAAAATAATATTGTTGGGGGAAAAGAGTATTAAAAGCACATTGTACTCTTATTATTACAGGGTTTGCCTGTAATACATGATCCTTTCTGTTTCTGATGTACATGATCTTTTTGAGGAAAATTAAAGAATAGGAATTAAGCATAAAATTGCATGCCATGGTTATTTTGATAAGTTGGTATTGAATCTTCACACATTTATATGGCTGTATTTGTAGCCCCCTATGTGTTTTCACTTTAGATATTCATCTAGACATTGATTTAGTTGCCACTGTTCACTGTTGTTTGTCACAGTTTTTCCCTTCTTCTCCATCTTTCCCATTTACAAGCCAGAGCTAAAAGTAATTTTGGTGGTATCCAGAATGGCGCTTTGTGCCGGCCTGGATACATACTAGGATTGCCTTGGGGTGTCCTTTACAGATGCCTCCTAACCCTAGCATTGCAATGGTGGTGCCTTGTCTACATTGGCACTGCCATTATGATGTCATAGCCACGCCCCTCCAAACGGAGTGGTGCGGGTGTGATGCATGAGCGCTGCTGTAGGGCGCTTATGGTGCCCTTTCAGCAGCGCCAGAAGGAGGTCAGAAATGGAGCTCCTTCTGCTGCTTCTATTGCTGGTGCAGCCTTTACACAGCTGCGTCAGCAATACAAAAGAGAAAGGGGCCGAGCGGTCTCTTTCTCGCTCTCCCCGCCATTGTCAGGCCGCGGGGAAGTGGCTTTTTGCCGCTTCCCCAAGGCCTGGGAAATTGGCGGATCAGGGCCTCTGGGGCTGCTGCTGTGGGAAAAGGGGAAGGTGCATGCCATAGGGGAAAGGGGCAGGTGCACGCCGCCCCAAAGGGGCGGTCTGTACCCGCCTTTGTTACACCTAATGAATTACTTCTAAGTAATTCTTTTTTCAATACTTAAGGCATCATTATGTTACATTATTGCCTGGGAGGGCAGCGCTACAATAAGACATGAGCCATATGTGGAGGAAAGGCCACAACTTTATTCACGCAAAACCAGCAGCCAAAAGGTAGGGTTGGCCAAAAGCATGAGGTCTGGATCATCGTACAACCCGCTGTTGTATGATACTGGCTAGTCATATATCAGCAAGATATCGGGATGAGCTAGGGGCTGATGGAACGCCCTCTCATATCCATGCAACCTAGTGATTGCATTCAAATTAAATCCCCTAGTCACCAGGAAGCGGTGTCACGTTATGGCCCCCGCAATGGCCACAGCGCATGTCCTCATCGCTCCCGTGTCCCATAGGGACTCCCAATACAGTGCTATGCAACCATATAGACCATGACCACCAGATCTAGACCCTCTGCTTCCGCCCCAAAGTTGTGACAAACACCAACACCCTGACGGAGGGCGGGTGGGAGAGCCAAGCAGCAAATGGCACCATGCACTGGGCAACTGGGCCTAAATAGACCATGCCCAGGGGGTTGCTGGGAAAGGAGTCGCCCCGCCCCCAGAGCAGCCGAACCAATCGGTCACCCTGGAGGACTGAGGCAACCATAGAGAGGGACTACCCACCCCCTAGAGCGGCCTTTCAGAGGCGGAAGTACCTCCCTTTCCCTCCCCAGCAACCAATCGCCAGCAAGCACGCCCCAGCAAAGCATGCTGGGGCACTCCACCGAGCCTGCATCGCCACTCCAGCGGCAACACGGCCTGCCCGCTCAGTCGGGCGGCCGTCTTTTGTAGTGAGCAGTAATTTTAATCATGTTTTGCTAGAACTGTATTTTAAAGTGTAGAGCCAAATTTCAGTATGTCTTGTTCCATAGGTTACACTAATATTACAAGTCAAACAGCTGTCAATGGTACAATGGTACAGTTTGTTGCATCATATATATATATATATATATATATATATATATATATATATACATAAGAAATGTAAGAGATGAACTTAGGGTGGAAAATGAGATGCAAGATACGATGGGGGACACTGCTTACAAGACTTGTGAAAGGGATCTAGGAACCTAGTAGACCACAAGTGATATGAGTCAACATTTCGATGCGGCAGCAAAGGGCCAATGTGATTTTAGGATGCATCAATAGAAGTATAGATCCTCTAGATCAAGGGAAAATAATATGCCACTCTATCTGCTCTGGTCAGGCCCCACCTGGAATATTGTGTCCAGTTCTGGCACCACAATCAAAAAGGATGTTGAAATGGCACGTGTCCAAGAGGAGGCAACCAAAATGTGAAGGGTTGGAAACCATGCCCGATATAAGAAGATCTAGGGAGCTGGGTATGTTTAGCCTGGAGAGAGAAGGTTAAGGTGATATGATAGCCCTTGTTAAATATTTGAAGGGTGTCATATTGGAGAGGGAGCGGCTTGTTTCTGCTGCTCCAGAGAACAGACCAGAACATGGATGCAAGCTACAGGAAAGAGATTCCACCTCAAATTAGAGGAACTTCCTGACAGTAAGAGCGTTCACAGTCCAACGCACTCCCAGTCAAAAAAGATGGAGTCTCTTCCTGGAGGTCTTTAAACAGAGGCTGGATGGCAATGTTCGAGGATGTTTTGATTAAGAAGTTCTTGCATGGCAGGGGTTGACTGGATGGTCCTTGTGGTCTCTTCCAACCCTACGATTCTATGATTCTATGATCATGGTCCTGAACCAGAGTGACCCTCACCGGTTGTCATATCTGGACATTGTCCCGGGAGCGGCCATTCTAACATTCATAACTGTAATAGAGGATTCCAGCCATGCTGGTGGCAAAGATGAGATGAGTGTAGGTGAACTGGCTTGGACTAGTTGCAAGCTTACAAAACGGTTGATAAGTAGTATACAGGGTAGGAGATCGACTCTGCTTATTAGTCCGTCTAAGATAGAAGTAGGTAATAATGTTCTCAGGATGATGTAGTGGTGTGAGTGTTGGGACTATGACTCTAGAGACCAGGAGTTTGACTCCCCTCGGAGCCAGGAATCCCTGGATGACTTAGGCAAGTCACGCGCCTATGAGCAGCGAGGGGGGCAATCATAGAATCATAGAATCATAGAAGCGCAGGCTGGGAGAAAATAGGGCATCCAGTCCAACCCCCGCCAGCAGGAAATCCAGAGCAAAGCATCCCTGACAGATGGCCTCCAGCTCTGTTTAAAGACCGCCAGGAAGGAGACTCTAGCACCTCCGGGGAGTGCATTCCACTGGCGAAAGCCCTTACTGTCAATGCAAACTGCTTTGAAAGAAGGTGCCAGAAAACCCAAGTTTAGGGGAAAGCATAAGTGCAGAATGTTGAAGCACACAACAACATCGTTCTGTTAGGTGGAAACCGTTGGCCCGCCTGCCATTTTGTGCCATGTCCTGGGGAAGTAGGCTCAGTCTAGAGGAGTTCCGCCTCCCCTTCTTTCAGCTAATCGCAAAGAGCACAAGACCCTCTGCATACAGATATTCCAGGTAACTCAGCTAGGGTGTTGATTTCTGACTGGATGTTAGGGTGGAGGAGGGTTCTTAAGAATGATGGAGCCGATGGTAGGAATCCCTGCGCTTCATCCCTTATAGGGTTATGGGGGGCAGCCAAGAAAGAGAGGAAAAGGATATGGGAAAGATGATAGGAGGTACTTGAAGTGGAAGGATATGTGTTATGGGCTGCTGTGATTTTTGGAATATTAAAAGTGTATGGGTGCCAATGCAAGAAAGGGGTGTCATATTGAGGATGGCGAAGTGTGTTTCTGGCTGCCCAGAGAATGGAGCGGAATGGGTGCAAGTAAAGGAAGAGATTCCACCACATTAGGAAGGAACTTCTGAGACAGTGGGTTGTTGGAAGTGGGAAGAGGCTTCCGGGGAGGGTGGAGTCCCTTCGTGGAGAGTTTTAATCGAGGCTGGATGGATCTGTTGGGGTGCTTTGAGTGGTGGTTCCTGCATGGCAGGGGGTTGGACGTGGGTGGCCCGTGTGGGTCTTTGCAACTCTCAGATTTCTATGATTCTGTACTTTAATGCCCGTGAAAAGAGTATGGAATGCAATCCAAAACATAATGGAGAAGCCATAGATTCGTCACACTTCCTGGGTAGAAATATCCCGTACATTTGGTTAGCATTATGATATTAATACATGCCAGTGGGTAGGAGAGGGAAAGAAATAGGCTGCCTAAAGGCCATGCAGAGGATTGTGAATAAAGGTAAGACTGTAATGGAGAAACTGAATATCGTTTTTGCAGGCTCCAGTCTTCAATGACTATACATTATGCTCGATCTCAAAAGTTATCTCGACCTTACCAGGAATGTTTCCAAGATGATGAAGATGCCAATACTTCATTTAGACAAGCAACATGCATCACTGACAGTTATAAACGATCTACTTCAGGTTGCAAACTCGTTAACAATCCTTAATCTCAGAATTTTATTTTCTAAAGTCTCATTGGAATATGTTCACAAAAAGTTTCCTGTTTGTCCAAATGTGTGTTTCTGGTTTGTGCAGGGTGGCTGTGTGGCAGAGATACTTCACACTAAGTTATTTCCTAGATGTTAGCCTTTCCTCCTCCGCCCTCACTTTCAATTTATTAAAATATCTGCCACACTTCCTCTCAACTAAATAATGCATTGCTTGGCCATTCAAAGTTCATGAAAGTGTTATTTCAATGCAGTTTTGTGCATTAAACATGAATATAATCCATATAAGAATCCATGTATTACTTGTGCCCATGTAATGAGACCATTAATTATGTTAGAGATTTTTCCTGTCTCTTTCACACACATACACACTCGGTTCTGGGGCCATGTTTTTAACATTCTTTTCACCTACATTTGGTCCATCTGGTGAAAATGATCCATCTTTTTATTCCATCTGAAAGATAACAAAGTAAGTCAATGAGGTAAGAATGTACAATGCTTTGCTTATTAAAATTGTGTAATTAAATATATCATTGAGAAGAACCTGGCATATATTGTGTAGCTAAACAAAGAACATGAACTACATGCATCCGGATAGTGATGTACAATGGCATAGTAAGTCAATTTTTGGATAGCAGAAGCAGTCATGCATTGGCTGCTCAAAAATCCTATCACCAATCTACCTTTAGCTGCAGGAACCCAACTCCATATCATTTAGGTGGTTGAAGAGGCAGAGGATATCAGAGAAATCTCTTGCGAAGTTTCCTATAGCAAGATAATAGAACATTGGTATCATTTCCATATCCCACGAGGACCCCTATGGGCCTCGAAGATGACATCTTCATTCTGTGTAGGCTATAAAGCCCTCCCTCTTTTAGACATGGCATGCTGTGGGAGTATTGGGTTTACAGAAGCATGTATGATGTGAAATGTGTAATTTTCCAAATAGTCTGAACGAAACAATTATTTAATACTGGGGAATTACATGTCCATGGCACCCTGCAATACACTTCTATAAGCATCTTAGTGCTAGAAAAGAATCATGTTTGACAAGGAGGGATGTAATTACAAAAAAATATGCGGGAAGACTGAACCGTCAGGGTGAACTCTTGGAGCAATGGGAGGAAAAAAAGACAGAAAGGAAGATCGTTCAAATTGAACTTCCAGAGTTGCTAGCAGAGCAGTGGCCATAGAAAGTTTAACAGTTGTAGTTGCATGAAAGTAGAGGCTCCCTTGGGTTGGGTTGCTCTAAGGAAGCAAGGGGAGAAGACATGAAACGCCACTGTGAGCCATCACAAATGATCTGTAAGATATGACGTTATTGGCAAAAAATCTCGTCCCTCTTAAATTATACCTCATTTCCCCACCTAATAAGTGCTGTAGGAAATCCAAAGAAACCTAGGGAACTCATCCACACCCACATGCGCAACATGTAGTAGCACACAATGGCCACTAGCATGAGTTATTAAAAATTAATCAGAGGCTGTTGTAACGTTGAGTGGAAACAAGTGTTGTGAACTTTAGTGAACTTGGCCTATTCTGCCAGAACTTCTAGATCACCTGCCTTGCTCATTTACCATAACTGAATTCAAAGGGTGCAGATCTTCTGTACAGCAATTTCATGTTAAGGTAAAAATATTCTTTGATGCTTGCTCCACACCTTCATATGGCACTACTAAATTCCAGATATCCATATCACGTACAGTCAGAACTGCAGGAGACAATATGTAGTAGTACATATAATCTCTCCTAGATTATTGAACCTCATTGGGAGGGTAATCATTCTACCAAGCTTTTTCCAGCTCGTGGAATCATAGTTTGAGATGGGAAAAATCAATACCCGTTTGACAAGAAAAGAAAGTACACTTTGCAAGCAAAGGGGCAGGCTGTTTTTCTCTAACAACAAAAGAGCATTGGATATGAATGATCAGATCATTGGGGGGGGGGGGGGAAAGTTGTCAGAATCCCACAAAAGGATACAGAGGAAGAGAAAATGGGTTATCATCCAACATGGGCTAAGTATTTAAAGAGAAAGTGTGCAGTTTTGAAAAACAAAATAAAACGAGAAGTGATTATTTGGTTGAGCAAGCATGCATATGGCATAGCAGTTTTGAGTTCTGGATTAGGACGCCAGAGAACAGGGGCCCACCATCAGGCATGGAAAACCCCTGGGTTAGTTTGGAAGTCAGATGATCTTATCCTAAGGAGTTTATCACATTGACTTTGCTCCCCACAATATCACAGGTATTAACTTTTAGAAGGTGGATCTTTATTGCATTTCCATATTGCCAGGGAGCAACGCAGCCTGGGTGCAAACCCGGCTTCTCTGGGCTTCTCTCCCATCTTTCAAGTGGGATTTTTCCCATTCCGTGAATAGATCGGCAGAAGCCCAGCTTGCAACAGCTGAGTACTCCCTGTGACAGGGAAATGTGATAAGATACACCTGCTAAAAGTGGGAGCAAAGCCACATAAAACTCCTAAGAAGAAGAGGGAGGGTACCACTTCAGAAGAAGGTGGTATTAAAATGAAATGGCGATAAATAAAAAAGAAATATAAAGACAAACTTCCCTCTTGAAAAATCTTGACAAGAAAGCCCTAAGTCACTATCTGTCAGAGTTGAGTTGAAGACCATAACCAAAAACAACTAGCATGTTTATTTTTAAAAGTATTTTTTATTACGTTACAAATTAAGGTATGGATTCAAGATTGAAAAAACAAACAACAAAAAATATGCCCTTTCAAATTCCAAGAAGGGTATTTCACCTTTCAATTCAGGCTGAATCAGGGCATTATAATCAGATAGTTTTGGACTCACACAAAAAATAGACCTTATATATAGGCATTCTCTTGCTTAATGGTTCATATCACCGTTTTAAATAACAGAGATAGTGGTGTACGAAATAAATTTTCAAGTGTAAAGGGTTTTGTAACGGAGAGATTCTGTAACACCATAGGGGGGGGGTAATCAATTATAGCACAAGAAGTGAAGATTCAAACATAAATAGCCAGCACCATTTTTTAAAAACACCTAGTGTATTTACAAGAAATGACATGAGCAAAGCATAGTGTCGTTAGAATAAGCTGTTGAAACTCCGTGGTGCTTACTTCTGTCCTGCATACAGTCAACTTGTAAAATAAAGGATCGTTTCAGCAACATGCAAGTACAACTTTTTGCTTTATTAGATGGTCATCAATAGCCGACACCAGCTGATATGAGGCCAACCTGAGGTCCTGTCTGCACAGATCTAATAAGATAGCCTCCCTCGGCCTTTTCAGGGGGAGTCCAGCTGTATGCTCCAGCCTGTTTGGTGCCCAAAACCCAGATATAAGCCCTTTTACAAAAAGATTTTTTTAAAGTCAATAGTTGCTCCAGAAATCTTCCCAGAAGATTTGGAGCCATCTGTTCCAACACCAGGTGGCTTCTGGCATTCATGTCACACCTGTGACACCTGGCAAATGTGGCTATCAATACATATACCACTCACTAGAGGTCAGCAATTAGGCATCCAGCCTCAGGAAGGTTGGGCCACCTTCTTCTGGTGATGAAGAGAGGGCCCGAGGTACAGAGCAGATCAAGGCAACCCCAGAGCCATGTACTCGGCTGCTCCCAGAGTATCCTGCCTCTACATACACCACCTAAAGGCTGCTGCAACACTGCAGAATTAATGGCAGTGTGACATTGGCTTTAACTGTCCTGGCTCCATCCTGTGCAAACCTGAGATTTGTCATTTGTTGTGACACCAGAACTCTCGGACAGAGAAGGTTTTAGTATGGAGTGGCCTGCACCTGCCCCTTTCCGCAAAGGAATTTTGGTCCAGGGCAACCATAATACCGCAAGCCAGGAGGCCCAATCTTGCAAAGGGTTCCTTGGGGCTCATGGCCGCCTGGACAACTCCAGGAGCCAGAGTCAGGGGGAGAAAGGTGCCTCTTGGGCCCCTTTCTACCTGGCAATCGTTCCTGAGCTGTTTTGGTGGCTGTGGGAACAAGGCACGCCACAGAAGCTGCTCGGTGCCCTGCCACCCTAAGCTGCCTGGGGTGGCGTGAAAAACGTCATCAATTCACCGCGCTGTGCCGTTTGGATGCAGTGGTGGCCAATGAATGTCATAATGCAGACCCGTGTAGACAAGGTGCTGCCATTATCCTGCCAGTGGCATTATTATTAATGGAGAGTGTACATGGTGCACGCTCCCCCAGCCTAATACGGTGCTGTACATCAGTTTTGTGGGTCTGTACCATGCCTATATTACAAACTACAAATTCCAGTAGCCATAGGCACTGAGTCATGTAGTTTAAAGTCAATATCAAATGCTTAATTCTGTGCAGTACAGAGTCAGCCTGGGTAAAAGACTAGGGCTCAGTTCCCTCAAACTCCACATTAACAGTGAGTGCTATTTCAAGTAAATTAAATCTGTTTCAGCTGCAATCAGGGCACAAGGAATATGAATGTTTTCCAGGCCATTCCTACCAGTGAGTAAGGGCCTCGACAGACCAGCCATAAATGCCGCATGGGTTGCAGAGTGGAGATGGGTGCCTATACAAACATAACACCCTGACTCGGCCACATGCCGCTGTGATGCTAGTCAACCCCCCCACAGCGGTGGTCAAATCACAGAACTCTCTGTGCTGCATCCAAGACATAGCACCAAATGAAGTGCACAAAGCAGTGCTGCCAGCAGCTATGGCACCATTTCCACATAAAGAAAGAAGCCACTTTTTGCAGCACCTGTTTTTTGCACCACGGAAAGGCCCAGAGTGGGACCACGGCATGTATGTTGACCATAGTCTCAATCCAGCGCTGAAAATGGACATTCTGTTCAGCTCCTAAGGGAAAGGAATCCTACTAATTGTTGCAGTCTGTGCTCACTGGTGGAAGGGGTCTGGAAACACCCTCCTCCTTGTGGCCTGATCCAGAGCTGAACAGACACATTCATTCAAGGTAGCTTCCTGGTTTTCAAGATGGGTTTGGAGATGGGCATGTTACATCATAGCAATAGTGCCATGAATTTGTGATTACATACAGAACCATTTGACTGAATATAGATCAGTTACAGATACATAATTATAATTAATCTATCTGTAACTGCAATACAATGTGGGCCATTTTTTTAAATTGCCTTTAACTGCGTACATAAAGACCACCACAAAGGAAAAGAAAAAAGTGGTGTATCGTTGATTAATTTTATTCATCTCTGTCCTCCTTTCTTGCTGCTCTTTACAAACAGCTGTAAAAACTGAAAGCTTTGGTAGCACACCCTCCATTCCTCTTTCCAGAGCAAACAGTATTCCTCGGTTATCCTCATGGTCCAGTACATGTTTCATCACTGCTCCTGTTCTGCAAAACTTGGTGTTTGTGGCTTCCAAAAATTGCCCTGCTATTAGGAAGGCATTCATAAATCTTCTGCAACCACTAATAACAGGAAACCAGAGCATCATGCCTTACTGAAAACCAAAGTGGTGCAGAGCAGAACAGAACAGTTTGTATGGTCTACTTGCTTATGTTGATCAGTTCTGAATGTGTGGGGCAGAGAATGGAAAGAAGCCACAGCATACTGTCATAATTATAATTACCAATTTGAAGTTATTGGAACATTTTTCACTCACTGCAGAGAATATAGCTTTGTAGAATCAGGCGCAAAATGGTAATGAAAGGCATGTGTCATCCATCGGTTCAGGCGGGCAAGGGGACTTCTCAAATATCACTGCCAGTGGTTGCGCAGAAAAGATTACAAATCTTTCGCATACTAACAGTAAGTTGTTTTAACTGAGAAGAAGAAGAAAGCAGTCCCCAGAAGCCTGAAAAAAATATCATTTTTTCCTGTAGGGTGTACATAGAAATATGAGAGAAACCTTTTGCAAACCTGCAAAGCGGTCCTAATGTTTTCAGTGTACATTGTTAAAACCGAGTGTTGGGGAGGTATGCTGTTTTTTTCTTTTTAAAAATAATTTCCTGAAGGGAATGAATGCCAGAACCACACTGCAGTGTTTTTGTTTTTATGTTTGTTGACTGCTTGTACAAGACGTTAAAATAAAATTATCTGGCAACCAAAATAACGAGTGACAGAGCTAACTCCATTTCAATATAATAGGTAGGGAAAAGATTAATTTCAAGTGGGAAATCTTCAGCTCAAACAATGTATGTCATTGCTACGGAAAAATTTTAAGGTTGACTTCAGTTACACTTCATCAAACCTATAGCTTCCTTTAAAAAAGGCAGTAGATAGCAGCTCTTATATTTCTTTTTTTCTTCCTTTTTTTCTCAGATTTAAACAAACAGGAAGCCCAAATTAAGGATTCTAGCATGGGATGTGGGGGGAGGAAGATTTTAATTCTTCAGCATGGTGCTTCTAAGTTTCATCCCATCCTCAAGCTAGGATGTGCATTGCTAAAAAGTGATTATTATAAATAAGGAACATAAACTTTTTATACATATAAAGTTTTGGAGTGACCACAGTGGGGAACAAAGTCGTTAACCACATCTGTAAAACAATATATCGTTTTTCATGGCAGTTAGAGGAAACATACCTGGACAAATAAACAAACCAGGACATGGTGACCAAGCAACATCACATTTGGTCAAGATGCAGAATGGTATAAATGAAGAACAATGAACAAGGTAGGAGAGGTTGAAGCAGTTTTGCTTTTGCACGGAACCTATTGGATGGGGAATGGAAACCTACATTTAACTACATGTAAGCTACTCCTGCCTTTTATTCAGTTTCAGCTATGAAGTAGTCAAAAACAAAGTGGGAACACGGGGGGGGGAAAAAGAGAAAACATGACATTTTAAAAGAAGCCGAAAAATTGGGATGAAGGTGAAAGAATTGAGACTGTCCCCTGTCCAAATCAATAAAGTTTGGAGGGCATGAGAAATGTCAGGGAAGTCAGGAAATAGTTCACGTGTTTGGTGAGAACAAGGCCAAGGGCTTTCTTCTTAGCAACGGTACCCAAACTATGAACCCACTTCCTAAAAAGGGGTGTGTTGTTCCTTTTTCCCTGTTGTTCCTCCCTCAACAGATAAAGGCCTTGTGATTCAAGAAACCCTTGAACAGCTAATTGACTGCAAAGAACAAGAGGATCAGACAAGATGTAGTGAACTTTTTTTTTTTAAAAAAAAGATTTATAGATCCTAGATGTACATCAAAAATAATTTATGGAGTTTAAGTGTTGTCAATTTAACTAGTTATTGATTTACTTTTCCATTTTACTGTAGATTTTTTTTTTAAAAATGCTGTAAGCCATCTTGGATCCATTGCTGAGAAGAAGGATAAGAAACAAATGGAATCAAATAAGAAGAAATAAGATTTGGAAAAAGGGCAAACTGAAATATTCCCAGCCTGCTGGAAAAGTCTAGGAAGAAAGGTGGCATGTGCGCCTGTGTCGCTTCCGGCTACCAGGTGCTGGTTGGAATGGCATTGCGTGTCACTTCTGGCATGTGTACATAGGTTTTTTCGTCATCATGGTTCTAATCTCTCAAAAAATGAGCGGCACACTTATCAATTCAAGACTGTGGGGGTGGGAAATAATGCAATTGCATCCAGTGCGATAGACTGAATAGCAATATAGGACAAGATTCTGGCATGATCTGGAGCATGCTCATTCAAATATCTGAGCAGAAATTCATTTGTGCAGATTGATCAGTTCAGAAAGGCATCCACATATTTCCCCAGAAGGGATCCATGTAACACAGAGATCTTGTACTATAACCAATATAATAGTTGTGAAAGTTAGCCAGTAAAGAAAACTTGAGAGAAGAAAATCAACGCATTTAAAATGTGGAGCTGGAGGAGAGTTCGCTGATGCCATGAATTGCAAAAATATAAATGAATGAGACCAAGGGCAATCAAGCTGGAACTCTCCTAGACACCAAGATGGCTAAACTGAGACTATTGCATTTGGTCATCATGAGAAACAATAGTATTAGAAAAGAGACAAAAAATGCCTTGGTAAGATAAGAACAGAACAAAGTAAAAAAAGAGGCGTAGAGGTAAACATACTCCAATCAAGGCTTGCAGCCTGATCAGGTTGTCAATGAATGGGTGACTTAGAGGTCCTCTTGTCCATAGGGTCACTATGGACTAAGAGCAGTTTCATTCACAGCAATTAACACAAAAACCATTGCATGATCTTCAGAGCATCTGTCCGCACTGTCATGTCCACACCAGATTTTCCATGTGATATTGTGCAGGGACATACCTGCTTTTTTGCAGTACACAAACGTCTGGGATATCTCCCCTCTGCAGTTATACATCGGGCCTCAGGGCTAAACATATGATGGTTGCCTGTATATTGAAAACATATCTTTTAGCCTTTGCCTTTTTCCCCAGGCAAATGAGCTATTTTGAGCTTCTCATAGGTTGAAGATTTTAAAGTTTTGTAGGAGTTTATGGGCTGCTGTAAAGCATGTCAGTTTGTTGGGGCCAATGAGAAGCAGATAAAAAT
>NC_056526.1:161905961-161908855 GCF_019175285.1 Sceloporus undulatus | reverse complement strand
TGTTGAATATCATTTTGTTAGATTTGGCCTAGCTTTCCAGTTTATTCAAGTCATTTTGAATTTTGATCCCATTCTCTGGGGTATTAGCTACTCCCCCTAATTGAGTGTCATTTGCAAATTTGATAAATATGCCCCCAATTCTGTCATCCAAGTCACTGATAAAGATGTTGAATAGCACTGGGCCAAGAACAGAACCCTATGGGACCGCACTGGTCACTTCTCTCCAGGATGAAAAGGAGCCATTGTTGAGCACCCTTTGGATTTGGCCAGTCAACCAATTTCTAATCCATGTAACAATTACTTACAGTGAAGACAAGCCTGGAATTGCACTCACTCATAGTAGTTCTAAACAAAGTTGTGGTTTTTCAGATTGTCTTCCTTCAATGCAACCCTTAAGTAACAATAACAACAGCTAGGAAAATTTGGGATGAGATTAGCACTAAAATTCTGGACCTTGCCAACAACTCTCAGGTCAGAATGTACAGGGAAGCCATTGAAATCCACAAACATCTGGATAATTTCAACCGGAAAGAAGAAACCCTTAAAGTAAACAAAAGTTGGCTATCAGTCCTGAGGAATAGCAAAATAAGGACTCAGCAAATGCAAATGGGAAACCACTCAGAGTCAGGGGCTTTCCCAGCAGATAATGATCACCAATTAGCAGACACAAATCGTCTTTTGCATTAGCCTCCAAGCCTGAGGCCTGCCATCAGCACAGAACATACACATGCAAATCACTCCTGCATTCGCAGGCTCACACAGTGTGTGTGTATACACACACACACACACACACACACACACACACACACACTTTTTCCAGGCAAGCACTCTCTGAAGATGCCAGCCACAGATGCTGGCAAAACATCAGGAATAAACTCTTCTAGAACATGGCCACATAGCCTGAAAAACCCACAAAAAACTGTTATTGCCAATGGTTCTGATATTACATTTGCCAGTTCTTTTCATATTCTTGGATGTAATTCATCAGGTCCTAAAGACTTATGTTCATTTAGATCAGTGTTTCCCAACCTTTGTTGGGCCGCAACCCCCATTCCAGGCGAAAATCCCGCCCACGACCTCCCTCATTGGTTGGGAGACGAGAAAGGGGCGGGACTTTTGACTGCCTACAAGCCCCAGAGGGCTTTGCGGCCGGATGTCCCGTTCCTTCCCAACCTCCCAACCAATCAGGGAGGCCACCAGGGGAAGAAGGGGCGGGACTTCCGGTCGCAAAGGCCGCTGGGGTTTGTAGTCCCAGCCCTTTCACCTTCTCCTCGCGGGTGCCTTCGAGGGCACCCACGAGGAGGAGGCGACCCTGGCCCTCTCGCCTTCTCTTCGCGGGCGCCTTCGAGGGCACCCGTGGGGAGAAGGCGAGGGGAGGAGGCAACCCCGGCCCTCTCGCCTTGCGGTTGCCGGCGCTAGCACCGGCACCTGTGGGGAAAAAGGGAGGAGGGGGAGGCAGGGGGGAATCCCAACCTGGCGACCCCCAAGAAAGGGTTGCAACCCCAAGTTGGGAACCCCTGATTTAGATAAACCAGGTATTCCTGTACTATCTTTTTATTTATTCTTTACTGAATTTCCCCTGTTTTGTCCTCTGCTCCTGTTTTGCCCTCTGCTCCATTATCCTCAGGTTGAACACCCTTTTCGTTTTCTGAGAACACTGAGGCAAAGAAGGTGTTGAATAATTCTGCCTTTTCTCTGTCCCCTGTTAGCATTTTGCTGGTGAAGCCTGCTCTGTCATAGGAAACTAATGACACACAGGCAGGACATGATGTCACCAGGTGGCAAACTTGCAGAGTCATGCCACATGGGAGACAGGAAATAAGTGTAACATGCCAGCAAGGGGTTGGGCTAGAAGCTCCAGCACTGGAGATGTATATAAGGAAAGAACTTCAATACCTGGGGTGCTTGGTGTGTGGTGTATTGTATTGGCAAGACATTCTGTCAGTGAGAGCAAGATTTGTAAACACTGGAATGAAGATTAAAAGTCTCCTTGAAAGAACTCAGTGTGCTGTTCTGTTTGCAGCTTTTGCATGTGGGAGAAGGAGTTCTCCAGCCTACACTGAACCTCAGTGGCTTCTGTGGCATGTGTTCCAGGCACAAAGCTTCAGCAGTGTGCACTTCAGGTCACACAAGTATGCCAACAATGAATGTGTAACCTAGAGTTACCTCCAAGTGATTGTTATGCATTCATGATCTTTACATAGCCCCTTGTTTATGGGCTATGTAGCGACACTGAAAGTCTCCCAATCTCCACTTACTAGGCAGCACTACTGTGATCAACAGGGTCTTTGGGAAGCATCTGGCTGACATTCCCCTCTCACACAAATAATCTCCAGCACAAGGGGAATTGCAACAGGGATCCTGATTCTGTCTCTCACACTGGAGATCACCCATAGAAAGGAATGGAAACAGCAGCCATCTGCTTCCAGGGTCATAGGGGGACCGAGATACTCCCCCCCCCCATAAATCACAAAAGCTGCTTCCCGGTAAGTGGGGATTTGGGAGGTTGGACCAGGATTCACTGCATAGCACCCTAACTACAGTTCTTATGCACATGTAAATCCCATACAGGATTCTGACCAATATCTACCTAAATCCATTTAACCTTTCTCCTTGCTGGCCGGACAGAGAGGGCAGAAAGGCAGGGGGGGGGGGGAAACGCAACAGAGGAAAAGAGAGGGAAAAGGCGGGGCCAGGGGGGACAACCCAAAGGGGGGGAGAAAAAGAGCAGCAAGTGCATGAAGAAACAGGAGGGAAGTCGGACCTCAAAAATGAGAGCCATCCACAAAAAAAATCAATCACAAAACTACCCATAAATCTCCTGCTGAATATCTCCTCAGAAAATGAGATCTGAGTGTCAAAGCAACAGGTAGGGTGAGATACAGCAAAAGAGA
>NC_056526.1:161899019-161905936 GCF_019175285.1 Sceloporus undulatus | reverse complement strand
TGCTTTTTCACAAAGTAATCAAAGCGGATTCCAACAGCATACAATTTCAAAACCCCAAAACCCCAACCCTCCCATCATAAAAACAGTGACCAACCCATAAAAAGAGATTAAACATCAAAAAATTTAAAACTATCCAATAGTTTGGATAGATTAGCGGAAGAAATGAATATTTCTCTGGGGGAGGGACAGAGGTGATGGTATCAATCAATTTTGGTTTCGGTATCAATAGAGGCGTCAATAGAGGGAGAAGCAAGTTTAATGGATCTAATGGATCTAATCTAGTTTGGGAAGGCCTGACAGAAGAGATCTGTCTTAATAGACTTTTTGAAGGCTTCCAAGGTGGTAATATGGTGGATCTCTTCTAGCAGGTCATTCCAGAGCCTGGGAGAGGCTGAGGAGAAGGTCCTCTGGGTCACCACTGAAAGTCTAGTCCTCTTAGGTTGCAGCAGATTCTTCCCAGAAGACCGAAGTGTGAGTGGAAGATTATATGGAGGTAGGCGCTCCCACAAGTAGTCAGGACTCAAGTCATGTAGGGCTTTAAAGGTTAGAACCAACATCTTGTACCTTGTGCAGAAACTGATAGGCAGCCATTGGAGAGATTTTAGAACCATTGTAATATGGGCAGTTCTAGATGTGACCGTGACCAGCCTGGCAGCCATATTTTGTACCAATTGAAGTTTCCGAACTTGGCACGAGGGTAGCCCCCTGTAGAGCGCATTGCAGAAGTCAAGTCAAGAGGTTACCAGCGCATGCACTACTGTTTCAAGGTCTTCCTGCTCCAGGAAGGGCCGCAGCTGACGTATCAACCGAAGATGATAGCAAGTGCTCCTGACCGTTGCATCCACCTGAACCATCAGTTGAAGTGACGAGTCCAGGAGCACCCCCAAGCTGCAGACAGAGTCCTTCAGGGGAAGTGTGACTCCATCCAGAACTGGCTGGCACAACTCCATTCACGGAATAGGGGTCCCTGTTGCAAGTACCTCCGTCTTACCTGGCTTCAATTGGAGTTTGTTTTCTGTCATCCAGTCCATTACCACATTAAGACAGGCATTCAGAGGAGAGATGCCATCCTTAGTCACTGCATCAGTCTGAGACATAGATGTTTATCACACTATACTCTTAAAGTGCTACAATTCCACTTTGACTCCTCTAGCTGCCTCCTGTTGCATTCTGGTATTGGCAGTTTTAAGGAGGGGTATTTAGAATACCTGAGAATTCTAAATGCTCCTCCTTAAAACTGCAAATCCCAGAATGCAACAGGAGGCAGCAGGAGGAGTCAAAGTGGAATTGTAGCACTTTAAGAGTATAGTGTGATAAACATCATAGAGAAATATATTTGGGTGTCATCAGCGTAATGATAACACCCCGCCCCATGTCTCCAGATGATCTCGCCCAGTGGTTTCATGTAAATATTAAATAGCATTGGGGACAGAATCGTGCCTTGAGGGATGCCCAACTTGAGCTCCCTCTTGGCCGAACAACTGCCCCCAAGTGACACATCTGGAATCTGCCCGAGAGGTAGAACCGGAACCACTGGAGTACAGTACTCCCAATTCCCAACTCTCTCAGGCATTCCAGAAGGGATACCATGGTCATACTACTGCTTCCTTTAGACAACATGGAAATTCACCCTCCCTAAGAGATGCATTAACAATATATCTTAGATAAGTCCTATGCATCTCCTCCTTGGATGACCAGCCATGAGGGCAAGTTGTCTTCTTCACACTTCCAAGGAGCTTGTCCACATCCTCAGTACTAACAGTCTCAAACTGATCCAGTATGAGCTCTCTCTCTCTCTCTCTCTCTCTCTCTCACACACACACACACACACACACACACACACACACTGTTCTCACCTTATAGAAGAACCAAAAGTCCAATATTGATTGCTTTGTAAATTCAAAGAGAGAGTCTAATTATTGTAAGATATGAGCAACAAGAGGAGTGGAATGCTACAGAGTTTGGAAGCAATTAGCAGGGACAGCAAGATTTCACACTTTGCAAAAAAAATGGCAGTCTAAAATTACAAAGCAGAGAAAAACCAATGTAATTATCAAGAAACAGACAAAGCATGGATGAGGTAGTAAATGAATCTAGACATTCTAATATGAAGAAAATTGCAAATCAGAAACAATAAAAGCACAAGCCTAAAAATAAAAGTTCAGATGTTATACCACATGCTGGAAAAATGAGGTATACATATAGTTGATGTCTTTCATTCCCCCAATATTGATTATCTGTATTTTTTGTAATGGCATAATATGCATACATATGGCATCATATGCACACGTATGAAAGTATACATATGTGTATAGGTGTGTACCTAATTTCAGAGTACAAAACATGGGTGATTAAATTTGGCTTTTTACAGTTGTGCAGATACAACCTAATATGTTTCCACATTGTAGAAATTAAGTAGTTTAACTTCCATGACTCTATCCTAAAGAATTTTGGGATTTGTAGTTAAGTGCTGTATCAGAGCTCACTAATGCTGATACCTCATCAAACTAGAAATTCCAAAATTCTAGAGGATGGAGCCATGACAGTTACAGGAATATCAAACTGTTTTATTTCTGCAGTGTGCATACATATCTACTTAAAATTGTCTTCATTTGTTACTATCTTACTGGGTTCACTATAATGATCTGATCTTGAACCTATTTCTTATAAACAAGGTTATACAATAATTTATACTGTAACAAATCCTTACAGTTGCAACACATGTTTGAATTGTGATTTTGAATTGAACCATGGTCATTCTTTGTGCAGGGAGGGGGCAGAAAAAAATAGCTCAGTAGAATCGTATAATTTTGCTGTCTTTTATCAATTTATCTATTATATTTTGATCTTGGTGTGGCAACTTCATGATAACACTATGAAATAGATGACTCAAGAGATATTAGCAAGATGCTTTTCATTAACTCATGAATGAGAAGAAAGATAACATCAATTAGCTGTACCACTAACTTCAATGAGACTCTTGGCCCATGCCCAGCAATTAACTGAATGCCATAAACATGTGGAGGCATACATTCAATTGAATAAGACAGTCATCACCGATTCCAATAAAATATGAAAATCCAGGAGCATATATTTGCTCCTCAGTTTGAAACTAACATGTCCACTTAATCTATATTGAAAATACTATCATCACCATCACCATCAGCCACCCCATCACCAATATCATCTTTATTTTTATCCTGCATCTCCCTGCAAAACTAAACTCAAGACAGCTCAGAAGTGAGGCCCAAGATTGCTTATAACAAGCCATTATAATATTTTCATTCATCAGATTCTGTTCTGAAAGACACATTAAACTGTATATTTCCCAAATGACACATTTCATTTCATCTGCACTCACAGTTCTTATTTCTACATTTTCCTATCCCACTGAGATTTTAATTGAACATATTGGGATTGTTTGCTGGGTTAAAAAGGGTTTGCAAATTTCAAAACAATTAAAGAAACAGTCCGGTGCTATTACATCTATTAAACTAATTTCCTTGCCTTTCATTTAAAGGTGGTCCACATACATTATTTCACATACTAGGATCACAGCAGTATAATTTACTGTGCATATTATCTTTATTTGCCACAAAGCACTGGAACCTTTCTTCATGTTTATTTGTACTACATTTTAAAAGGGTGGTTCTATTTTTTAATTCAGCCCACTCTGCTGATATACCTGTTTACAAGTGATGTTTACAGATATGTGTAATCTGAGCATATATGAAAAAATGTACACTACAAGAGAATTGAAAGTGGTGAGAAGAAAGGATAATGAATCAGCATATCAAAAAAGAAAATGACAATTTGTAGATTTGTTTTTGTGTACTTTTGAGACATTTTCCAACTCAAGGTGATCCTAAAAGTGATTTTCTTGGAAAAATTTGTTCAGGGAGGTTTTGCCTTTGCCTTCCTCTTCAACTTAAAGAGTGTGACTTAAAGTCACCCAATGGTTTTCATGGCTGAGTGCTGATCTGAACCCAGGACTCAGGTTGTAGTCCAATGCTCAAACCACTATACCATGGTGAGTCCCAATTTCGAGATAACTGTGGTTAAATATTCAAGCCAGGAGTAACTCAGTGATGATTCTCATGTGAATTCTACTACTGTTTTGGCTTGAGCAAAGGGGTGGTAGTATCTATGTTCCATTCCATGACATGAGTATGTGGTGTGTTTTCTCTGCTTTCAGCTGGAATGGTTGGAAAACATGATTTCACTGGACTTTTATGCCAGAAGATTCTAAATCCATCTTCTGTTGAACACAGTGTAGGGACTAGAGATCGCATTACAAGCATACAATAGATAATTGAGCACACCAGGGAATTCCAGAAAAAAATCTGCATGTGCTTTATTGACTACACCCAAGGGTTTTTTTTGTATAGATTTTTATTGAATTTCATAAAATAAAGCATAAAACAAAACAAAATATTAATTACGCATATGTTATTTTGCTCTTTACATTGATCATCCCCCCTCCCATGTCCTTTCTCTATTCTCTGAAGTGACTGTGTTTATCTGAACACTTCTATTGTCACTTTCTATCTTTCTGTCTAAACTCAAAGTCTTCTTGCATGTATCTTTCTATACCCTTCCTTTTTCTGTATACTTCCTTGCACATAAAAATAATATTTCTTACTTAGATTTTCTAAACACATATTTACATATTTTCCTCTGATCTCAAGTAGAATTGATGTTATTTATATGAACTTAATTAAAGTATAATATCTATATGTGTATCTAGATTTTCTCTCAGATAACGTATCCAAGGATCCCAGTCTTTCTTAAATTTATTTACCAATCTCTTGTTTATAAAACAAGACAGTTTGTCCATCTCCATATAATCGTACATTCTAAGAGTCCAATTTTCTATATCTGGAATCTTCTCTGATTTCCACATAGATACCAACAGCAGTCTAGCTGCACTGATCATGTAAAATAAGAGTTTTCCATGTTTCCTTTCTAAATCTTCGTTATCTATCATATTTAACAAAAATATTTTGGGGTCTTTGTCTAAGTTTATCTTGAGGACCTCTTGTATTTTTTGGTGTACAGTAGAGTCTTGATTATCCGACATAAATGGGCGGGCTGATAGTTGGATAACCGAAAATGTTGGATAATCCAGAGGGTCCAAGAAAAGCCTTGAAATTACTATGAATTGCAAACGTACTGAAGTTTTAATGCAGTAACAGTAAAAGTAACGTTGCAGTAACGTTATAGGAATAACATTGTAATGTATAAACAGTCCTCTAAAAATGTAAAGAAATCACTGATCAACATTGTGATGCACAATATGTACTGTATAAACAGTTCAGTCCTCTGAAAATGTAAAGAAATCACTGAGCAGCGACGTTGGATAATCCGGAATGTTGGATAATCAAAGGTTGGATAATCGAGACTCTACTGTATTTCCATCCAGAATTTATTAATTTTTTTACATTTCCACCAGCAGTGTATCATATTTCCTATTTCTTCTTTACACTTCCAGCATTTATTTTGCATATTTCGTGGCATCTTAGAAATTATCTCTGGGGTCAAATACCATCGATATTGCATTTTTATCAAAATTTCTTGGATTGCATAATTTTGAGTATATCTAATTCTTCATTTCCAATTTTTTTCCCATTGCTCCAGTTGAGTATTTTGGCCGAAATCCTGTGCCCATTTAACCATACGATTTTTTATAGTTTCTTGTTCCATTTCTTGTTTCAGGAGTAGTTGATAAATTTTAGAAATTTCTCTTGGTCCTTCGTGTGTCACAGTCTTTTCAAATTTGATCTCTCCTTTGCCTATTCCTCTTAATTTCATGCCCTGATCGAATCTTTCTTTTAATCTTCTATATGTAAACCAATTACAGTTATATCCTGCTTCATGAAGCTCCTTTTCTGATTTCATTATCCTTTGATTATTTTCTATTTTAGTTAGATCATCCTATGTTACCCATTTTCCACATGCTAATTTTTCATGCGTTAAGAAAGCCTCATTTATGGATACCCACAAAGGTATTTTAGAAAACCATCTTTCTTTAATTTTTTTTTCCATACGTGATATATTGCTTTTCTTATAATATGGTTGTTAAATTCCTTGTTTGCTTTGATTTTATCATAAAATAGGTATCCATGTAGACCAAATAGCAAATCTGCTCCTTCTAAATTAATGACTACACCCAAGTCTTTGACTGTATAGATCACGAAAAGGAATGGCTTGCATTTGGAGGAATGGGAATGACACAACATTTGATTGGTCTGATGTGTAATTTGTACTTAGGACAAGAGACTGCCATCAGAATAGAATATGGAGAAACAGAATGGTTGCCAATCTGCAAAGGGGTCGGGCAAGGCTGCATTCTGTCACCCTATTTATTCAACCAGTCTACAGAAAGCATTATACACAGAGCAGGCATAGATTCAGAGGCAGGAGTGAAGATAGGAGGAAGGAACTTTAACAACCCAAGATTCACAGATATAAAGACCTGGAACAATTATTGAAGAAGGTCAAAGAGGAAAGTGCCAAGTTGGGCTTAATGGTGATCATTAAGAAAACAAAAAAATAATGACTGGAGAAGATCTACAAGAATTCATTCTAGATAATGAGAAAATTGAAATAGTCAAAAAGTTCCCATATCATTGCTCAAAAATTGATCAGAATGGAGCAGTTAATAAATCAGAAGAAAACTAGTATTGGAAGGATAGCTATGAAAGACCTGGACAAGATTATAAAGTGAAAAGATATAACTCTGTTTTAATTACACACATTTTAAAACACATACATTACTGTGTACACTCCTGAGAGCAGCAAAAATACAACATTCATCAGGAAAACAGATGTGAAGAGTACTTCAATTGCTTTTTTTTTTATCCTAGCTTCTATTGGACATTTTTATGAAAGTTGATAAAAAGTGTTTTGTGGGGGGG
>NC_056526.1:161874141-161898919 GCF_019175285.1 Sceloporus undulatus | reverse complement strand
AAAACAGATGTGAAGAGTACTTCAATTGCTTTTTTTTTTTTTTATCCTAGCTTCTATTGGATATTTTTATGAAAGTTGATAAAAAGTGTTTTGTGGGGGGGAAATCATTTGTACAAATAAGTGCCTTGCACAGCACACAATAGTTCATGTGTAGTGGTGTGTGTGTGTGTGTATCACACAATACCAACTCTTATTCATGCAAAACAACCAATGTGAAATTTTCACAAAATTTTTCTGTACTAGCAACAACAACAACAAAACAACTCCCAAACGTTAAATTGCAAATAACCTCTTATAATCTCAGCTAGTAGAGAGAAACCTTTTCATAGTTTTCATTCTGGCATTTGGGACCAAAACTGAGAGAGAGCAAGAGCAAAGAGCGAGAGCAAGAGAGAGAGAGACGATCACATCCATTGAGATTCCTTCAGTCCCTATGAGGCACATATAACTGTGGCTAAAATTGAGATCATGGTAGATTTTTGTTTGTCACTTTGTTTTTATCTTGTCTAAATGAGCTTGTGCTTCTCTGCACATTGATTGAAAGTGGGATTTTTTTCTTTCCTGGAATTGTCAATGGTCTTCTCAGACTTTGTGTCATAAGCTGATACCACCCTAATTTAAACTTTGGCTTCCTATTACTAAGTCTACATCAGAAGATTAAAAACTTTCTGCTATAGATTTTTTAAATAGAAAGTGACAGTTTAATTTGGCAGAGCTGTGCTGAAAGGGTACTTAAACCTAACAGAGAATGCTAACATCAGCAACCTTCAGAACAGCTAAGAGTGAAAACAGAACATGAATAATTAACAGTCAAAGTTGGAAGGTTTCTGGGGGGGTTTTGGGGAGAAAAAGAACTTCATTTATATTTAGTAAACTTTAATACCTATATTGTATTAATAAATATTACAAATGAATTTTAAATATGTTTACTTTGGGAAACTTTTTTGTCCTCTTATCCTATTGAAAGCCATGAAGATATTTTTTTTTAAAGAGGACACATGTATCCTCTTTAGATTTCATCAGCTGCTCTAGAGCTAAAGAAAAGAGCAGCTGCAATAAGAAGCATTGTAATTTTCTTCATTTGATAAATACGCTTTCATTAGCCTCTGCATCATAAAGTAATAGCTGCATATCTGGATGCTCCAATATCATTTTTTAAAGGTTTATTAAGAATAATTGTTGATTGACTCCTAGACATTTCCCCCCATTATTTTTTCCAAATTCTGAAAACACAAGTATTTTTTGTCATTCTAGGCCAACATTACTTCCATGGCCTGTAATTTTATGAAGAGTGTCTCATCTGTCTCTAGATTTGTTGTTAACTGTTGTCAAGTTGGCCCTGACTCTTGGTGATCCTGTGGATGAGACATCTCCAAGACTCCCTATCCTCCACTGTTCTGCTTAAGTCTTGTAGAGCTATGCCCATGGCATCCCTAATTGTGTCTAGCCATCTGGTGTATGGTCTTTCCATCTTTCTACTTTCCTCCATCTATCCTAGCATTATTGTCATTTTGAGTGAGTCATGCTTTGTCATGAAGTGGCCAAAGTACAACAGTTTCCATTAGTGGTTTGACAAACCAATTTTTTTCCTTCTCATCCATTCAGAACTTTATGATAATTTTTTAAAAAAATATTTGTTTCAAAAGTCCTACTTTGAAAAGGTGATTTTGTCTCTTCCTGTCAGCAGCTAGCGAAGTATTTTTCACAGATTTCCCGAATGACAATAAAAGACAAGTCGAAAATTTACACTAATTACATGTGTTGGTGCTAATTTAATTTGCATTTCAATCTCAATTACCATGTCAAAAAGAAGTTTGGCAGAGGTTTAAAGAACATTCCTCTGCTTGAAAAAACCTGAAATCATGCAAAAAGAAGAAAAAAACTGAGTCTCAATGAATGAACTTGGATTGCAGCCCCAACAAGAAATGGTAGAGTTGGGGGGACCCTTAAGGACCATCCAGTCCAACCCCCTTCTCCTATGAAGTAATACATAGGAATATATAGGATCCTAGAGGACATGTAGTCTGACCTCCTGTTCAACTTCAGGATGGCACCGGAAGATGTGACCAACCAAGGGTTTTCTTGGCATAAAGAAGAGTTTTGCCATGGCCTGCCCCTGAAGCTGAGACAGTGTGACCCTCACAGAACAGAAGGGGTGGGTTGCAATTGGTAATGCTCTTCTGCCAAGCAGGAATTCTGCCATGGAGAAATCTTGGCCAAAACCCTTCTACCATGAAGAAATAACTAGGATTTTAGGGTTGGACTTGAAATGTCTCAGTGTATTCTTATTAGTTTGGGAAGCTTTGTTGAAAACTAATTACTTACACATTGTTTTCATGTGAGACATTTCAAACCCATCATCCATCTTATTATTATTATGTTATAATGTAATGGGAGGGAGGGACAGGAATAGTTTTGAAGAGTTATAACTGATTCATCACATCTGGGATCAAGTCATGGAGGAACTTTTCAAGTCTTGATTGTCCTTAGGCAGAAAAGACCTAAGCATGAATATTAATGGGAATGTCAACTACAGAAGAACAATTAAATCAGCTATTGAATGGTGAATCAACACTTATGTATATCGTATAGATACAATGGACCATCTCAATATCATAACCAACCCTGGTTTTGTTTGTTTGTTTGTCTGATTGTTTGGTAATCCGAACCAGGGTAGATCTATTAAATCATCTATTGAAAGGTGAGCCAACTCCTGTGCAAACCTCAGAGATTAAATAGATCTGCTGAAATTGGGATTATGAATATGATCCAGCGCACTAATCACTTTTATTTTAAATAAAAATATCAGGTCTACTTTTTTAAAAAAAATAAAGAGGCCAAGTAAGAATGTAAGCATGATCAAGAGAACCAAGTAGAGGTGTCAAAAATGATAGTGTCAATGTGATTTAATGTATAATTATTATTTTCTTACTGTCCTCACTACCAGTGAGGAGTTTCTGTGGGATATTTTGCATAGATGCTAAAACTTCTTTGTGTACTACATAACTAGTACATGGTACTACATAACTTGAGTAAATAGGGTTGCCATTCAGTGCTATAGCTTTGGCAGCAACTGTCTGCCATTTTCCCTGGATCCTGAGGCTCTGAGGTACAAATCTGTGGTGTATTTGGAGCCATTTTAGATTGTGCTGTGTTTAAGGTATGTAAGTGTGATCTGAAACAAAAACCACCTGTCCGTTGAGGAGATAAGCTGAAGGCTTACATACTTCTTTTTAAACTTTATTTTATTTTCCCAAATATTCTTTTCATTTGTTACTTCTCATGCTAACCTTTCCCCAAAAATTCTTACTTTTCTTATTATATCAATTATCATCTGCATTTCACTATTTTCTGTTTACCTCACAGTTTTGAAAAATGTTGATCATGCCATGACTAAACTAAGAGTGATTTTTTCCCTTTTTCAACTTTATTAAATTTAAAAAGAAAAAAACTGATTAATTCATCAGCTACTTTTGTTCTAAAACAGTACCATATCTAATACTTTATCCCTATTCCCATTGTTACTATTTTCCCCATTTGTCTTTCATATATACCAAAACTTTTTTCAGTGTTCCAGATACTCTTGTTTCAAATTTGTTTTCAGTTTTGTGGTTAACATATCTAGTTTCAACATATTGTAACTATAAGGCTTATATACTTTCTTATAGGTTGGATTGGATCCATTAACATCCCCTCTGCCCAGTACCTCACTTCTCCCTGTGGCTGGGCTCAATGTTGCCATGCTCTTGTACTGTCTTACAGGAAAGGGATGGATGTGTGTGTGTGTTTTTATGTCCAAGAGACAAGGAGAGAAACATAAGACAGAAAGTTAGAGTGGCATTCACATAAAATAGCACAAACCCCTCTCTATAAGGCTGAGCCAAGATAACCTGAGGCAGAGAAGTGTTTCACTTCCTCCAGTTAACAGCTTACAGTACCCAACGTCAACTCAGTTATTTTGTCATGTGAGGATGAAAATTCCATAAGCACCTTTGCTTATGTCCATGGCAATGAAAAACAAATACAGTCATGAGTTAATAACTAACAACTGGTTGTCTTTTTGCAGTATTCAAAATTGGCTTTCCTCAAGCAGTTGTCTGAATTTGTTCAATGGTCGGGTTGGTCCTGTGTCCAATGGCACACCAAGAAAGTGTGGAAGAATAAGGAAATATCTAGGCAGATCTCTTTTGGGAAAGCATTCCATGATTAGGCTGATGATTTGACAATAGAAAATATTCTTTAGGAATTTTTATCTTACCTCCTGCATAGGAAAAGCATAAAATATGTAGACAATTCCTCTGAAAAACAGACATTCAGTCTAAGAAAGTATATATGCAGGGGAGTTCTAATTTGAGCATACAATTTCCTCTGAACTACATACAAGAGTTTTCCCATTGCCTTCAGTGGAAATAATCATACTGCATCAACAAATGCTGAACACTGAAGACAACAGACAGGAAAGAATCAACTCATTTTGAATGTGGTCTTGTGGAAGAGTTCTACGGACACTATGGACTGACAAAAAGGATGCATTTAACTCGGATTTGGGGATGGTGATAGCCCATTTGCATTGACAGAACATGTGACCCCTCTGCCTGCATCTGGAGACTTCATTGCCAAAAAGATTTTTAAAAGGGGTTTAAGAACACATCAAACCTGAACTCTCCCAAGAAACCAAAATGACTACATTACTGTTCTTTGGATATATCATCAGGCAACATGACCCATTATGAAAAACTATCATGCTTGTTAAGATGGAGGGCAGTAAGAAGAGAAAGACCACATTACAGGTGGATACAAACTGCTGCCATACTGCAGAAATAATGCAGTTTGACATAACTTTAATTAATGTCACCATCCTATAGAATCCTGGGATTTTTAGTTTGTTGTGGCACTAGCACCTTCTGACAGAGAAGGCTAAATATCTCATAAAACTACAAAGACAGGTAAAGCTGTGTTAGAGCCAAGACAGTTAAAGCTGTGTTAAACTGCATTAATTCTGCTGTGTAGATGCACCCTCAGTCAAGGAAGTGATGACCCAAATTTTCAAGACTTTAGCAGGGTTGTTATTTCAGGGTGTTATTGAGGCTTCTCACTCATAAAGTCTCCATAAGTCAAAATCAATTTATGGCAATTAACATAAAATAAAATAAAATAAAATAAAATAAAATAAAATAAAGGCATTCATTCATGCAAGAAGCATGAAATGAATACAGAATACTTCTAATACAACACAGATGTGTACAGCACACTAGTACCCTCATTTTCTATATGGTTGGTATTATTACTGTTGTTATTATTATCTTTATCATTATGGTACAGTCTCAAGAGGACTACAGTATGCAGAATTTCTAGGCTTTAGCTGTACTTGTGAAGTCAATGGAGAATGATATCTTGCCCTAAACTTTAAGAAGTCAATTTATTCCTTTAAGTATACACATCACTTAACAATAACAGACACGGCTATTATGTATTATGATTGATTAAAGCATGGCTCCAACATCTTGGCCTGGGCAGACATTACACCAAAAAGAAAACAAACTCTCATTGCCTGTCAATGTCATCTTTGTACAAGAGACTGAGTGATTAATGAGCACAAGAAACACTTTAGAGAATAAAGAATCTTCTATGCAGATGAAAATGAAATGAAGGCCTTTAAAGTTTCCCTTAAAGATGAGGTTAGTTGGAATAGAACTTCTACCTGGTCTTTATTAGAATGCTATGTTCTGATAACTCCCCACCCATTAGATTTTGTATGTTTTGGGGGGGAAATTAGTTGAATAGTTCAAATGGAATTAAAAAAAATCAGCAGGGTTTTTTTTTTGGGGGGGGTGCTTATATCAGTTCAGATCATGATTCTACTACTGAGCTATAGCCCTTCCTTTTGGAATGAGATAACTTCTACCTATGAGAGTAGTCAATTCAGATGAATGCCAAATCCAAGCTGATTTGGAAAGATTTAGGAAATATTCAAATAGAAGTCAGATATGTTCCAAAACAGACCCATCTGAATCTGAACTTTTCTGAACTTTTGTTTGTGATTAGTAGTCATAGAAGATGAGAGACACTGACAGCTTCTCTGTGGTGCTTCATACAATCCCATCCCAATTATCTATGAAAAGAATGTACCAGGATGAAAAGGAGGCTGCCTGATGGTTTAGTTTTGTGACTGACAGCTGTGGTTTTAAACCAAAGAATGAAGACACTATGGCTCTCCTATTTACTTTGAATCATAACATTTGGTGAAGTTCCATCAATATGCCCAGCTTGAACTGGGCTTCCTAGCACTTTTCTCTTTCTACTAGTAGAGGGATGCCTGAAGTAGCTGGACTATGCTTAAGATCTAAACAACCCAGAAGGATATCTGGGATGCAGGACAATTGTTTTTATAATCTCAACTGTCAGCTTTCTTTCTATTGAATGGAAAGGCCAGTGATGAATTAAGCTTCTAATTCTGAAATGGGAAGTAAAACATGACATCTGCTAGTCTGTCTAAGTGCAAGTGCAAGTCTATCTGCAGTCAAATTGTGTGGACAGGACAACATGCGGTTGGCAACATGAGATTGGGGCAAAATTGGCGCAAATGGTCCATGTGGCCATATGTCCCTGAAAGAATGTACTAGAAGGGATGTCCTGAAGTCATTACAAAGAGGTAAGTTTAATGGTTGAACCAACTATTATTTTCACCCTGTGTGTCTACTTGTTGTTTTTTTTAACTCCAGTGATAATCACTGGAGAGAAAGTTTTCAGATTTCTGAATCAAAACATGGTTTTCCCTTCAATTGAATCAAGTGGCTTCTAAATGAGTATCTAGCTGACATGTATCTGGCTACTTGGTATTGCACACAACTTTGGGGAAATTGCTGGATATACCTATATTTCTATGTGATTGCAATAAACAGATCATAAACAGATTCAATAAATAATATGCTTTCATTTTTAAAAGCTTATAAACTGTTTTGTTTGGGTACTTGGTTGTAATATTAATTAGATTTTATGATTTGTTCTTTAGGGGAAAAACACATAAATATACAAACACATTTTCTATACTGCCCAATCAAGACCCAAGGTGAGTTTTTCAGCCAGTACACACAACTGTTATACAAAGCTTCCAGGAAGCGATGCCTATTCATTTAAAATGTTTATATCTCACTTTTCCGCTTAATAGGCCTATGAGTCAACTTGCAATAAAATAAAATTCAATCTATTTGGCTTATATAGGTAGACACTTCAGGCTGGGGTCAAGCAGGCCTTCCTTGAAACAGGCTTGCTTACAAGAAAAACTTACTATTGTGAGCCACAGTATACCAGAAATCAATGAAAGGATTTTTCCCTGACTTTCTATCAGCCCTCTAATGCTAACTTACTGTATTCCCAACCACTTAGTAGTTCAATCTGAAGACTGAGAAAAGGAAATATATAATCCAACAGGTAGGTTCCTGACAAATTACATGGATATTGAGAAAGAAGAGAGCAGGAAAATGCAAATGAGGAAAAAGCAGGCTAGGGAGAAAAGGAAGAAAATATAAAATAGACCAGGACAAAATAATATGAAATAAACTGATTTGTACAAGAGCTTTTGGAAAACTCTATACTAGGAAACCTAATTCATTGCAACAATTGAAGCTTTTTTTTAAAAGAAAAAAGAAAAGAAAAATCAGGAAAAAAGAAAACTAAGCCCCTGGAACAAATGAAATATGCTCCAAAAAGAGAATAAAATTAATAGCAAAATAACAAAAAAGTTCCTTTCCAACAATGCAACTGCTTTGTAATCCACAAACCCCCTTCCCCCCCCACACACACACACATTTTCTTTTTTATGATTTGTCTCTTCTTCATCATCACTAAAAATTACTTTTGAATTTTTCAGTGGAGATAATATGATATAAAAGTTTGGATGTTGGACTTGGACTCAGGTGACCAGTGTCCATATCTCTAGTCAACCATATAAATCCACTGGGTGACCAAAGGTAAGTCACACTTTCTCAGCTTCAGAGGAAGACAATGGCAAACCATATCTAAATAAATCTTGCCAAGAAAGCCTAGAATGTGATCACTCTAGGATTACCATAAATCAGAAACAATTTGAAGGCCCACAACATTTCAGTCTGTCTTCAGACCTGGCTATGGGACAGACACAGCTTTGATCGCCTTGATGGATGACCTACGCAGGGAACTGGACAGGGTGTGTGTGTCCCTGTTGATCTTGCTGGATCTCTCAGTGGCATTCAATACCATTGACCATGGTATCCTTCTGGGCTGCCTTTCCGGGATGAGAGTTGGGGGCACTGTTATGCACTGGCTCTGGTCTTTCTTGCAGGGGCAGACTCAGAAGGTAGTGTTGTGGGACTCCTGATCTACTCCTTGGCCACTGGACAGGTGTCCCTCAGGGTTCTGTTTTGTTATTCAACTTCTACAAGAAACTGGTAGGAGAGGTCATCTGAAGATTTGGAGTGAGGTGTTACCAGTATCCTGATGACACCAACTCTCTCTATCTCTCCTTTCCATCTGATTCCAAGGAAGCTATGTCTGTACTGAATCAGGGTATGATGTCAGTAATGGACTGAATAAGGGCAAACAAACTGAAACTTAATCCAGACAAGACAGAGGTGTTCCTGGTCAGTCATAAGGCAGATCAGGGAATTGGGGCTTTGCCTATGCTGAATAGGGTCACATTCCCTTGAAATTTCAGGCTCGCAGCTTAGATGTGCTCCTGGACTCCACTCTGAACCTGGATGCCCAGTTTTCAGCAGTGGCCAAGAGTGCACTGTGTAAATTTGTGTACTAGCCACACCCCTTCCTTGAGACATCAGATTTGGCTATGGTGACACATCCTGTTTTGATTATTGCAATACACTGCCTTTGGAAACTGCCTGGAAACTTTAGCGGGTTCAAAATTCTGCAGCTAGAATGCTGACCAGGGCCAGTTACATGGAGTATTTGACTCACTTGTTAAAACAGCTCCACTGGCTACCCATTCCTTTCCAGGCACACTTCAAAGTACATCCAAGTTCAGAGTGGAGTCCAGGAGCACACCTAAGCTGAAAGCCTGAGATTTCAGGAGAGTGTGACCCCATCCAGCACAGGCAAAGCCCCAACTCCCTGATCTACCTTACGACTGACAAGGAGCCCTGGTGGCGCAGTGGTTAAATGCCTGTACTGCAGCCATTCACTCAAGACCACAAGGTTGCGAGTTCAAGACCAGCAAAAGGGCCCAAGCTCGACTCAGGCTTGCATCCTTCCGAGGTCGCTAAAATGAGTACCCAGACTGTTGGGGGCAAATTAGCTTACTTGCTAATTAGCTTACTTGCTGTTCACCGCTATGATCTTTGGAATAGCGGTATATAAATAAAACAAATTATTATTATTATTATTATAAAGCCTTACATGGCTTGGGTCCAGACTATTTTAGAGACCGTGGCGGGGTACAGACCGCCGCTTTGCAGCGGTCTGCCGCCGCCGCCAGTAGGTCCGCGGGGTAACCAGAGCCTTCAGACGGTCCGACTCCCGCGCGGACCGAAAAAAGAAGCTCCAAAATGGAGCTTCTTTTCAAGTCGCGTTTGCGACGTAGCGAGGCGCCAGGGGCGCGCTCGCTACGTCACAAGCGGCGCGACACGTCTGGACGCTATGCGTCCAGTACGTAAAGATGGCGCCGGCCATGTAGAAGGGCCGGCGTCATCTTGTACGGACGGAGTCCGTACTAGGCACAGGGGCGTCTATAAGAGACGCCCCTTTTTTAAAATGGGACGTCCTCCGGACGTCCCGGTCATGTTTCTAGAGCACCAGTTCTTAGATTGCATGTTTAAGAAGATCCACAAATCATTGGGTAACTCTTGTTGCTGTACATTTAGATGTTTATTACTTTTAAATCTTGTGTGGAGGAACCCTGACAATTTTAAATGTTGGATGGGTAACTTGATGAGAAAATTACAACTAATAAGAGGAACATTCTGTCTATCCTAAACAGGCTTTCTCAATAACACTGTATTGTCTGGAGATTTCTTGGCCAATGTCAACACAATGCCAACCATTTAGATTTTTTACAGGCTGTGAGGATATAAAAGATTCATTTTTAAGTTCTACCTTTAAAAAGTTCATCTTCTGTGAAAGTTTAGAAAAAAGAGCAGAATCATAAAAGTAAACAAACCATTTTATCAGAATCTGAAATTTTGTTGTTTTTTTAATATACACACATAAAAGACATCAAACATAAAAGATTCATTATTAAAAATTCTTAATGTGACTTGAGAAATTTTTGCACAGTGACTAGTAAAAATTCAAAGACAAAGGGGGTTGTAGTGTAGCTTGACTTTTACATGCTTTACATTTTTTAAAAATCAAAACAGCCCTTATACATTATCTAAACTTCATGGTTTCTAAATGCAACTTCCTACTCTAGTTTCAAAACAAAAACAGAATTGAAATCCTATACAGCTTATTGACAAGAGCTATTCTATTAAAATTTTGAACATTTCTTCTTCTTTCTCCTTTCTTCTTCTTCAAAAAACAACCTGAAAAATTTCTGGGTGATAACAACTAAGCACATTAAAATATCAAAGAATACTGAGGTACCTTATTATTAACCCTATTTAGCATAAGGTTTCTTGGCAGCTAGCTCACTTTGTAATATACCACCAATGGTATATTCAATGTCACAAGAGTCTTTGATGTCTTTACTGCAAGAGTCCAGCATGACCATTACTTTCCATCAGAATTAGGCACCGTAGTGTCCCTTGATAATGGAGTTGAAATGTATTTTTTAAAGCCATCAACGGGTTGAGAGGGGCAGCTGATTAACTAAGGGGTGAAACAGACAGGCAGGAAAAAAGTGGCTTGAAGCTGCCTTTTCCAAAAGTGATCCGAGTCCCCCCCAACCTACCACTGGCTCCCAGTAACTGGAGTGTGCATGTTATGACCACATGGTGCGGTTTCAAGCCATCTGCTGGATACATTTTTAAAATTGTTCCTCATACCATCCCTGTACATAGTCGCAGGAGCACACCACTGGCAACTACCAACCATTGGATGGCTGTGCAGCACCTCACTGGGAAGGGCATTGAGGCAGAGTATGCCCATGCAGATGCCAGCAAGGTACAATCATGCCCCCTCTTGACTGTTGTTTTTGTGTATGTTTTACTTATCTTGTGAGAGCTATCATGGTTTCTCTTTGGGACATTTCCACCTGTCCACACAGTTGTTGGACAGCTTGGGTCGCAGCTTCGTCCTTTTAGATGTGCTCCTGTGATGGGGCCTTTACATACACAATTAGGTTTAGGGTTTGAAAGAGTGCCCCTTTAGAGCCACCTTGGTGTCAGTGCATTTATAAGTACAAGCAGAGGTGTGCACTTTCCGGGAAGAAGTGAAAAATGCAGCTCCTTTTCAGTCTGGCTTTCTTGCCGTGTAGCTGGCTTGAGAGCCATTTCCAGCCAGCTTTGAGGCTTGTATCATCTAAACACCCCACCTAGAAGTGGGGAAACCTTATTTGACTGCCTGTTTCACCCCATTGTTATTTGAAGGGCCAACTCATGTTATTTGGGCCATCCTTTAAGATTATAGTTACAACCTTTCTTACACCTGTCATTGACTTTTGAAGTCTGGTTGCTGGCAAAGTATGAAAGGACTTTGTGACAGAGCGAGACTTTCCACAGTAACATTGCTTCCTTCTGTAGCCCTTATTTCACAGGTTTTAGCCTCATATGGGACAGGAACAACAGCCAGGGATCCTTGCTATCTGGGATGTTGTCAGCATGAACCAGAACCTGGAAAAAAGGATTCCATTTCAAACACGTTGTAAATAGACAAGATAGCCACTTCTGATTTATCACTCTTGTGCATGTGACAGACAATCAGAGACACAGCTAGGCCTCCCCTCCTCAAGTGTAGATTCAACACAAACAAGTATGAGTAAAGGGGTTCTGCTTACTAGAAACTAAAAGCTTCATTTGATGCAATATTAATTAGGATCCTTTCACACTCCCAATTCACACTATGATTCCACTTTATCATTGCTGCATCTATGGAATTCTGGGTTTTGTACTTTGGTAAGGACTGGAGATTCTAAATATCTCTCCCTGCGCTTCAAACCCCAAGGTGGAATCAGCAGTTAAAATAAAATAACACTATAATTGTGTACCATGAAAGGATCCCGTGCTAGCAGAGTTTAATTAATTTGATTTTTGTTTGTAGGTTCAGTTTTTTTTTTGGTTGGTTTCTGCCAGAGCGTGGAAAGACACCTTTCAAAAGTAATTCATTCTATTACTTATTATATGTAATTATTATTATTATTATTATTATTATTATTATTATTATATTCAAAGTTATTGTTCATTCCAAAGATGGGAAGATTGCTTTTAGCATTGCTTCTTACTTTTCCATTACTTTCTATTGCTTTTAAAAAATAATGTAATTAACTTTTTTGAAAAAAATTATAAAGATTATAAGGTTCATGCGGAAGAGTGTGCAAAACTTCAAAGGTTCTGAAAAATGCCTGTAAAATATCCTTAAAATTCTTTAAAAGCCTAGAAACTTGTTCTTATGCAACCATAAGATTACTTTGCTATTACTTCTTCATTGCCTTTCAAATGTAAATTTATTGCCTAAGAGGAACTGTTAGAAGTACTTCTACAATGTAGGGCTGGACTCATGTTGATATCCTCACTGATTTAATCTTTTTTACCTATGTATGACTCACCATTCAAACATTGACTCAGTGGGTCTACTTTAGTTGGGGCTAACCACCGATTCAGACAGTTACTTCTGGTACTGTCTGACAAACTCTGGTATTTGCTTTTGACCTAATATCTTGTTTCCGATTAAATTCCAGTGTAATTACTTTCTTTTCTGGTTGCAAAAGTAAATAAGGGGCTATACAGACCACCCCAAAGGACAGTGTGCAGTCACCCCTTTACTGGCAGAATTGGGACTGTGGCAATCTCCTGCTGCCCCGATCCAGCCTCTTGGAGTGCACAAAAAGTGGCTCCTTTTTCGCCCTCCAAGGGCGTGGCATGGCTTTATGCCTCCCTTTGGTGCTGATCTTGTGGATGCAGCACTGGAGGGGCATCATCATGGCACATGCTGTGTAGACCAGCGCCCACCAAAATGACACTCTAGGGGTGGAGTTAGGGCATCCATCCAGTCTGTCAAGCTATAACATACATATTTTCCTCTTTTTTATAAGAAATTTGAATTCTATAAGCTTTGAGGCACCCTTGTCACTGCAAGGGCTGCCTGGTGAGCGGAGCACCCACACACCACGGGCCCTCGCACGGCCCCAACAGACATGGCATGTACTGGTGACGTTGCCAGCTGCGCCACCTCCAAACGGGGCGGTGCAGTTGCGACATCCCCGCAGCATTGCTGGTGCTTTAGGGCGCAGAGTGCACCGCAAAAAAGGAGCCGCTCTCCGGTGCTCCTTTTTTGCTCCACAGGAGCGCCATGCAATTTTGTTGCTGCGGCGCTCCTGTGGAGCAGAAGGTGCTGGGGATGAGGCTTTTTCTGGCAGTTTGTACCCCGCCCTAGTTACCTTATCATCATGCACATCAGCAGACACAAGCAACGTCATGAACCAGCAGTTGAATCCAGCTATGTTTCTTCCCTCCTCCTGTAGAGAAAACAAAGAAACACCAATGAAGAAAGAAAAGAATTCTTATTGAATGCATGAAGGAAAAGATTAACCAAGAAAATGATTTTATGTTTCTTGCTTGTGGACTGTTGCTTTTCGTGTGATTTATTTCTATAGAGTGTTAAATCCTATATTTCAGTGTTTCTTTCTTTCTTTGTATGAAAATTTTCTAAAAAATTTATTTTACTTTATTTTTTTAAAAAAAACAAAGCTATATTCTTCTCCACTATTCAGTGGTCCACATACCCTAGCTATGGAATTAATTAAAAAGTGTAGTAACATTGCAAAAGGAAGGAGATTATCCTTAATTGAGCCCGGTACAGACTGCCACTTTGTGGTGGCCTGTGGCCAAAATTAGGGCTGGGGAGTATGGAATGTCCACACAGTCCCCACTTTCTTGGCACCATTTTTGGCATGTGTACACTTCACATGCTGTGCACTCTGGTGACGTTTCTTGTGCGCCGCGTCCAAATGGGGGGGGGGCACAAAACACCTCACCGCCCCACCCAGGGCTCTAATGGTGCCTTGGCCAGCGGGCAGAAAGGAGCTGCTTTTTGCAGCTTCTTTTTGGGGTGGATTGTTGCCGCCCCCATGCAGTTGACACAGCAATCATCCGGGGCAGAAAGGGTCGGTGTCTCGCCATCCCTTCTTGCCTGTCTGTATCTCCCTAAGTTACAATCACATATTCTTTAATTATTGAGCAAATTAATTAAATTCTGGTATTTGTAATGCAGAACCAACGTGGTGTAGTGATTTTACTATTGGAGCTGGACTCTGGGACACCAGAGTTCAAATCCTCACTCATGGACACCCACTGGCAAAGATATGTCATAATAGATTTGTCTTTGGGCCACTATCAATTGGAATGACTTTAAACACACCAAACAAACAACACAACAAAATGTAACTGCATTGATATTATCGCTTTATATAATTGTAGTCTGTTAGCAATTTTCAGTATTTTTTTCTTTTGCATGAAAGAATAAGTTATGTGATTATTGTAATTAAGAATTACATAGCTAAGCCGGGGTAGGAATTAAGCAGCTGTCAAGACTACAACTCCGTGTTCCTCACTATTGGCTAGAGCTGGTGGGACTTGCAGTCCAATGACAATTGAGAAAGCCACACAATTCCCATCCTTGCATTAAAATGTGCAGTTTGTACTAAAATACACCTTTTCCACCTCACACACTATTTTGTGTGTGTATATATGTGTGTTGTGTGTCTAAACAGCAGTTATGGTGCAGAGTACTGAGAGTAGATGACAATGCATGGAAACAGCAGAGATTACAGCTAGGTTATGTGCAATTATTGTGTTGTAAAGAGTAATCTCTCAGAGTGAAGTGTCTTCACAAAAATACAAACCCTCATATAGAAACTCCTCCCTCCAAAACCCCAAAACCCTGAATAATTAGAGCAAACCAGCCATGTATTCTGAAGCCATTTATACAAATGGAAGGACAAAGCTAAAACTAGCAAAACACTGCTTACCCTAATTCGGCACTTGTGAATAACAAACGAATTGGGGGCAAGGCGGAGAACAGAGAAAGGGCACAAGTTAATTCCACTGTCCTTTATTATTTTGTCCACCTAAGTACACTCCTTACATTCCCGTGTGCGATAAATTATTTTAGAAGTCTCTCTCTGCTTGCAGCTTCAGCAGGGAATATATATGCCATTAATTTTGCTCTTTCAGATGTACTAGACGTACAAGAAAGGCATTTAGCTTTATAATGCATGGGTTTCATCCTTTAGTGTTTGAAACAGGAACTAGAGGAAAAGTGTTCTTGTGGTAAATTATATCTGTCAAATTACCACTGGGCATATGGTAGGCAGAAATCTTTTACCATAACTGTAATATTGTTCTATAAATAGGCTCAATGAGACATCAATATTTTATTATCCCTGTCGGGGTGGAAAAATTAAGGATATTTATGGATCACCAGATGTGGGTTGTAGCATAGCCCTGTGGCACTGTAAGATGCTATGTGCAATTGTGTAACAATTACATACTCTATGCAAATTAAAACAGTGTGTTTTATAGATATTATTAATAGGATCTTTTTCCAGCTGAAGTGCCAAGGTATAGGTTTTAATGGGATTCAGACTTTATACAGTATTAAACTTCTATTGCACCTCCAGCTATAAAGAACTTGGTGATATAAACCACTCTATTTTACATTTTAAGAGTGTAACTGCTTATGGCCATATTTTATAATGAAATGTGCACTGGACCCATTAATGTGGTTTCTCTTCTTCTTCTGTGCATGGCACTTTAAAATATCTTCACTTTTTTGATTGGTTTTAAAATCTATTTTGATAAGGCCACTTGTGGCCTCATCTGTTTTCATGCAAATAAGATGAATTTTAAATAGGAAGTGACTTACAACTGCTGGAAAAGAGTTATGGTGGGAGAGAATGTAGTTGTGTGTGGCATAGTATAAACTATTTCAAAGAGTTATTGGATCACAGTGGAAGGTTTTAGAGACAAAACAGGAGGGATGTCTTACCGGGAGTTCAAATAAGGAATGCTGAGAAAAGCTGTTTTACAGCAAATTTTCAATATCTACATCAGCACTTTCAGCAGAAAACTAATGGCTGACATAGTTATTCATTCTCTCACATTTTGTGTATAGATCTGTCCATTACGCAAATATATTAATGGTAGAATGACTAAAAGAATGACACTTTTAGTTCTCTTGTGATTTCCTGTGCCTGCTATGTGATTACTGTGCACATTAACCAATACTGATGCCTGGCATCCTGTGATTAGTACCAACCAGAGTCGACCCATTCAATCAATGTGTGAAAGGGGAATCAACACATAGATAAATCTAATGCATTAAATTAGTCTACATTAGTCAGAACTAAAAAAAAATTTAAGCAAATGTTCAGAGTTGTTGTGTAGTTCTTCATAGAATCATAGAATCATAGAATCATAGAATCATAGATAAGTTGGAAGAGACCACAAGGGCCATCCAGTCCACACCTCTGCCATGCAGGAAACTCAAATCAAAGCATCCCCGACAGATGGCCATCCAGCCTCCTGCTTGTAAACTCAGGAAGGAGACTCCACTACACTCCGGGGAGTTGTTCCACTGTCGAACAGACCTTACTGTCAGGAAGTTCCTCCTAATGTTGAGGTGGAATCTCTTTTCCTGCAGGTTGCATCCATTGCTCCAGGTCCAGTCCGGAGCAGCAGAAAACAAGCTTGCTCCCTCCTCAATATGACATCCCTTCAGATATTTTAAACAGGGCTATCATATCACCTGTTAACTTCCTTCCAGGCTAAAACATTCCAGCCTCCCAATCTTTCCTCGCTAGGGCATGGTTTCTAGACCTTTCACCATTTTAGTTACTTCTCTTTGACACGCTCCAGTTTCTCAATGTCCTTTTTGAATTGTGGTGCGCAGAACTGGACACAATATTCAAGGTGGGGCCTGACCAGAGCAGATATAGTGGCACTATTACTTCCCTTGACTTAGAAGACTGATACTTCTATTAATGCAGCCTAATTGCTTGGCCTTGTTAGCTGCCGCATCGCATTGTTGATCATGTTCAACTTATGGTCTACTTGGACTCCTAGATCCCTTTCACATGTAGTTTCATTCAGCCAGGTGTTCTCCATCCTAATCTGTGCTTTTCATTTTTTCGCCCGATGTGCAGTAACCTTACATTTCTCCGTGTTGAATTTCATTTTGTTAGCTATGGCCCAGTTTTCTAGTCTGTTCAGGTCATTTTGAATCTTGATCCTGTTGTGTGGTTTGAAGTCATTTCAAACTTATGGTGACACCCCCCCCCCCCGGCACATCTATCATGGGGCTTTCTTGACAGAATTTATACAGAGTAGATTTCCATTGCCTTCTTCTGAGGCTGAGAGTTGTGACTTCACAGTGGATATCATAACCAATTCAAACTCTGACCTTCCAGATTCTAGTCTGCACTCAAACCACTTACCACAGTGACTCATTAAAATAGTTACAAAAGTCATAAATGTTCATGCCAGCACTCCCGATTTGTTTTAACATATGACTTGTGAATTGTTGAGATTGTGTTAGAGACCACATTCTAACCTCTATACCACATAAAACAGATAATGTATCATTTGTGTTGAGATACTGTATTTGACATACTGTGTGTGTGTGTGTGTGGACATGTAGATTGAATATCCCTTATCCAGAGTTCTGAAATATTCCAAAATCACAAACCCTCTGCAGCTACAACAAGCAACATCATACTACTTGTATATCTTTGGTGGGATACAGACCGCCCCAAAAGGTGATCTTGGCACACTTGTTTGCTCGCAGGGAAGCCGCAGCTCCAGGACCGCAGGGCTTCTCTCACGGAGCAAAAAGAACCCGCAAAAGCCAATGGCGCACTGCGGCCATCACAATGACACCAGCTACGTGCGGCAGCTAGGCGTCTGTCATGTCCTCTCATCACGTGCAAGGGTGAAGGGCATCTGGAAGTGCCGCCCTTGCATGTCATGACGTGCCCCATAGCGCCCGTCTGGAATGGGCCTTTGCTAGGCTGAAAAGAGAGCTGAGAGAACTGTGAAATGGCAGGAATCCAGCTCCTACCATTCACAGGTCCCCAGTTTCTCTTAGCTTCATTATGTCTCATTGTTATTTTGTGTTTCCAGATCATTTTTTTACTTTTGACAACCTTACTATAGTGGCTTTTTTGGCACGTTTCTTCAGAGGGGGTTGCCATCACCATCCTTTGCGGCTGAGAGAGTGTGACTTGCCCAAGGTCACCCAGTAGATTTTTTTATGCTTGAGGGGGGATTTGAACTCTGTATGCCAAATCATAGTCCAGGGCTCAAACAACTACACCACCATGGTCCTCAAATGTATCGTAAATATAGGTATTCCAAAATCCATCATATTCATCATCAATCCAAAAATGAACACTTCTAGTGCCAACATTTTGGATAAGGATATAATCAGCCTGTGCTATATTTGAGATTCTCTGTATCTCTCAATTCTCTTAGTGCAAGATGTTAAAACAATGCACATCATCCATCAACACTATATTCCCATTCTAATGTCTTATCAGGATTGACAACCCCTACCAATACCTCTATGTGCAAGGAGAAGAAAACTCTCAGTGGTACCAATCCAAAACAAAAGCAGCATGACATTGTTTCCTATTTCTTCTGCTTAGAATGTGCTTTGTTACTTGCTGTATTTGATTTTTTTTTAAAGCAGTAATGTCAATGTAAGAATCTTTCAATATGTACACAGTTTGGCTTTGCGATGGATCTTGTTTGTGTTCTATAGTGCTATTTTTATATTTCTGTGAATTCTTATTGGTCAACTGTTTCAGGGAAGGAGACCTATTGAGGAAAGGAGCCTCTAAATGTAGGCAATCTTAACATCCTGACAAGATATTTTCAGGACTCAATAATACAGCACAACCCACAAAAGAATGCTCTTATGTTGGGAAATATTAACAATGGCCATACCTATTAGTGGCTGTGATGCTCATTCTGGATTTTCTTCACCAGCATCCTAACTCCACATCCCTATGTTTTCTTTAGAGATAGGCACCACAATTGCAATATACTGTTGCTCGTGCAGGTGCCAACAGAACAGTTTGCCAAGGAACAGTTCCAGACGCTGACAAGAGCATCACCCACTATTTTAATGGTTCAGGAGACATGGATAATAGAATTCTGATCCCTTTTTGGTCCCAGTTTATTTGTCTATTATCCTGGCCTACTCTATGCATTAGGGAAAAAAATACATGTAGCAATTGGATGCAATGGATGATTCACTGCAATGAGTTCCCTTTCATGCCTGAGGATAGGCACTTATATACAATTATCAGAAAGACAATTTATTACCTTTTGCACTTATACCCACAATTAGGATGAAAAATAATTTTGTTGCAGTTGACAGTTGTGACAAAAATAGCCTTTTTGTAATTTTGAAGACTGATTATTAGAGAAAACACAATTTGCTTTAAAAAATGACCATGTATGGGTTTATGTGAGGTTTTGAAAATAAAAGTGTGCCTAAAACAATGCAAACAAAATACAGGATGCAAAATGCAACACTGCAGACGTTTACATTCAGAATATTCATTTAGAAAATATAAACATATTATTGGAAAAAGATAAATAGCAGTCACCAATCAGTAACTTTCACCATGTAAGTGGGATGAAGAATCCTCTGTTTGTCTGCCCTTTAAAGGAGCGAGTCTGAACCAATTTGCAGAAGAGGAAACTTAGAAATATCAGCATCTTGGATACTCTTTTATTGGTCAGGCTGCAATCTGCACTGCAGAAATATGCAGTTTTGACACCAGTTAACTATCCTGGCTCAGTGTTGGAATACTGGGATTTGTAGTTTGTTGTTAACATAAAGCCTCTCTGCCAGGAAAGTAAGTATCTCAGAAAACTAACAATCCCAGAATTCCATAGCACGAGCCATGGCGTTTTACGTAGTGTCAAACTACATTATTTCTGCGCAGATGCAGTCATAAACTGAGATCTGGAATAGATTCACCATACCACTGAAATGAAACCCACCACTACTCCTGGCATAACTCCTTCAGTAGAAAAAAAGCATACAGTACATAAACTGCATAGTAATCTGATAAAAAGAAGGACAAGAAGACTAAGGTGTGTGTGAGAGCCATGATAAAATGAAAAAACGACAGATTTTAACATGCTTAACCTCATTTTTTGTAAAATACAAACTGGTACCCTGGCTTTTTGAGTAAGGCGCAAGAGATGCACCCCATCCACTGTCATATGGTTTCACATTAAAATTCTCAGGAGCTGGACCTGGGTTGATTTTAGCAATTTTTCAGTAAAAATAAAGCAAAAAAGCTTGAAAAAAAAAAGAATATAAACATTGTTGGAAAGTTTTTTGATCACACTAGATGGCCCGTGGATAAGGTGTGGCTCATGTATTGCCCTTTCCCCTCTGGGATAAGAAACAATGGTCTTTTCTTTTCTCCACGTATACTATGACATATTTGTGCAAAAGCGCACTACAATTAGCAAAAAGACCCCAGATTTTAATAACAATTGTTGCATTTGCTTCTCTTCACCTCAAGAAAAAAATGTTGATATAGATTTGCCACTTATTCAGGCCCATTGGATACGTGTCCAGTTTGGGCACCACAGTTCAAAAAGGATGTTGAGAAACTGGAGCGTGCCCAAGGAGAGTGACTAAATTGATTGAAGAGTCTGGAAACAATGCCTTATGAGGAATGACTTAGGGAGCTGGGGATATTTAGCCTGGAGAAGAGGAGGTTAAGAGGTGATAGAAAGCTCTGTTTAAATATTGAAGGGAATTATTGAGGAGGGAGCAAGCTTGTTTCTGCTGCTCCCAGAGAACAGCACATGGAAACAATGGTGCAAGCTACAGAAAAAAGAGATTCAGCTCAACATTAGAGGACCTCCTGACAGTAAGGGCTATTCGACATGGAACCACTCCTCAGAGAGTAGTGGGTCTCCCTCCTTGGAGGTCTTAAAACAGAGGCTGGATGGCCATCTGTCAGGTTTCTTTGATTGAGCAGTTCTCATGGCAGCGGGTTGGACTGGATGGCCCTTGTGATCTAATCCAAATTCTATGATTCTTAATGATATCACAGTAAACACCAAAGGGGGGGGTGGTATAGAAGAATGTCTGTTGAATGAGGAGAGAAGTAAAACTCTGAAGATTTCCTCCATTCTTCCTGGAAATGTGACTTACTGTGCCATGTATGTAGCACACATACCCCTGAAATGGTTCTCCTGCCCACAATAAAAGGGGATATAAAAAATGCTGTTCCCTACTCATCACCCCGATTAGACCTCATTTGAGATAATTTTTAATATTTTCATTATAATTAAAAGTCATTAGTATTGATGAGTATGTCTGATGTCTTGTGTATGAGATTGATAGAATTCTGACATGGATCAACATTAATAATAGAGATTCTTACTTTATTTGAAAGTTATTCTGTAATGAGTGATTGGCCTGAATGTTTTGATACTGATGCCATCCTATAAATTTAGCTAGCCTGTTGTTTGTGTAGTGGGGGGATGTGTCTCTGCACAATAATAGGGAAGGAGATCTGCTCATACCTTTTATGCATTCTGCCTTAGGAATGTTTCAGACTGGCGTTTGCAGTTGTTTTTTCCACCCCATTTAATGACACTTCATTGGGTGGTGGGTCTACTTTTGCTCTTCAAATACTAAACTACAGCTATAAAAACTGAGACAATGGAGGGAGGAAAGCAAAGACCTTTCTTTGGGAAAACTGACTGTGTGTTTCACATGTATGTTACTGCTGATTATACCAAATCCTCTGTTGGATAAGATACAGGCACACAACCAAGAATACATTTGCACATTATCTTTGCTATAGCTTAGAGGGGTTTGAAGACCAGCCCCATACATTGTTTATTATATACAAACAATTTACATGGATAATTAGTGATCAGATGCGGACTCATGATATTCAATTTAGGTATGAAGTGATTGAAATGGCAACCAACCGACTACAGGGACCTGGGATTGTAATCAGCACAGCATGCCTTTCTTCTTTTTTCCTCCTAAATAAGTGTATGGCTATCATTTGATAAATAATAACAGCGAATGGAAAACTGGACGGCAGTTTTAATGGTAAGGGGGGTGGAAGATATCAGATATTACTTTATGAAACTCACTTGGAAACCTACTCATAAACAAAAACAACAAATTTGGCCCATTCTCACTTGCCCATTTGCTCTGAATGAACTGGGCAGATCCAGTTCTTTTGCTATGAACTCAGAAGGGCAGTTTGACTACCCTTTACCTTGATTGATGCATTGCCCCTCTGAAGTTCACATTTGCAGTACCACTTTAAAATGGAGACTCCTTGTTATCAATCAAATCGCTTCCGCTTTTGTCAAAAGGACCATATCCAAACCATGGCCAACTGAATGGGTGCTTTCCCCCTCTGTTTTTTTTTTAAACTGGCAGCAGTGTTCCATATCTTACTGTCAACTTGTCAAATTAAAAACTTCCAGTGTTGTGTGTGTGTGTGTGCGTGTGTGTGGTGTTTGTTGGTATTTGGGTCAGTACAGATTATGGCAAACCCTAAAATGACCCCCATCCTAGGGTTTTCTTGGCAACTTGGTTCCGAGAGGTTTGCCATTCCTTTACCCTGAGGCTGAGAGCAGTGTGATCCCCAAAGTCAATTTCATCAGTTTCACAGCCTTCCCTCTGAATGCCAGCACTTGCTCTTCGCTTTCCGCCAGCATTTCCTCTCTCTTGGACCTCTCCCCCTTCCTTTCTGTTCAAGCCCCATGCCATATCCACGACCCCCCCCTCCCCTGGATGCCAGCCTCTCCTTCCCTTTGCTTCAGCCCAATGCCACTCGAAGCCCTTGCCTCCCCCCGGATGCATCATCTTCCCTTCTCTTCCGCCCAAACGATGCACATAATCTGTAACAATAATATAATACTATAATAATAATAAATACAACAACAAACAACAAAAACCAACAAAATGTCATTTGCAGGGGAGGCCACCTCAGAAGTCATCTCTGCATCCTCTTTCTTTGCTTTCCCTCTGATTGCCACCCAGAATGCCATCTCTCCTACATACACATGTGTATTCAAAAGATTCACACATTGTATTCAATTTTCCAAATTTAGAACGGAACCAAGCATTCACATATTCTGTTCACACAAACACAAATAATTTTTTTTAATGCTGCTTGCAAGCGACTGGTTGTGACCGTTGTGTTCCACCCACTGCCCTCACCTCTGACCTCAATCAAATCCCCCTGAACCTGACCCCAATCATGACCAAGTTCACATTTTCCAAGCACAAAAAGGGAAAAAAACGGGTTTCAAAAAGGAAATGAGAAATAATCCACTTTCGGGAAAAAACACTTAAGGGGGATTTGACCTCCATCTGGTGTGAAAGCCTGATGCTGATGTGTTTAAAACAGTGCCAATGGAAACTTCAATTTAATCCGGTCAGAATTCTTTCTGTTCCCTTCTTCTGTTGGAGTTTCCCAGGGCTTGTTCTTTGATTCTTCTCTGTCGTGTATCCTCCAGCAGATCACGACCAGCCCAGGCTTGTAGATTTTTTGTATAATATTGATAAAGCTCTGGCCTTATTCTCTGCTCTACTGCCAAGTCCTGGTTTATCGCCTAGTGGTTCATGATTGATTACTACTGTAACATCTTCCTGGCTGGGCTTCCTTCTTTCACCCGTCCTTAATTTTTTAGCATTCCGTTGCACGCATATCACTTTACCCACCACTTTGACCACATCTTCTCCTGTGTTGGGCATCCCCTTCACTGGCCTCCCTCTTCCATATTCGTACAAGCTCCTGCTGTCAGTTTAAAGCCCGCCATGGGCTTGCCCCCTCTTCTTATCCAGACCTTCTTATGTTCACCTTCCCACCAGGGCCTTCTGTTCTGGTAGTAGTCAGGTCTGGCTGTCCCAGCCCAGGATTTCCTTGCCCATCTCAGATTGCCCCCTTTCACTCGCTTGCCCTGACTCCTGAGAACCTTCTTCCCTGCAAGCAAGGGCCATCACTTCTTAACCAGCTTCAAAACAGAGTGAAGACCATCCTGTTCAGAGAGCGTCCCAGGCATTGCATTGTCGCTGCTATTTGATGTTCTTGGTGCCTTTTTATCAAAATATTTCCTGTATTGCTTGTACTTTTTTGTATTTAGCTACTAGCCACCACCCTTCCCTTCTCCTTTTAGGTCATGTCTTTTTAGATTGTAAGCCTGAGGGGCAGGGAACCATCAATTAAAAGATTGTATGTCAGCGCTGTGTAATTTATAGTGCTTTATAAAGGTTAATAATATATCTATAATATATCCTATTGCTTGCTGAGCTAGGAGTTGTTCTCAGCAACTGGTGCTACCAATGGATGATACAAGCTATATGTTCCCCAATGAGATCGAGCCCTCGTGTCGTTAGGTTATTTAGAAGATTTTCTTTCAAATTACTACATGATATTTCTGTGGGTTTTGTACACTGTAACAGTTTTTGTGAGATAGCAAAGAGATTAAAATCCAAAATCAAACATTCCCCAAATACCCTGGATTCCAGCCCGATTCCGTTCCTCACTCTCTATCCTCCTCTATCTCTATCTCTCTCTCTCTTCCCCCCCCCACCCCCCCCCGCTTACCCGCCTTCCCATCTATCT
>NC_056526.1:161817126-161874116 GCF_019175285.1 Sceloporus undulatus | reverse complement strand
AATGGGACGTCCTCCGGACGTCCCAAAGGGCTGTATAGAAAGCCCCCGTATCTCCCCATATGAACCTGCAAGAGCCCTAAGATCTGTAGGATAAGGCTTTCTCTTGGTCCCATGAAGATCACAGGCTTGCCTGGTGAGGACACAAGGGAAAGCCTTCTCGGTGGCTGCTCCCACACTCTGGAATGCCTTCCTTGAGAGGCTAGGCTGCCTCCCTCCTTGTTGGCCTTTTGCTGCCCAAACATTTCTATATCAGCAGGATTTCTGTACATAATCATAGCAGGGTGATTTTATGGAACAGGTGGGTTTTCAGTCTGTTTTTAACATGAGCATATTTTTTGTGATTTTGTATTATATTTTATATTGTGTATTTTATGTGATTTTATACATAGGCATTTTAATTGTTTGAATTTTTTAATAATTTGAAAAGTTTTATCTGTAAGCTGCCTTAGGTCCCTCTGGGGAGAAAGGTGGAATATAAATGAAATAAATAAATAATGAACAGCAACAACACTGGTCAGTTGCAAGTCAGGTTACATTTTTTCCAACCGGCTGGGCAACATGTTAAAAAAATGACACTTTTTTCTAACTGGCTGGGCAAGATGTTAGTGACTTATGTCAATGTTCCTAGAGCACCAGTTCTTAGATTAGCATGTTTAAGAAGAGTCCACAAATCATTGGGTAACTCTTGTTGCTGTACATTTAGATGTCTTATTACTTTTAAATCTTGTAGTGGAGGAACCCTGGCAAATTTAAAATGTTGGATGGGTAACTTGATGAGAAAATTACAACTAATAAGAGGAACATTCTGTCTATCGCTAAACAGGCTTTCTCAATAACACTGTATTGTCTGGAGATTTCTTTGGCCAATGTCAACAAATGCCAACCATTTAGATTTTTTACAGGCTGTGAGGATATAGAAAGATTCATTTTTAAAGTTCTACCTTTAAAAAGTCATCTTCTGTGAAAGTTTAGAAAAAAGCAGAATCATAAAGTAAACAAACCATTTATATCAGAATCTGAAATATTTGTATGCTTGTTTTTAATATACACACATAAAAGACATAAAACATAAAAGATTCATTATTAAAAATTCTTAATGTGACTTGAGAAATATTTTGCACAGTGACTAGTAAAATTCAAAGACAAAGAGGAGGTTGTAGTAGTAGCTTGACTTCTACATGCTTTACATTTTTTAAAAAAATCAAAACAGCCCTATACATTATCTAAACTTCATGGTTTCTAAATGCAACTTCCTACATAGTTTCAAAACTAAAAACAGAATTGAAATCCTATACAGCTATTGACAAGAGCTATTTCTATTAAAAATTTTGAACATTTCTTCTTCTTCCTCTTCCTCTTCTTCTTCATAAAACAACCTGAAACAATTTCTGGAGTGATAACAACTAAGCACATTAAAATATCAAAGAATACTGAGGTACCTTATTATTAACCCTATTTAGCATAAGGTTTCTTGGCAGCTAGCTCACTTTGTAATATACCACAATGGTATATTCAAATGTCACAAGAGTCTTTGATGTCTTTACTGCAAGAGTCCAGCATGACCATTACTTTCCATCAGAATTAGGCACAGTAGTGTCGCCTTGATAAATGGAGTTGAAAATGTATTTTTTAAAGCCATCAACGGGTTGAGAGGGGCAGCTGATAACTAAGGGGTGAAACAGACAGGCAGGAAAAAGTGGCTTGAAGCTGCCTTTTCCAAAAGTGATCCGAGTCCCCACCAACCTACCACTGGCTCCCAAGGTAACTGGAGTGTGCATGTTATGACCACATGGTGCGGTTTCAAGCCACTCTGCTGGATACATTTTTAAAATTGTTCCTCATACCATCCCTGTACATAGTCGCAGGAGCACACCACTGGCAAGTACCAACCATTGGATGGCTGTGCAGCACTTCACTGGGACAGGGCATTGAGGCAGAGGTATGCCCATGCAGATGCCAGCAAGGTACAATCATGCCCCCTCTTTGACTGTTTGTTTTGTGTATGTTTTACTTATCTCTGTGAGAGCTATCATGGTTTCTCTTTGGGACATTGCCACCCAATGTTCACACAACAGTTGTAAATAGGACAAGCTTGGGTACAGCAGCTTCGTCCCTTTTAGATGTGCTCCTGTGATGGGGCATTTACATACACAATTAGGGTTAGGGTTTTGAAAGAGTGCCCCTTTAGAGCCACCTTGGTGTCAGTGCATTTATAAGTACAAGCAGAGGTGTGCACTTTCCGGGAAGAAGTTGAAAAATCCAGCTCCTTTTCAGTCTGGCTTTTCTTGCCGTAGCATGGCTTGAGAGCCATTTCCAGCCAGCTTTGAGGCTTGTATCATCTAAACACCCCACCTAGAAGCTGGATGGAAACCTTATTTTGACTGCCTGTTTCACCCCATTGTTATTTGAAGGGCCAACTCATGTCATTTGGGCAATCCTTTAAGATTATATGTTACACCTTTCTTACACATGTCATTGACTTTGAAGGTCTGGTTGCTGGCAAAGTATGAAAGGACATTTGTGACAGAGCGAGACTTTCCACAGTAACATTGCTTCCTTCTGTAGCCATTATTTTCACAGGTTTTAGCCTCATATGAGGACAGGAACAACAGCCAGGGGATCCTTGCTATCTGTGGATGTTGTCAGCATGAACCAGAACCCTGGGAAAACAGGATTCCATTTCACACAACAGTTGTAAATAGGACAAGATAGCCACTTCTGATTTATCACTCTTATGTTGCATGTGACAGATCAAATCAGAGACACAGCTAGGCCACTCCCCTCCTCAAGTGTAGATACAACACAAAAAAGTATGAGTAAAGAGGGCTTCTATGACTTACTAGAAACTAAAAGCATTCATTTGATAGCAATATTTTAATTAGGATCCTTTCACACTACCCAATTCACACTATGATTCCACTTTATCATTGCTGCATCCTATGGAATTCTGGGTTTTGTACTTTGGTAAAGGACTGGAGAATTCTAAATATCTCTCCCTGGCCTTCAAACCCCAAGGATGGAATCATGCCAGTTAAAATAATAATAAACACTATAATTGTGTACCATGAAAGGATCCCTGTGCTAGCAGAGTTTAATTAATTTGATTTTTGTTTGTAGGTTCAGTTTTTTTTTTTTTTTTTTGGTTGGTTTCTGCCAGAGCGTGGAAAGACACCTTTCAAAAGTAATTAATTCTATTACTTATTATAATTGTATATTATTATTATTATTATTATTATTATTATTATTATTATTATTATTATTCAAAGTTATTGTTCATTCCAAAGATGGGAAAGATTGCTTTTAGCATTGCTTCTTACTTTTCCATTACATTCTATTGCTTTTAAAAAATAATGTAATTAACTTTTTTTGAAAAAAAATTATAAAGATTAATAAGGATTCATGCGAAGAGTGTGCAAAACTTCAAAGGTTCCTGAAAAATGCCTGTAAAATATCCTTAAAATGTCTTTTAAAAGCCTAGAAACTGTTACTTATGACAACCATAAGATTACTTTGCTATTACTTCTTCATTGCCTTTCAAATGTAAATTTATTGCATAAGAGGAACTAGTTAGAAGTACTTCTAACAATGTAGGGCTGACTCATGTTGATATCCTCACTGATTTAATCTTTTTTACCTATGTATTGACTCACCATTCAAACATTGACTCAGTGGGTCTACTTTAGTTGGGGCTAACCAACAGGATTCAGACAGTTACTTCTGGATACTGTCTGACAAACTCTGGTATTTGCTTTTGACCTAATAATCTTGTTTCAGATTAAAATTTCCAGTGTAATTACTTTCTTTTCTGGTTGCAAAAGTAACTAAGGGGCTATACAGACCACCCCAAAGAGACAGTGTGCAGTCACCCCTTTACTGGCAGAATTGGGACTGTGGCAATCTCCTGCTGCGGCCCCGATCCAGCCTCTGGAGTGCACAAAAAGTGGCTCCTTTTTCGCCCTCCAAGGGGCGTGGCATGGCTTTATGCCCTCCCTTTGGTGCTGCATCTTGTGGATGCAGCACTGGAGGGGCATCATCATGGCACATGCTGTGTAGACCAGCGCCCACCAAAATGACACTCTAGGGGTGGAGTTAGGGCATCCATCCAGTCTGTCAAGCCTATAACATACATATTTTTCCTTCTTTTTTATAAGAAATTTGAATTCTATAAGCCTTTGAGGCACCCTTGTCACGTGCAAGGGCTGCCTGGTGAGCGGAGCACCCACACACACGGCAGCCCTCGCACGCGCCCCACCAGACATGGCATGTACTGGTGACGTTGCAGCTGCGCCACCTCCAAACGGGGCGGTGCAGTTGCGACATCACCGCAGCATTGCTGGTGCTTTAGGGCGCAGAAGTGCACCGCAAAAAAGGAGCCGCTTCCCGGTGCTCCTTTTTTGCTCCACAGGAGCGCCATGCAATTTTGTTGCTGCGGCGCTCCTGTGGAGCAGAGAGGTGCTGGGGATGAGCCTTTTTCTGGCAGTTTGTACCCCGCCCTAGTTACCTTATCATCATGCACATCAGAGCACAAAGCAACGTCATGAACCAGCAGTTGAATCCAGCTATGTTTCTTCCCTCCTCCTAGTAGAGAAAACAAAGAAACACCAATTGAAGAAAGAAAAGGAATTCTTATTGAATGCATGAAGGAAAGATATTAACCAAGAAAATGATTTTATGTTTCTTGCTTGTGACTGTTGCTTTTCGTGTGATTTATTTCTATATGAGTGTAAATCCTATATTTCAGTGTTTCTTTCTTTCTTTGTATGAAAATTTTCTTAATAAAATTTATTTTACTTTATTTTTTTTTAAAAAAACAAAGCTATATTCCTTCTCCACTATTCAGTGAGTCCACATACCCTAGCTATGGAATTAATTAAAAAGTTGTAGTACATTGCAAAAGGAAGGAGATTATCCTTAATTGAGGCCCGGTACAGACTGCCACTTTGTGGTGGCCTGTGGCCAAAATTAGGGCTGGGGAGTATGGAATGTCCACACAGTCCCCACTTTCTTGGCACCATTTTTGGCATGTGTACATTCACATGCTGTGCACTCTGGTGACGTTTCTTGTGCGCCGCGTCCAAATGGGGGGAGGCACACAAAACACATCACCGCACCACTCCAGGGCTCTAATGGTGCCTTGGCAGCGGCGCAGAAAGGAGCTGCTTTTTGCAGCTTCTTTTTGGGGCGGATTGTTGCCGCCCCCATGCAGTTGACACAGCAATCATCTGGGGCAGAAAGGGTCGGTGTCTCGCCATCCCTTCTTGCTTGTCTGTATCTCCCCTAAGTTACAATCACAATATTCTTTAATTATTGAGCAAATTAATTAAATTCTGGTATTTGTAAAGCTGAACCAACGTGGTGTAGTGATTTTACTATTGGAGCTGGACTCTGGGACACCAGGGTTCAAAACCTCACTCATGGACACCCACTGGCAAAGATAATGTCATAATAGATTTGTCTTTGGGCCACTATCAATTGGAAATGACTTTAAAATACACAACAACAACAACAATAAATGTAACTGCATTTGATATTACCGCTTTTATATAACTGTAGTCTGTTAGCAATTTTCAGTATTTTTTTCTTTTTGCATGAAAGAATAAAGAATTATGTGATTACTGTAATTAAGAATTACATAGCTAAGCAGGGGTAGGAATTAAGCAGCTGTCAAGACTACAACTCTAGTGTTCCTCACTATTGGCTAGAGCTGGTGGGACTTGCAGTCCAATGACATTGAGAAAGCCACACAATTCCCACCCTTGCATTAAAATGTGCATGTTTGTACTAAAATACACCTTTTCCACCTCACACTATTTTGTGTGTGTATATATAATAATAATAATAATAATAATAATAATAATAATAATAATAATAATAATAATAATAATAATATTTATTTGTATACCGCCCTCTGGCAAACCAATCCGGGCGGTTAACAACAGTATATGTGTGTATGTGTGTTCTAAACAGCAGTTATGGTGCAGAGTACTGAGAGTAGATGACAATGCAATGGAAACAGCAGAAGATTAGAGCTAGGTTATGTGCAATTATTGTGTGTAAAGAGTTAATCTCTCAGAGTGAAGTGTCTTCACAAAAATACAACTCCTCATATAGAACTCCTCCCTCCAAAAACCCACAAAACCCTGAATAATTAGAGCAAACCAGCCATGTATTCTGAAGGCCATTTATACAAATTTGGAAGGACAAAGCTAAAACTAGCAAAACAGCTGCTTACCCTAATCTCTGGCACTGTGAATAACAACAGAATTGGGGGCAGAGCTGGAGAACAGAGAAAGAGCACAAGTTAATTCCACTGTCCTTTATTAGTTTTGTCACCTAAGTACACTCCTTACATTCCAGCTGCGCGCATAAATTATTTTAGAAGTCTCTCTCTGCTTGCAGCTTCAGCAGGGAAATATAATGCCATTAATTTTGCTCTTTCAGATGTACTAGACGTACAAGAAAGGCATTTAGCTTTATAATGCATGGGTTTCATCCTTTAGTGTTTGAAACAGGAACTAGAGGAAAAGTGTTCTTAGTGGTAAATCTATATTTCTGTCAAATTACCACTGGGCATATGGTAGGCAGAAATCTGTTACCATAACTGTAAATTATTGTTCTTATTTAAATATAGGCTCAATGATGACATCAATATTTTATTATCCCTGTTCGGGGTGGAAAAATTAAGGATATTTATGTATCACCAGATGTTGGGTTGTAGCATAGCCCTGTGGCACTGTAAGATGCTATGTGCAATTTTGTTAACAATTACATACTCTATGCAAATTAAAACAGTGTGTGTTATAGATATTATTAATAGGATCTTTTTCCAGCTGAAGTGCCAAAGGTATAGGTTTTAATGGGATTCAGACTTTATACAGATATTAAACCTTCTATTGCACCTCCAGCTATAAAGAACTTGGTGATATAAACCATCTCTTATTTTACATTTTAAGAGTGTAAACTGCTTATGGCACATTTTTATAATGAAATGTGCACTGGACCCATTAATGTGGTTTCTCTTCTTCTTCTGTGCATGGCACTTTAAAATATCTTCACTTTTTTGATATGGTTTTTAAAATCTATTTTTGATAAGGCACCTCTGTGGCCTCATCTGTTTTCATGCAAATTATAGATGAATTTTAAATAGGAAGTGATCTTTACAACTTGCTGGAAAATTGAGTTATTTTGGTGGGAGAGAATGTAGTTTGTGTGTGCATAGTATAAACTATTTTCATAGATGTTATTGGATCACAGTGGAAGGTTTTAGAGACAAATAACATGGAGGGATGTCTTACTCGGGAGTTCAAATTAAGGAAATGCTGAGAAAAGCTGTTTTACAGCAAATTTTCAATATCTACATCAGCACTTTCAGCAGAAAACTTAATGGCTGACATAGTTATTCATTCTCTCACATTTTATGTGTATAGATCTGTCCATTACACAAAATAATATTAATGGTAGAATGACTAAAAGAATGACACTTTTAGTTTCTCTTGTGATTTCCTGTGCCTGCTATGTGATTACTGTGCACATTAACCAATACTGATGCCTGACATCCTGTGAATTAGTACCAACCAGAGTAGACCCATTCAATCAATTGCTGAAAGGGGAATCAACACATAGATAAATCTAATGCATTAAATTAGTCTACATTAGTCAGAACTAAAAGAAAATTTAAGCAAATGTTACAGAGTTGTTGTGTAGTTCTTCATAGAATCATAGAATCATAGAATCATAGAGTTGGAAGAGACCACAAGGGCCATCCAGTCCAACCCTCTGCCATGCAGGAAATCCAAATCAAAGCATCCCCGACAGATGGCCATCCAGCCTCTGCTTGTAAACCTCCAAGGAAGGAGACTCCACTACACTCCGGGGAAGTTTGTTCCACTGTTGAACAGCCCTTACTGTCAGGAAGTTCCTCCTAATGTTGAGGTGGAATCTCTTTTCCTGCAGTTTGCATCCATTGCTCCAGGTCCTAGTCTCTGGAGCAGCAGAAAACAAGCTTGCTCCCTCCTCAATATGACATCCCTTCAGATATTTAAACAGGGCTATCATATCACCTGTTAACCTTCTCTTCTCCAGGCTAAACATTCCCAGCTCCCCAAGTCTTTCCTCGTAGGGCATGGTTTCTAGACCTTTCACCATTTTAGTTACTCTCCTTTGGACACGCTCCAGTTTCTCAATGTCCTTTTTGAATTGTGGTGCGCAGAACTGGACACAATATTCAAGGTGGGGCCTGACCAGAGCAGAATATAGTGGCACTATGACTTCCCTTGACTTAGACATGATACTTCTATTAATGCAGCCTAAAATTGCATTGGCCTTGTTAGCTGCCGCATCGCATTGTTGACTCATGTTCAACTTATGGTCTACTTGGACTCCTAGATCCCTTTCACATGTAGTTTCATTCAGCCAGGTGTCCTCCATCCTATATCTGTGCTTTTCATTTTTTCGCCCGATGTGCAGTACCTTACATTTCTCCGTGTTGAATTTCATTTTGTTAGCTATGGCCCAGTTTTCTAGTCTGTTCAGGTCATTTTGAATCTTGATCCTGTTGTGTGGTTTGAAGTCATTTCAAACTTATGGTGACACCCCCCCCCCCGGCACATCTATCATGGGGCTTTCTTGACAGAATTTATACAGAGTAGATTTTCCATTGCCTTCTTCTGAGGCTGAGAGTTTGTGACTTTCACAGTGGATATACATAACCAATTCAAACTCTGACCTTCCAGATTCTTAGTCTAGCACTCAAACCACTATACCACAGTGACTCATTAAAATAGTTACAAAAGTCATAACTGTTCATGCCAGCACTCCAGATTTGTTTTATTAACATATGACTTGTGAAATTGTTGAGATTGTTGTTAGAGACCACCATTCTAACCATCTATACCACATAAAACAGATAATGTATCATTTGTGTTGAGATACTGTATTTGACATACTGTGTGTGTGTGTGTGTGTGTGACATGTAGATTGAATATCCCTTATCCAGAGTTCTGAAATATTCCAAAATCCAAAACCCTCTGAGCTACAACACAAGCAACATCATACATACTTGTACTATCTTTGGTGGGATACAGACCGCCCAAAAAGGGTGATCTCCTGGCACCCTTGTTTGCTCCGCAGGGAAGCCGCAGCCTCCAGACCGCAGGGCTTCTCCACGGAGCAAAAAGAACCTGCAAAAAGCCAATGGCGCACTCGCGGCATCACAATGACGCCAGACGTGCGGACGCTAGGCGTCTGTCATGTCCTCTCATCACGTGCAAGGGGTGAAGGGCATCTGGAAGTGCCGCCCCTTGCATGTCATGACAGTGCCCCATAGCGCCCGTCTGGAATGGGCCTTTGCTAGGCTGAAAAGAGAGCTGGAGAGGGAACTGTGAAATGGCAGGAATCCATGCCTCCTACCATTTCACAGGTCCCCAGTTTCTCTTTAGCTTCATTATGTCTCATTGTTATTTTGTGTTTCCAGATCATTTTTTTACTTTTGACAACCTTACCATAGGGCTTTTTTGGCAAGTTTCTTCAGAGGGGGTTTGCCATCACCATCCTTTGAGGCTGAGAGAGTGTGACTTGCCCAAGGTCACCCAGTAGATTTTTTATGCTTGAGGGGGATTTGAACTCTGGTATCCAAAATCATAGTCCAGTGCTCAAACAACTACACCACACTGGTCCTCAAATGTATACGTAAATATAGGTATTCCAAAATCCATCATTATCATCATCATCAATCCAAAATATGGAACACTTCTAGTGCCAAACATTTTGGATAAGGATTACTCAGCCTGTGCTATATTTGAGATTCTCTGTATCTCTCATTCTCTTAGTGCAAGTATGTATAACATATGCACATCATCCATCCATACATATATTCACATTCACATGTATATATCAGGATTGACAACCCCTACCAATACCTTTATGTGCAAAGGAGAAGAAAACTCTCAGTGGTACCAAATCAAAAACAAAAGCAGCATGACATTGTTTCCTATTTCTTCTGCTCAGAATGTGCTTTGTTACACTTGCTGTATTTGATTTTTTTTTAAAGCAGTAATGTCAAATGTAAGAATCTTTCAATATAGTACACAGTTTGGCTTTGCGATGGATCTTTGTTGTGATTCTATAGTGCTATTTTTATATTTCTGTGAATTCTTATTGGTCAACTGTTTCAGGAGAAGGAGACCTATTGAGAAACGGAGCTCCTAAGATGTAGGCAATCTAACATCCTGACAAAAGATATTTTCAGAGACTCAATACTATACAGCACAACCCACAAAAGAATGCTCTTATTGTTGGGAAAATATTAACAATGGCATACCTATTAGTGGCTGTGATGCTCATTCTGGATTTTCTTCACAGCATCCTAACTCCACATCCCTATGTTTTCTTAGAGATAGGCACAAACAAATTGCAATATACATGTTGCTCATGCAGGTGCCAACAGAACAGTTTGCCAAGGAACAGTTCCAGAAGCTGACAAGAGCATCACCCACTATTTTAATGGTTCAGGAGACATGGATAATAGAATTCTGCATCCCTTTTTGGTCCAAGTTTATTTGTCTATTATCCTGGCTTACGTCTATGCATTAGGGAAAAAAATACATGTAGCAATTGGATGCAAATGGATTCACTGCAATGAGTTCCCTTTCATGCCTGAGGATAGGCACTTATATACAATATTCAGAAAGACAATTTATTACCTTTTGACTCTATACCACAATTAGGGATGAAAAATAATTTTGTTGCAGTTGACAGTTGTGACAAAAATAGCCTTTTTGTAATTTTGAAGACTGATTATTAGAAGAAACACAATTTGCTTTAAAAATATAACCATGTATGAGGTTTATGTGAGGTTTTGAAAAAATAAAGTGTGCCTAAAACAATGCAAACAAAATACAAGGATGCAAAATGCAACACTGCAGACGTTTACATTCAGAATATGCAATTTAGAAAATATAAACATATTATTGGAAAAAGATAAATAGCAGTCACAACTAGTAACTTTCACCATGTAAGTGGGATGAAGAATCCTCTGATTTTAGTCTGCCCTTTAAAGGAGTCATTCAAGAGTCTGAACCAATTTGCAGAAGAGGAAACTTAGAAAATATTCAGCATCTTGGATACTCTTTTATTGGTCAGGCTGCATCTGCACTGCAGAAATAATGCAGTTTGACACCAGTTAAACTATCCTGGCTCAGTGCTATGGAATACTGGGATTTGTAGTTTGTTGTAACATAAAGCCTCTCTGACAGAGAAAGCTAAGTATCTCAGAAAACTACAAATCCCAGAATTCCATAGCACTGAGCCATGGCAGTTAACGTAGTGTCAAACTACATTATTTCTGCTGCGCAGATGCAGTCATAAACTGAGATCTGGAATAGATTCACCATACCACTGAAATGAAACCCACCACCTACTCCTGGCATAACTCCTTGAGTACAAAAAAAGCATACAGTACATAAACTGCATTAGTAATCTGATAAAATAGAAGGACAAGAAGAAGGTGTATGTGAGAGCCATGATAAAAATGAAAACAGACAGATTTTAACATGCTTAACCTCAATGTTTTTTGTAAATACCAAACTGGTACCATGGCTTTTGAGTAAGGCAGCAAGAGATGCACCCCATCCACTGTCATATGAGTTTCACATTAAAATTCTCAGGAGCATGGACCTGGGTTGATTTTAGCAATTTTCAGTAAAAATAAAGCAAAAAGCTTGAAATAAAAAAGAATCTAAAACATTGTTGAGAAAGTTTTTTAGAATCACACTAGTGATGGCCAGTGGATACAGGTGGCTCATGTATTGCCCTTTCCACACTCCTGGGATAAGAAAACAATGGTCTTTATCTTTTCTCCAAGTATACATATGACATATTTGTGCAAAAGCAGCACTACAATTAGCAAAAAGACCCCAGATTTTCATAACAATTGTTGCATTTGCTTCTCTTCACCTCAAGAAAAAAAATGTTGATATAGATCTTGCCACTCTATTCAGGCCCCACTTGGAATACTGTGTCCAGTTCTGGGCACCACAGTTCAAAAAGGATGTTGAGAAACTGGAGCGTGCCCAAAGGAGAGTGACTAAAATTGTGAAGAGTCTGGAAACAATGCCTTATGAGGAATGACTTAGGGAGCTGGGGATATTTAGCCTGGAGAAGAGGAGGTTAAGAGGTGATATGAAAGCTCTGTTTAAATATTTGAAGGGAAATCATATTGAGGAGGGAGCAAGCTTGTTTTCTGCTGCTCCAGAGAACAGCACATGGAACAATGGATGCAAGCTACAGAAAAAGAGATTCCAGCTCAACATTACGAGGAACCTCCTGACAGTAAGGGCTATTCGACAGTGGAACCCATTCCCTCAGAGAGTAGTGGAGTCTCCCTCCTTGGAGGTCTTTAAACAGAGGCTGGATGGCCATCTGTCAGGTATTCTTTGATTGAGAGTTCCTTCATGGCAGAGGGTTGGACTGGATGGCCCTTGTGATCTAATCGAATTCTATGATTCTTAATGAATAATCACAGTAAACACCAAAGGGGGTGGTATAGAAGAATGTCTTGAATGAGGAGAGAAGTAAAACTCTGAAGATTTCCCCTCCATTCTTCCTGGAAATGTGACCTCTACTGTGCATGTATGTACGCACACATACCCCTGAAATGGTTCTCCTGCCCACAATAAAAAGGGGATAAAAATGCTTGTTCCCTAACATCCTCATCACCCCAGATTAGACCTTCATTTGAGAATAATTTTTATTATTATTTTCATTTATAATTAAACAGTCATTAGTATTTGATGAGTATGTCTGATGTCTTGTGTATGAGATTGATAGAATTCTGAACATGGATTCAACATTAATAAATAGAGATTCTTACTTTATTTGAAAGTTATTCTGTAATGAGTGATTGGCTGAATGTTTATGAATACTGATGCCAATCCTATAAATTTAGCTAGCCTGTTGTTTGTGTAGTGGGGGGATGTGTTCATATGCACAATAATAGGGAAGGAGATCTGCTCATACCTTTTATGCATTCTGCCTTAGGAATGTTTCAGACTGGCAGTTTGCAGTTGTTTGTTCCACACCATTTAATGACACTTCATTGGAGTGGTGGGTCTACTTTTGCTCTTCATATACTAAACATATCAGCTAATAAAACTGAGACAATGGAGGAGGAAAGCAAAAGACCCTTCTTTTGGGAAAACTGACTGTGTTTCACATGTAATGTTACTGCTGATTATACCAAATCCTCTATTGGATAAGATACAGAGCACACAAACCAAGAATACATTTTGCACATTATCTTTGCTACTAGCTTAGAGGGGTTATGAAGACCAGCCACACTACATTGTTAATTATAATACAAACAATTTACATGGATAATTTAGTGATCAGATGCAGGAACTCATGGATATTTCAATTTAGGTATGAAGATGATTGAAATGGCAACAAACCGACTAACAGGGACCTAGGGATTGTAATCAGCTACAGCATGCCTTTCTTTCTTTTTTACCTCCTAAATAAGTGTATGGCTATCATTTGAGTAAAATAATAACAGTCTGAATGGAAAACTGGACGGCATGTTTTAATGGTAAGGGGGTGAAGATGATCAGAATTATACTTTATGAAACTCACTTGGAAAACCTACTTCATAAACAACAAAACATACTTTGGCCCCATTCTCACTTGCCCATTTGCTCTGAATAGAACTGGGCAGATCCAGTTGCCCCCATACTGAATCTCCCCAGGTAGAAGTTTTGACTACCCTTTACCTTGATTGATGCAATTTGCCCCTCTGAAGTTCACATTTGCAGTACCACTTTAAATGGAGACTCCTTGTTATTCAATCAAATCGCTTCCGCTTTTGCAAAAGGACCATATCCTACAACCATGGCCAACTGAATGGGTGCTTTCCCCCCTCCTTGTTTTTTTTTTTAAACTGGCAGCAGTGTTCGCATATTCTGTCAACTTGTCAAATTAAAAACTTCCAGGTGTGTGTGTGTGTGTGTGTGTGTGTGGTGTGTGTGTGTATTTGGGTCATACAGATTATGGCAACCCTAAAATGACCCCATCCTAGGGTTTTCTTGGCAACATTGGTTCCGAGGAGGTTTGCCATTACCTTTACCCTGAGGCTGAGAGAGTGTGACTCCCAAAGTCAATTCATGAGTTTCCACGCCTTCCCTTGAATGCCAGCCACGCCTCCCTTCGCTTCCAGCCCAGCATTTCCTCCTCTTTGGAACCTCCCCCTTCCTTTCTGTTCAAGCCCAATGCCAATATCCCAGCCCTCCCCCCCATGGATGCCAGCCTCTCCCTCCTTTGCTTCCAGCCCAATGCCACCTCGCAAGCCCTTGCCTCCCCCCCGGATGCCATCCTTCCCTTCTCTTCCCGCCCAAACAGCATGCACATAATCTGTCACAAAATAATAATAATAATAATAAATAATAATAAACAACAACAACAACAACAACAAAATGTCATTGCAGGGGAGGCCACCTCAGAATGTCATCTCTGCATCCTCTTCTTTGCTTCCCTCGATTGCCACCCCAGAATGCCATCTCCTTACATACACATGTGTATCAAAAGCATTCACACATTGTATCAATTTGCCAAATTGAAAGGAACAACGCATTCACATATTCTGTCACCACACACACAAATAATTTTTTTTTAAAAGCTGCTTGCAAAGCGACTGGTGTGACCGTTGTTTCCACCCACTGCCCTCCCTCTGACCTCAATCACTCCCCTGAACTGACCCAATCATGACCAATTCACATTTTCCAGCAGCAGGGAAAAAAACGGGTTTCAAAAAGAAATGAGAAATAATCCACTTCGGAAAAACACTCTAAGGGGGATTGCCCTGCATCTGGTGTGCAAGACCCTGATGCTGATGTGTTTAAACCAGTGCCAATGGAAACTTCCCACTTTTAATCCGGTCAGACTCTTCTCCGTTCCCTTCTCTGTTGGAGTTCCCCAGGGCTCTGTTCTTTGATTCTTCTCTGTCGTGTATCCCTCAGAGACGACCACAGCCAAGGCTTGTAGATATTTTTTGTATAATATTGCTAAAACTGGCCTTATCTCTCTGCCTCTACTGCCAAGATCCTGGTTATGCCCTAGGGTATCATGACTGGATTACTGTAAATCTTCCGGCTGGGCTTCCTTTCTCATCACCTCCGCCTTTAATTTCTGTCCAGCATTCAGTTGCACGCATTATCACTTCTACCCACCACTCTGACCACATCTCTCCTGTGTTGGCATCCCTTCACTGGCTCCCCTCCCTTTCCATATTCAGTAACAAGCTCCTGCTGTCAACGTTAAAGCCCATGCTGGCCCCTCCTATTATCAGACCTTCTTTCTGTTCACCTTCCCACCAGGGCCTTCTGTTCTGGTAGTCAAGGTCGCTGTCCCAGCCCAGGATTTCCTGCCCATCTCAGATTTGCCCCTTTCACTCGCTGCCCTGCCCGACTCCTGGAACCTTCTTCCCCTGCAAGCAAGGGCCATCACTTCTTAACCAGCTCAAAACAGAGTGAAGACCATCCTGTTCAGAGAAGCGTCCCAGGCATTGCATAATGTCGCTGCTATTGATGTTCTTTTGGTGCTGTTTATCAAACTATTTCCTGTATATGCTGTGTACTTTATATGTATTAGCCTACTAGCCCCACCACCTTTCCCTTCTCCTTTTATGTCATGTCTTTTAGATTGTAAGCCTGAGGGCAGGGAACCATCTAATTAAAAAGATTGTATGTACAGCGCTGTGTAATTTATAGTGCTTTATAAATAAAGGTAATAAATATAATTATAATAATTATTCCTATTGCTGGCTAGAGCTAGGATTTGTTCTCCAGCAACTGGTGCTACCAATGGATAACAAGCTATAGTTCCCCCAATGAGGACCCTGGTGTCAGTTAAGGTATTTAGAAATTTTTTTCAAATTACTACGATATTGCTGCTGGGTTTTGATAGCAGCTGTAAACAGTTTCTTGTGAGATAGAAAGATTAAAAAAATCAAATCAAACAATACCCAATACCCGGATTCCAGAAGATTCAGTTAATCCATATATATATATATATATATAACACACACACACACACACAACACACACACACAACACACACACACACGATTAACCGAATTAAAAATATTTATATTGAGGGCAAAACTATTTTATCTCACCTTCTTCAGATGCAAAGATGAAACTGATTGTAAAAACAAGGTAGCAGTTTAGAACACTATCAAGATTTTCATACCAGCATTTACTATAGGATAAGCGCAGGTAAATCATTGCTGAACCTTGTGGAAGCACGCCTGTGTGAAAGCCTGGTGTGCTTCCTCAACATCAGGGAATCAATCATCTTTTCCTCTAGTGTCACTGAAACATTCAAGGAGAGGGAATCCTCAGAACACAAAGTTTCTATTCAGAGGAACTTCCCTCTCCCTGAACGATCAGTGACGCTAGAGGGGCCAATGATTCCCTGATGTTGAGGAAGTGCACCAGGCTTTCACACATGTGCGCTTCCTCAAGTTTCAAGCAACATACCAGCACTCAAGCACTGGTATGAAATCTTCTGTGTTATCAGCATTCTAGGGCTCATTCCCACTGGCAAGTATAAGTGATTTCTGATTTGGCTTTGCGCTGTGTCTGAATAATCAATTTCAAAAGGTCCCTCGTTCCCACTATAAAACAGGACCATTTTCCAGTGTAATCGGGGGGGGGGGGTGTTGGCATGATTATCGTCCTCATAGATTTGTACCACTTCAAGCTGGAGACGGAGCAAGCTGGGGAGGACGTTTCAGACCAGGAACTTACAGGCAGGCCGGGGACTCAGGGACAAGCTGGGGGGGGGGAGAAGGAGGAAAGAAGGAAGGAAGGAAGGAAGGAAGGAAGGAAGGAAGGAAGGAAGGAACAAAGGAACGAACAAGGGAAGCAGAGACAACTGGGGAAGGAGGAAGGAAGAGAAGGAAGGAACCAGCGATGCAGGGACAGCTGGAAGAAGGAAGAAATGGGGATCAGAGACAAACCTGGGAAGGAAGGAAGGAAGGAAGGAAGGAAGGAAGGAAGGAGGAACCAGAGAATGGAAGAGGGTGATGAAGGGAGGTTAATGTTTTTTCTTAAATAAATAAGTGAATATTTGATTTATGGATTTTGCAACTACATACCTTTCCAAGTAGTTGCAAAACAATAAATCGAATATTCATCAATTTGTTTTTTAAAAAAAAGAACATGCACCACAGGTACAAAGGCAGCGCTGAAAGGGGAAGGAAATGGTGGATCTGTCAAAACTGTGGAGGGATGGTAACACCCCTCTGCCACTTTTCCCTCCCCCCAGAATGAATTGATTCGATCTGTCATTCCCACTTATTGAACTGCTTCAAAATAGATTCTTCTAAAAGGAACCACTTTGAAACTACCTCTGAAAACCCATTTGTTGTGGTTGTTGTTTTGTTGTTGTCTTTGCCTCGCTTAATCATGACAGTATCATTCAATTGTGACAGGAACTGGTTTCAAATGGGAATGAGGGTCTTACACCAATTGACAATTCTCTGTATTCATAGTGGGAATGCACCCGGTTGGGATGATGGTATTACCTCTAAACTGAGGTTGTTGGCATTAAAGTTTTTTAGTTATAAACATAAAAAAACCCTCCTATCTTTGTCCAAAACATCTGAAGGAGGTGATGCCTCAGTGCCAACAGGGGAAATCAAAGTGGCTGTGATGTCTGATAGAAATGCCTTGCCAGTATTATCTAGCTTCCTGGTTAAGATAGTAGACTTAAAAAGCGTGTATGTGGTGCTGAATTGCCTCCTTGTATGCAGGTTGGTTTCATCTCTGGCAACTGAAGAAGACAGAAGCTGAAACATTTGTTCTGACATATTGTTAAGTTCTATTTGTCAGTCACTACTTTCTCTGTGTGTGTTTCGTTACATTTTATGTGAATTATTTTTTATTAAAGTCTCTCTCGGCGTTGGTAGTGCCAGAAGCTCAAATATATATGTACTGCAAATCATCCAGACATCCAAAAAGTTCTGTAACATTTTGACAAAAGGTGCCAGTAGGTTAAGCACTGCAAGTGTTCTTCTGTTTTCAAAGCATTTTGCCTCAGGAGCTATTTTTTTCCAGGAGCCAGTAAGAAGTCCAGAGTTTTGTAGCCATGTCATAGGTCTACAATCTCATCCAAACCTCCAAGTTTTATTTAAAAACACATTTGCAGAGTACTTGCCTAGTTTTCATGAACATGTAGAATTAGTTTGGCCTGTATCCCCAATAAGTAATTAATGCCTACTTCAATTAACTGCATTCAATTCACTGCAATCCATTTTGAGGGATCAAATCTGCAACATTTTATGCTTTTCTTCTGAAGCTCCAAAAGTCAAGCTGTACATCTCCTCCAAAATGTTGTCTCACATGTAAAAAAAACACAACAAAACAAAACACAAAACACTAATGACATTAACGGAAACTATGAAAAAAAATCCTGTAGAGTAATAAGACTTGCACTGGGAAGACAGACTCATGTATCTTATCCAGGATTTCCTAAAAAAAATTATAGTGTCTTGTGCAAAGAGTGGCACCTGTTATTGACTGCTCCTCTCCCTACACATCCATTTGCTCACTAATAACTAAATCCAACTTCACTATTGATTTTCCCTTCTTTTATGCTGACTCTAAGCCAACATTTGCCTTCACAAGCTACTGATGCCAAAAAAGGAAAAGCAAGATAACCTAAGGGCAGACAAAAAAGATAAAACCAAATGTAGGAAAATTATGGAAGCCTCTTCAGTGTGTGCCTTATATATTCATTGCTGAAAACTTTTTAAACAGCATGTATGCTTCTTACTCCTTTTCACATATCTCATAAACCTTTCACTTTCTTTCACCATTTTCTTAACATCTTTCGCATTTTCTAGTCAGCATTTCCATTTGTTGTTATTATTCCATTTGTGTTTTCTCATAACTTAGTTTCCACATTGTCTTTCCTATGTTCACTGAAGAATACATTAGATAGTATTAAATGTCTCCACTTTGCTTGTATTTGTTTTCTATTAGTGCATATACAAATCACACACTATTATTTATACAAATAATGCACTAATAGTGCATATACAAATATGCACATGTCCCCACGTGTAATATAGTGGGTCCTTCTATCTATCTGTCTGTCCTCTGCCACTTCAATGACTACCTCTGATTGTCCTCACGTGCCACTCCTGTTGGAAACATATATTTCTTTTAACAGACAACAAAGAAACCAAAAAATGTAAAACACGCACTAAAAGACAAATATAGAAAGGAAATAATAAATTCCTTCTTTGTCTGGCATAATAGTAGACCTTTGGTGCTCCCCCTTCAGTGGTGACAGCAGTGGAAACTGTGGCCTGTTCTGCACAGGCACCCTAGTACGTGCTTGGCACGTACTAGGGTTAGGAAGGGGTGTCCTTTCCGGATGCCCCTAAGCCTAGTACGCACCGAGCACGTACAAAATGGTGGCCCCCATTCTACATGGGTGCCGCCATCTTGACGTAGCGGACACTTAGCGTTCACATGTCTCGGTGTGCTAATGACGTCTCAAATGCACCATTGGCGTTTTGCAGCGTCATTAGCATGCAGCAAAAAGAAGCCGCTTTTTGCGGCTTCTTTTTGTTGCGCAGAGGAGTTGTGCAGTTTGGCCGCTGGGGCTTCTCTGCACAGCAAATGACGGTGCCGGCAGACCACCCTTTTTGGGTGGTCTGTAAAGCGCCAAAGATACATAGCAGAAAAACCTTGCCTTTATAGTCCTGGCAGACAGACAACTGAGCTACAGAGTCAGAGCCTCAATCCTGCAAAGAGAAGGGAGTCCACATGGAAGCAGAGGTCCAAACCAACATCAACAGCAAGTCACAGCCTCGTCTCCACTGCAGTTTCCTGGTGTCTGCCATGATTTTTCCTTTCTTTAGGTGCTATATAATCTGAAGTCCCCTGCAGAGTCTTGCTTCTATAGTCCCAGCAGCACAAGCTGTGTTTATTAGCAAGCAGCACTTGTAGGGTCAGGGCCTCAGTCCTGCAAAGAGAAGACAGTCTACCTGGAAGCAGAATAATAACAGAATGCCTGTAAACATATGAATGTCTTTCTTAGAAAGGTGAGCACTAGGCTGCTGCCATATTGCAGAAATAAAGCAGTTTGACACCACTTTAACTTCTGTGGTTCAATGCAATGGAATTCTAGGATTTGTAATTTGGTGGAGCACCAGAGCTATCTAACAGGGAAGGCTAAATAGCTCAGAAAACTACAAATCCAACAGGTCCATAGCACTGATTCATGAAAGTTAAAGTGGTGTCAAACTGTTTTATTTCTACTGTGTGGGTACATCCCTAGTGGTTCTTTTATAGAGGGCTTGGTGGTATTGGACAGAGGCCTGATCTTTGGGTTATGTTGGCAAGGCATACGAAACCTCAATCTTCTCAAAGGTAAGTAGATAATATCTCATTTTATCAGCAGTGAATTTCTTTGTTGTTTCTGTTTAAGTATTTGAAGGAATGTCACACTGAGGATGGAGCAAGCTTGTTTTCTGCTGCTCCAGAGAGTAGAACATAGAACAATGGGTGCAAGCTACAGGAAAAGAGATTCCACCTTAACATTAGGAGGAACTTCCTGACAGTAAGAGCTGTTTGACAGAGGAACACACTTCCTTTGGGGGGGGGGGGGTGGAGTCTCTTTCTTTGGAGGTCTTTAAGCAGAGGCTGGATGGTCACCTGTCAGTGATGCTTTGATTGTGAGTTCCTGCATGGCAGGGGGTTGGACTGGAAGGCCTTTGTGGTCTCTTCCAACTCTCTGATTCTCTTCTGACAGCTTATAGAATCTAGAGAGGAAGAAGCTGCATATAAATGCTATATTTTTCTTTCCCATCTTGGTCTTCTCCAATTGCCTCCATCATTCTTCTCTAATGAACAGACGTATTCCTGAACTACTTTGGAATAGTTGATAAGGCAAGCTCAGAGTTCCTACAGTGCTAGAAGTCTTTCTTCATATCAGGAGAATTTATTTTTAGCTAGGTGAAAGAGACCCACAAACGATGAAGGAGCTGACTACTCACAAAACTCGAGATATGTATTATATATGAATAAATATATTCAGGAAGGAGATCATGCTTTGAAGAATAAGAAAAAAAATACAGTATCAAAATTTGATCAAGTAAAGCCACATTTTGATGCATAGAGAATGTATAACCCTCTGGTTGATGTTTGATTGCAAGTTTCACAAGTCCTGGTCAGCATTGCCATGTGGACACAACAATCCAACAATGTCTGGAGAGTCATATGGCCCTTAGACAGTTTAAAAATAATTGTGCAGCTTCCAGTTTGGCATACAAGCATCTACAATCATTCTGAAGTCTTGAAGCTATCATTGGTATACCAAGAAATAAACATGTTGTAAAGAATGATGTTCATGCTCTTTTTTGTTATTTTGTGCTTTTGAGTTGTTTCCATCTTATGTCAACCCTAAGGCAACACGATCATGAGCTTTCTTGGCAAAATTTGTTGGGGTGGAAGAGTTGCCTTTAATTTCTTCTGAATTTTAAAGAGTGTGATTTGCCCAAAGTCACCTGATGGTTTTCAGTCACACTGACTCTCTGTTCAGTACCCTCTGACTACTCACTTCAGGGTGGAGTGAAAAATAGGTGCACTGTCTATGTATTTTGTTAGAAACTGTGCAACTAACTTCAGTTAGAACACAGTTTTCATGCATGGCTTTCTTCTGTCTTCTACCCATTATATTATGATGCTGTATTCCATATCAGTCATCCAGTTTCAGTAGTCTGAATTAATTGTAAACCATGGCTGAGAAGGAAAGAACACATTGTTTATTATTTCTTCAAAGTATTTGTTAATGTGCCCTGGCCACTAGGGCTCATGAAGTGCAGTACAAAAGATGTAACAATATTCTTTAAAAACAGATTCAAAATAATTTGAAAATACAATAGTTTAAATGGAACAATTCAATTTTTAGCACCCACGATTAGGCTTCGACAAATGGTTCATGTTAATTTTATACAGCCCCAGATTTGGGGAGATTTTTTTCACCTTTGAATAGCTGCAACCATGGGATATGACACATTGTCTCTGAAATGTCATTTAGCTCCAAAGACAGTTTGTCATGTGAAAATGTTGAAGCAATAAGGTCTGCCGTTCCAGAACAAGTAAAAAAAATCTGGTTTGGTTTACAAGTTATTTAAATATTGGCCACTATGTCATATTCCCCATATTTTTAAGTTTTTTACTGTATTTGCAGGAAATTGGAACAAAGGCTACTCTGATATTATGCAAGGCCATTAACTAGGCTCATACCCACATCCCAAAGATCAAAAATACATTGGTTCTATAAAATATTAACTTTTTTTCTGAAAAGCTGAAGCAGGTTTTTAAAGTAGATGTTGAAGTTTAATAAAGACTTGGGGAGCATAAATAAAAGACATTGCAAAATGTACCACTGAACCGAAATTAAACCATAGCACTCAAGAACACTTCATCAGGACTCTAAATTAAAATGTTCACAACTGCCATTCAGATTTGAATGTAATACTGCTGGGTCTGCAGTATTTTGTATAATGAGGACAAGGTTCAGAGACATTTTTGCTCTTTCAGAGCAAAGCTCAGTGTTTCATCTATTCCTGTGTAAATATCCCATCTTAATATTAATTAACAACTTATAATTTGACTTTTAGGTCTTATACATAGCTTCCACAGGGCTTTTGACAAATTTCTGAAATAAGTATACCAAATCAGTGGAGAAAGATAAATAGAACTACAACATTGGCCCAAAGCAAATGGACCAAAAGTGCTAGCCTTGGGCCAATCTGGGGACATAGCATTCAGATGACACATGCCCCTGGATCAGGCTGAAGTTGTGTTGCAGACACCTGAAGTGGCTCCAACATGGTCACAAAAGGAACACAAAATGCTCCTTGCCAGCAATTTGTTGCAGACCACAGCACCAGCCAGCTTCGGGACCATGGCATCTGGTCACCACAGTCCCGCACCACTCACAGTGTGTTCGTGTCTAGAGTGGCCAGAGGCCACTCCAAGCTGCCCATCTGCCTGAGGCCACTGATGCCATTGTACATGTGATACATACTGTTAACCTGGCTTCAGATACTAATGTTGACTCTAGCCTGTGGACTCTTTCACACTACACAATTACATGGATATGATTTTCTCTTAAATGCTATGGTAACATCCTATGGACTCCTGGTATTTGCAATTTAGGGAGGGGCATTTAGAATTCTGAGCCAGAAACAATGAAGCTTTTCATACCAGCGCTTACCATGGGGTGAGCGCTGGTAAAACACCAGTAAAACATTTAGGAAGCATGTGTGTCTGAAAGCACAATGTGCTTCATAAATGTCAGGGAATCGTCCCCTTGCCTCCAGCATCCCTGAATTGTTCGGGGGGAAGCTGTTTCCATTAACACAAAGTTTCCATTAATGGGAAATGGCTACTTCCCGAACAATTCAGGGATGCTGAAGGCAAGGGGATGATTCCCTGACATTTAGGAAGCACGTCAGGCTGTCAGACACACGCGCTTCCTAAATGTTTTACTGGCATTTTACCAGTGCTTATCCCACGGTAAGCACTGGTATGAAAATCTTCAATTAGGGTCTCAGAAACTCCAAACCTCATGACTCCATAGGATGTTGCTATGACATTTAAAGTGGAGTATAGTGATCTCATTGAGTAGTATGTAAGCCCCCCCCAACGCACTTTTTTTAGAATGCCATGAAGTCTTCACTGAGAGACCACATTTGTCTCCAACCTGCTCACCTTTTTGATTCTGCCATCTTAAACCTTCAGACAGGCCCTTCAGAGAGGACTTGTGCCCAGTGTGCCAGGGTCCCAAATCGCATGCTGAGCAAGAGATTCCTCATGGCACTGTATTAAATCTTGCAAGATTGAGTACATGTGGCTTAGTACCAAATCACGTGTCCTTCCATTACTGGTGAGAACAGCATTCTTATAAAGTTTACAATTATATCTATGACATCAGTGCAAACTGTAATGGGAAGACAGCATTTTACATAGCCTAAGTTTGTGGACACTGCATGGATACCAACTCATAATTGGCTGCTTAAGCTTCAATTCCTATGTAACATATGTTTTTCTGCTTATGCATATCAAAACTGAATTCATCTATTGTTTGTTCACCCATCAGAAACATGTTATCTATTATAGCTGTACTCCCTAAGTTCCCAGGGAAAGGAATGTCAGTTGCTCCCTCAAAGAATCAGGCCACAAGGCTAAGGCTTCTAATTGCTTCTCAATGAGTCAGTATAGACAGGCCAAAATAAAGCTGATTTCGGACACTTTGGAAGTAAGCTGTTTAAATGATGCATGTGTCCTAAGAGGCTAGAAGCCACACCGAAGCCATGCTCCAGTCATAAGGACTGGCCCAGAGCTTTGGCACAGCTTCTGGCCTTTTAGGACAGATGCATCATTTAATCAGCATACCTCCAAAGTGACCCGAAGTAGCTTTAATTTGGCCTGCCTGTACAGTCCCTAAGCCATACTGTAAGGTCTCAGGCCCACTTTCTGTCTTTTGGCTTCTAATGATGTTTTACTGTATATACTCAACTACAGGTCGATGCCATGTATAAACTGAGGGCAGGTTTTGGGGCCAAAATTAGAGATTTTGATATGACCTATGGATTAGTGGAGGGTATCCCTTCCTCCCCCTCTGCAGCCTGTTTGTCCTCTCAGAAGACATCCAGGTTGTAGAAGAGGATTGGAAAGCAAATGTTTGCCTCCCAAGCCTTTCTTTAGCCCGGATGTTCCTACAAGAAGCAGCCAGGCTGCAGAAGAGGCTCGAGGGGCAAACATATTACTGTATTGCCCCATGTATAAGTTGACCCAGGTTTTTTCAGTCAATTTTTGGGCATAAATTTCTCTACATGTAGTCATGTATATATGGTAACTTTATACTTTTTTGGACCCAACATCTGGAGTGTCTTTGATGTTTATCACACTATGCTCTTAAAGAGCTACTATTCCAGTGTGACTCCTCTAGCAGCCTCCTGTTGCATGCTGGGATTGGCAGTTTTAAGGAGCTGAACTTCTCTGCCTGAGACTTCTAAATACCCCTCCTTAAAACTGCCAATCCCAGCATGCAACAGGAGGCAGCTAGAGGAGTCACACTGGAATAGTACCTCTTTAAGAGCTCGTCTGATAATCAACAATGATAGTGTGGTGGTGATGATGATGAGTCAGCTTGAGAGGCACGCAACTACTGTTTCTGAAGCCGAGAGAATGTGACCTTCCAAAGTGTGTTTTGGGTGCTTTTAATGCTAACAAATCTCCCTTGCTTTGACAATGATGTTTATCACACTATGCTCTTAAAGAGGTACTATTCCAGTGTGACTCCTCTAGCAGCCTCCTGTTGCATGCTGGGATTGGCAGTTTTAAGGAGCTGAACTTCTCTGCCTGAGACTTCTAAATACCCCTCCTTAAAACTGCCAATCCCAGCATGCAACAGGAGGCAGCTAGAGGAGTCACACTGGAATAGTACCTCTTTAAGAGCTCGTCTGATAAACACCTTTGCTTATGTTATGATGCATTCTTTGACCCCTACTGCCTTAGATATTGAATCTGGAGCCTCCCAGATTCCCTGAAATGCAGGTGAATGAAAAGAGGGAATTGAAATTAGTTCTAAAACCAGGAAAATAAGTTTAGAAAACAGCTAGACCAAATATTACTCTTTCTCCTTCAAATATTTTTGACAAAAGATAGATTTTTTTTATTTATAAACTAAAAACTCTTAACATCAACAACCTCAACTTAGAGGATAATATCTTCTTCCACTAAGAATGCTTATAACATAGGACTTTATCACACTAGCGAGATTCTCCAGGAAAACAGAAGTTAAACTAGATTTAAACCAAAGAAAACCCAGAAATGCCCAAATTCTATCACATGACGTCGCAGTGAACATGAAATAATGCAAAGTTAATCCAAATGCAACAAGGAGAAAACCCAAAAGTACAAAAGCTGCCACTCTTCTCTGCTTTCCGTTCTGATTAACTTCCCGTTATTTCACTTGAGTAGTCCCTAGTATGATAAACTAACCAAATTTGCAAGTTTGTTTAAATTCGAATGCAGTTTAAATCACATTTAACTCCGGTTTTCCTGCAGGATTTCCAATGTGATAAAGCTGTGTTCTAAACTGCCATCTTGTTTGCTGCTTGCTTTCATCTGTGGCAACTGAAGAAGTTGGAAGCTGAAACATTTTGCCCTCAGTATATTTGTAAATTTTCAGGAATCAACTGCATTGTTCCAGAATCCAGGATATTGAGAGTAGTGCTGTTGATATGCTTTTTAATCTCTCATTCTCTTCCTCCTTTTCACCTTATTCACACACACACACACACCTCTATATGCTTTACCTTTCTTTTTGTAAATATTTTTAATTGCATTCATTTCAACTTCTGTAACCTCCACACCCCTGTGTCCCGATACTGGGGGGAAAGAGATACAAATGAATTAACAACAATAACAACAGTGTATTGTGTGCTTCTCCCATAGTACTATGGCAATGAGATCCAGAGACTTGAATTTTGGAATAAATACAGAGGGGATATTTTCTAACTTATATTGTGAATACAATATAATTAGCACATTTCTAATTTATGATGTGTACTACCTCTGGATTCACATTGGGGGGAAACTGGGATATAAATGAAATAAAGAAATTAAACATGTATGGTTACTATTTCCATTGCAAATAAACAGGAGAGATGTATGTAAGATTTTGTTATTGTGGACCATTACAATTCAATCTTCTTATTGTTGTTTGGAATTTTAGCTGCTGCTAAAACATAGAAACATATTTTCTGTAAGTAAAACATATCAATTAATGATAAAAAATGTAGGGACAACTGTATATAACTCTAAAAGGTCTTTCTTTTAATCACAAAACAACAACAACCCTGAATTCATTTAGAAATAAAAACAGTGCTTATTTTCACTATATAGCTTAAAGTGGGGTTAGGTGGAACATGGATATTGTTAGTACAAAAGGGAATTGTTATTGCATTGTATGGAAGGTATTAATAGTAGAGACAAAACCTAATTGAATGAGAAGTCAAGAACACTAGTTAATATTGAAGTGCAAAGAAAAGAACTAGGTGTTTGCATTGAATTGGAAAAGTGAACTTCTGAACATTTATTGGCCAATTTTCCAGTTCTGACCAACAATTGCTACAATTTTAAAAACAGCCAATAAAAACAATGTAAAAACAAATATCCTAGTACCAGATGCTTCTGCTTGGAAGAACTAATATTGTCCCAAATAATACTGCCAGAAGCTGTCTTCCAAATGCAAAAATTCAAGGGAGAGCAACCAGCTCCAAATAGGAGTTGTGTATTGGCTGTTCCCAGAATGAAAATCCTTTTCATCTCTACTAAAATGTGCCTTTGGAAACATGTTAATGTTTCCCTCCTATTTGTCTACTCTTTTATAAGAGTATCTTCTTCCTTCCACTATGTTTTAGTTCTCTTACTTAATTTATAACAAAATTATACAGATACATTTCATATTAATTAATCTGCAGAAAATAATATCTCCCAGATCTGATGTCAGTAAGTGTTTGAGAAAATGCTGAGACCTCCATAAGTAAAGAATAAGCCACTATGAATTGCTTTCCGTAAGATTGATATCTATACCCTCTTCAGGTACTGCTGAACACTGATTTTATTCTGTATGGTGAACCATTTTTGGTGCACAATATCTGAATTTCCTATAAACACTGTGATACAGTGTCCCTCCTCCACTGTATTGTAGGAAAATAAAGTGGCACTGACCACCTCTAGTTGAGCTATCCTGGCAAGGAAACTGGGGCTATAGTTACTGCTGCTAGAGGGTACTGCTGGGGTACTATGAAACTGAGATCTCCTGCTCAACCCTAGGGATGGAAAGAATATTGAAAAAAATATTCAGAAAATGATTGGGGGAAAAAGAGGGGGTAGCATTGAAAAATCCTAACAGGAAGAATCTTGGACTGGTGAGAATCTTCACAATTCAGGACTTATTCTGTGCAAAATTTGCACATGGTTGTTTTGTCCAGAATACAGTATTTTCTGAGTAGAAAATAATATTTCAGTGCAGAAATATTCCTGTGTGGAAAATGTCTTCTGCACAGGAAATGCTGTAATCGAGGATTTATTTTATGTAAAATAAAAGGAATTATTTTTTCTGCACGGAATATTTTCCTGTGCAGAAACAGCAGTTTCTGCACAAAACAGCCATATCTGTGAATTTTGCACAGAATAAGCTCCAAATTGCGTATAGCCATAAAAAACAGTGTAGTTTCCCAAGACTTTCCTGCAGCAGGAATAAAATTGCTGAAATTAATCATTACTATCTTTTTAAAAAAAACCTTAAGAGTTGCATTCATACTCATGTTCTGAGTTATCTCTAACTTAAAACTGTTTCTGTTAGATATGAACTCTAAAGATTTAATCCAGATTTCTCAGGTTATTACCTGAATCTGTCTATACACTGGGCTCCATGGGACATAATTCCCAACTAAGGTATATTCAGTGATCTGTTTATCATATGAACATGCATCTTCGACAGGAGAAGTCAACATGATCCCACCAGGGCTAGGTTGTGAAGCAGATTTAGGAACCATGCAATCCTACATTGCAGGCATAGGAACCATGCAATCCCACCCTTGCTCAAAAGAATTTAAATCTTGTTTGAATCACTTCAGGGACTAATGACACTATAGTGTAGCATCTTCTAGCATTATTCAGGTAGAATAGGAACAATGATGCTAGCAGCAATAACATTGTCAGTGCCAGTGGTTTCACATACCTGCTTATCTTCCATTGACTGATAATTTGTTCACCTGACAGGAATCTGTGTTCATGGAATCTTAGAGATAATAGCAACTCTATACATTTTTATGCACTTACAGTAGACACATTTATCCATGTCATAAGGCTGCTTCCAATCTTTAATATGCAAATTGGTAGAAATAGAGGTGTCAGTTTGAACTAAAAGGGCAAGCAAGACAGAAAGGAACAAAATATTCTATAAACTGCTGGAATAATCCCATACGAAGGTTATTTCATTTAGGGGGAATCATTCTATGCAAGCACAACATGCTTCAAACTTCAAAATAGTGTTAAAAGTTCATTATGTAGTTATTTCATTCAGAGGTTATTCAAGCTCGTAGTTAATCAGTCACCTGATTAACCATGATGAGTAAACACAATCTCAAAGAGACTAGAAACTAACTTTTTTGAAGTTGGAAGTGAAACATTTCAACTCAATAAGAACTGGCTCATGTAAGGCCAGATTAAGTTATATTAACCATCCTAGGGTCAAAACAGACTATCCCTTTGCACCGACTTCCGGGCAGCTTGTGAGCATGGCGTTTACATGCAGCGGCTTCATGACACTCCAGCTGCACATCATTTACATGCCACATGCCACTTTAGCATCATGAAGCTGGCTTCTGGCCACGGCACAGGCAGACAAGCTGTCTTTTTGCCACCTGAAAAAGGAGCGGCTATTTGATGCTCCTTTTTTGGGCTTAAAGGCAGATATGGGGCCATGGCATAGGGTTGTCGTGGCCCCAATCTGGCTTCAGACGTGTGGCTTCAAGCTGCCCCTTCCGCCGGGCATATGATCGCATTGGCTCACACATTTTACCACAAAAACAACAAATTTATTGATTAGTCAGCTGAAAATATCAAGAAATGCATAATACAAATTGCAAAATACAAAATAGAAAATCCAAGTGTCAAAAAACATACAAAAATAAAACTTGGTCACATCTACAAGCTCATATAAAATTAAGACAAGAGTTAAGAGTTAAAACCAATACTAGCTAAATAAAAGCAAATATAATAAAATAGGGTGCAAAATACATTTTACCATATAAATTTCTTAGTGTAGAAATGAAGCAAAAGTTTAGAAAGAGCTGTCTTAGAGCAGAGGCTGCTCTACATTACACTGTGTTCTTAATCACATTTCTTCATAGTTCTAGGATAGATGGGAAGCAGAAGATAAATAAATTCTAGTTATGCTAATGCTTCACATCTGCTATGTGGTTTGGGGTCTTCTTTTCCCTAGCACAATCTGGGTTTTGAAAGCCAAAACCTGATCAAGATAATAATAATTAAGCCTAGTGATATTATCAACTAAGAACCATAAACATTTGGACCCCAGATTGTCCATGAATTCTAACATTACAACAATAGCCAATTACCAAAAGCTGCAATACAAAGAGCCTTGGAAACTGCAGATATGTAATTTGTACTTGTTGGGCTACTTTTTTTTTTTACCCAATAAAGAAAAATCAACACAGCAGGCTATAGTGTGCTAATTAGACGAGAACATTGCATAACAGATGCACTGTAAACATGACTAGGCTTCAACAGAAAAAAGGGAAGATATTTTCAGCTGCATTGCCTTTCCCAATAGCACAGCCACAACAATTCAGATGAAAGCAAGGACAGTATACTTAATATGAACATAAGGCTCAGTACTATAGCCACATTACTGCAGTACCCCATTTTCTTTTGTCATTTTCACTGAAGCCTTTAACTTCCATTTTCTGGGAAATAGAAAGGCTGAAGTGGAATATTTCTGAACTTAGTGGCATATCAATCAGATGCATAAAGTCATGGGGTTTGTGTTTATTTCTATCAGAAGAAATTGAGCTCCTAAAAAAAAGTCCCTTTGAATAAATGGTTCCATTTGTGTACTAGTTCCAAAGTAGCTAGCTTGAATGTGCATTTTCCAGGTTCTTGAGCTGCTAAAAGCCAACTATTAAATCAAGACTGGTATGGTTCAATATTTAAATCAAGAAGGAACCTGAAAGTATATAAAGATGAAATAAGGTCATCTATTGGAGTTATTATAGTTGGTTTTATATTATAGTTTCTCACATTTTTGCAAAGCTTGGAAATTTAGTTTTAGAAGAATGAAGCTAGTATGCTGAAACCATCCATAACTGATCAGTGATATGCTGATTCTCTCCCAGAGAAGGGAAGGTATGCAATCTAGAAAAAGTTCAAGGTGGGGGAAAAATTCTTCAGAGCCCATAAATGTTCCAAAGTCTCTATGGCAGGAATAGAAATATTTAGCTGAGTAAAGCATTAGAGACTTTCCTGAACTTTTGGAGCAAACCTTCCATCCCTCAGTAAGCAATGGACTTTCAATCCACTCCAGAAATGTTTTCACCTTGGATATGTTATTCAGTCCCAAATTCACTAGCAGCAGAACTGCATCCTCTCTTTTATATATTAGAAAGAAATAAAGTGAGAGTGGGAGAGGAAATATGACTTGGATTCTCTGCATCTCTTTTATCATAATTTGGAAAGTGCACCTCACAGTTCTCTAGAAGCCAGAAAGTGTTGCTGGGCTCCTATTCACCAGTACATACAGATATGTCTTACCGAAATGAATCCTCTGTGTGTATCTAAGACAAAACTTGAGTGGCTTCCTACTATTATTTGGCAGTGTGCAGTGTCCACTTAAAAAAAGTTTCACAGGCCTCTTGTACTGTATTACTGTGCTAACGTGCTTTACTGTCACATTATCCACTGAACAATTTCCTGGGTCTCTGCTTCCTACTTCTTTCCCTTTACTATGTTTTGTTCTGTGTCTTCAAGTCATCTCTGCCCACTGGCATGTCGGGGCATGTAAAACCAGGATTAAACATGCAACATGTAGAAGGCATGCACATGGAACAGGAGCATCACTGGAAGGTCTCTGCTGTGTAACTCTGTGCAAGCTGCAAAGGAAAAATCGCCCCACGCAGAAGCTGCCAGTCAGATGCTGAACTACTGAATTCTCAGAAACAGTACTTTAATCTTTGGTTCCGATATGTACAGACTATCAAAGTGCTTCACCAGACTCCTATATACAAACACCACCACACTGAGCATTCAGCTCTTTCTCTCTTATATACACATCCCCTCTTGGGGTTTTGAGTCCTTCCCCCTCCTGGGATGTTACCCAGTTTCCTGTCACCAGATATCTATGACTGCAGAATTGAAGCCTGCTGGTTTCACTTCCTGACCCTCTGTAGTCAGCTTCCTGTGACTCAAGACTATCCAAATGTTGGGTCATCATGTCTGCCACCTTGGTTACCTTTTCACCTTTGTCCCAGTTTCAGGCTATAGCCTGACATTTTCAACCCAGAGTGCTCTGTTACTCTGACCTAAGATGATTCATTTGCCTTTGCCTCCCTCTGAGACAGAGAGAGTGAAATTTGTTCAACATTGCCTTGTGAGTTTCCATCACTGAACCAGAATTTGAACTCTGGTCTCCAGAGTTGTAGCCCATTGTTCCAACCATTGTATCACACTGATAGTAAAGCCTAGCTTAACATTAATCAGATGGGCCAAATTGCCATGGTATAAGCAATATTTCTGAATATTGGAGACAATATTATCTTGATTCTTAATCCATGGGATAAAGCTGTATCTGTGCACCCAGAGCTGCTAATCTCAGGTCCCATTTGTCAAGACAGGAGCAATCCTTCTCTCTAGCTCTTTCTCTCAATTAAGTGACAGTTACTCACTGTTCTGGAATACAAAAAAGGGCTGTTTGAAATGTTAGGTGAAGACAGGAGCTGTCAGGATGTCATCTCTAAACCTTGTTAATTAAGGGCCATCTCAAAATCTAAAAATTCTGCTAAAGCCAGACTTGGAATTTGACAATCAAGGTAAAGCATTATCCATAAATGACAGAAATCAGTGGGCCTATAATGTTGCTGCCTTATTCTCCTGAGGATGGTGGGTGCAGGCATGGAGAGAATTGTCTGCAACAAAGTGGATTAATGCTAATTTTATCAAAAATATAAAATAGGCAGAGTTGGAAAGCTACTGATGAGTAAGCATTGTCAAACTTGTCAGACAACTGCCCCAAATAGCATTTAACAGTTTGACACTAATTTGATTCAATTTGAATTATGCTGCATTGAATTAGCATCAGAATGCTGAAAATAATCTTCTATACATAATCAGTATTTCCCATGCTTGAGTTCAAAAAGTAAATTCTTTTATAAAACAGATCACTGTAGAATGAAGAAGAAGAAGAAAGTAAGTGAAAAGGACCATATTTTTTGGGTTTATTTGTTTGTTTTTTGGAAAGACAACAGAAACCCTAAAATGAGAAATGAAAAAGAAATGAAACAGACAATTTGGGAGGAAGAAATGAAAGTCATCCATTAAATGCAGCTGTGTAAGACATCGTCCCCATATTATTTTACGATCTATCTCATTCCCAAAATACAATGGGTCTAACTTGTAAAGTAAGCTCTACCTTTGTTGCAAACCATATATAGAGGACTTTCTGAAAGCAAGAGCCTTCTCTGTCATTATAGAGTTTCCATAGGATTTGAAAATCTACATTTCCTAAAACATAAGAAGAGCTTTGATGGACAGAGTAGGCTTTTCTCTCAAACAAGCTGCAAGCTGTGTATGGAAGGTAACAAGAACAGGGAAGAAGATCTCACACACATATCCCAGTTCTTTTGTTGCTGCAATTGATGTTGTTAACTGCCTCAGAGAATTCTGCCTCTGTGAATTTCCAGCACCTCTGTATACCGGTAGGAAAGATTCCAAGGAACTGCTTGTAACTCAGTCCATTAACTGAGCTAATTAAAATTCCCCTAGTTCATAGTTACAGTAGATGCATCATGGGTAGGTAATGGAGAAGCAATATTGCAAACAGACTCTTAGCCCAATCTGCATGGGTTCACTAGATCACATATATCCTAAAAATACAGGTTAATATGTGGCTGTCCGTATTGGATTAATTTAGACTTTAAAAAAAAAGGGGGGGTCAAAATCTCAGGATTTTCAAAAGAAATTCAAAGTCCTAAAATTGTCCCCTCTCCCCCATTTGAATCTCAGAAACACTGGTCGCAAATTCCCATTACCTGTATACCTTACCTTTTGCTTTTTTTTCTCAACTGTGATGTCAGTTTTGGAAGGTTACTTTAAAAAAGACTGCACTACCTAAAATATAAGTCAGCAGTATCAACTCATTAATATTTTCACATAGTGTCATACCAAAGCTATCTATTACTGAGCAGTGGTAGAAGGATGCTTCAGCTTAATGGCTTCAGCACTGCACTACATTCATTCTTTCTTTCTAAAGGATGAATCTATACAAGAATATATTCATTCTTCTTTCCCATTTGTGCATGGAATCAGTAGTAGTGATATGCTGGAAGAGGACTGGAAGAAGCCCCAACCCTCTTTTCTTTCCCTTTTCTGTTACATGCATTTTTACAGATCTGGGTGTAGAAACATAAACATGGATCAACAGTGAAAAGGAGCTGTAGGGTTCATCTTCTTGAAGCTGTTCCTTGGTGCACTCAGGTCATAAAGAAATTGTACAAATGAGGATGAAAGAATGAAGCCCATCAGTAGTTTAAAATTAATTGAAGCATGCCACATCATCTGATGGGTGGTTTGTTGGCAGCTACAGCTCTAAATGTGAGAAAGGTGATTAGCTGATAGATTGATTTATCAGTGGAAACCTTTTAGCTGCTGCTTTCCCCCTCCCAATCCCCCTACCAATTTACTAGTAAGTGAACAACAGGAAAAGTTTCATATTGTGTTGCTATTTCTGGTTATACATCAACAAGGAAATGCCTAGGATTTTCTGGGCATCTTCCAGAGGTCCTGGACACATCTGATGTGTGTCCAGTTTTAGAAACATAGCTGGACACATTCCTGCATTTTCCCTATTCTGTATGAGTCAGTAAACTGGCACCAGTTAGTAAACTTGGGGACTGTAGCAGGTAATGGGGTGAGTAAGGCTGGGACTTTGGTCATTGCACAAGGTTAGAACAATTCTGAATCTGGAACAATAAAAAATGAATAAATGAATGAATGAATGAAGGTTTATTTATATACCGCCGTTCCAATGATCACGGCGGTTAACAATAATAACAAAAACAATAACAATACATTATATAACATAGGAACCCCCCAAGATAAAACCATACAACATCATAAAAGCCATCATTCATTCCTAACTTAAAACCAATAAAAACATCAATAAAACCCCCTAGCTAAAACACGATCAACATCATTACAGGAGCAGATAACAATTCAAGACATGGTAGGGAAAGCTTGACGAAACAAATGGGTCTTCAAATTCTTCTTAAAGGACTCAAGGGAGAGGGCTGAGCGGAGCTCGATAGGGAGAGAGTTCCAGGACTGCGGGGCAGCGACTGAAAAAGCCCTATGCGTAGTTATTACAAATCTCGTCACAGGAACTCTCAGAAGTTGTCTTCCTCCTGACCTGAGAGTGCGGGGTGGATTATATGGGGAGAGGCGGTCCTCCAAGTATTCTGGGCCCAAGCCATTTAGGGCTTTATAGGTCGCGACCAACACCTTGTATTGCGCCCGGAAGCGAATAGGCAGCCAATGCAGATCTTTCAAGATAGGTGTTATGTGGCTGACCCTGGAAGAACCAGTGACCAGCCTGGCTGCCATATTCTGAACCAACTGAAGCTTCCGGGTTTGGTACAAGGGTTGCCCCATGTAGAGCGCATTACAGAAATCAAGTCGAGAGGTTACCAGCGCGTGTACCACTGTTTCAAGGCTCCCCCGGTCCAGGTAGGGTCGCAGCTGGCGTATCAGCCGAAGCTGGTAGCAGGTGCCCTTAACTGTCGCATCCACCTGAGGAGTCAAGTGAAGCGATGAGTCAAGAAGCACCCCCAAGCTGTGAACTGTGTCCTTCACGGGGAGCGTGACCCCGTTCAGGACAGGTGGACAAACCTCCTTCCCGGGACCAGGGGAACCTATCACTAGTACTTCCGTTTTCTCTGGATTCAGGCTGAGTCTGTTTTCCCTCATCCAGCCCATTACCGACTCCAGACAGGCATTGAGCGGAGAGATGCCATCCCTAGTCACTGCAACAGTCGGAGACACAGAGAAAACTATTTGGGTGTCATCAGCGTACTGATAACACCGCGCCCCGTGTCTCCGGATGATCTCTCCCAGTGGCTTCATGTAAATGTTAAATAGCATAGGGGACAAAATCGCTCCCTGAGGGACCCCAGATGTAAGGGCCCTCTTGTCAGAGCGACAGTCCCCCAGCTCCACCATCTGGAATCGACCCGAGAGGTAGGAACGGAACCACTGCAAAGCAGTGCCCCCGATACCCAACTCCCCCAGGCGCTCCAGAAGGATACCATGGTCGATGGTATCGAAGGCCGCTGAGATGTCCAAGAGCACTAACAGGGACACGCTACCCCTGTCCATGCCCAGATGGAGATCATCGACTAAGGCGACCATGGCAGTCTCAACCCCATAGCCCGCCCGGAAGCCGGTTTGAAATGGGTCTAGATAATCCGTATCCTCCAAGACCCTCTGAAGCTGGAAGGCAACCGCCCTCTTGATCACCTTCCCTAGAAATGGCAGCAGTGACACAGGCCGATAATTGTTCCGAATTAGGGGGTCAGGGAGGGCTTTTTTAACAAAGGTTTGACAATGGCCGTTTTAAGATTAGATGGAAAACAGCCCTCCCTGAAAGATAAATTGATAATTCAGCGCAACATTTCTGTTGTCGCCGTTCCCCCTTGAACTGCGAGCCAAGAAGGGCAGGGATCGAGAGAGCAGGTCATCTTCTTCACACTATTGAGGATCCTGTCCACATCCTCGGTACTAACAGACTCAAGCTGATCCAGTATAACTGAGTCCACGGAAGCACTGGACGCCTCTACTCTTGATTCTGATCCAATAACAGCGTCGAGATCTGCCCTTAGCCGAGAGATTTTATCCGCGAAGAAGTTGTTAAATTCGTCACAGCAGGTTTTAGATGACTCCAATAGTGGGTTCAGGGGGGGAGCCAATTGAGTGAGCTCTCTCACAACCCTGAACAGTTCTGCTGGACGCGACTCCGCGGACGCAATACGTGCAGCATAGAAAGAATTCTTAGCTGCACCTATTGCCACTCCGTAGGCCTTCAAATGACTCTAGGAGTGTCTTGTCGGCTAAGTCTTGATGTCTCCGCCATTTGCGCTCTAGTCGTTGCGCAGCCCACTTCCTTGCCCTGAGATCTTCCGTGTACCAGGGCTTTTTATTGGAAGCAGGCCGGAAAGGACGCTTGGGAGCGATACTGTGTACAGCCCTGGAGAGATCAGTATCCCAGGTGTTAGACAGGGCGTCAACAGAATCACTGTCAGTTCCAACCAAATAGCCCTCTAAGGCTTCCTGGAACCTTTTGGGTTCCATCAGCCTTCGAGGGTGGACCATTCTAATAGGTCCGCCAACCCCGGGGGGGATCTGGGTAGCAGCCTTGATACTCACCTCAACCAAGAAATGATCCGTCCATGACAGGGCAGAGGTATTCGTTACCTCTGCCCACGGAGACTCCATGCCCGTACAGAAGACAACATCGAGTGTATTACCGGCGGAATGCGTAGGCCCTGTCACCAGTTGGGACAAGCCCATGGCAGTCATGGTAGCCATGAAATCCTGAGCCGCACCGGTTGGAACATAACTGGCATCGAAGGGGATGTTGAGGTCCCCCAGGACAAGAAGCCTAGGGGACTCCAGCACCAGCTCCGAGACCAGCTGTGTCAGCTCGGCCAGGGAATCTGTTAGCGCACGGGGTGGCCTGTAGACCAACAGAATCCCTAACTTGTCCTTGGCCTTCAGGGTCAAGTACATACACTCGATGGAGTCAATCTGGCGCACATGGTTCCTGGTGAGGGAAAGCGTGTTCTTATGGATCAAGGCAACTCCCCCCCCCCGCCCACTCACCCTGATCTGGTCCTTAACTGAGTACCCGGCAGGGAGGGCCTGTGCCCACACTGCTTCACTCTCAGGCCCAAGCCAGGTCTCAGTAATGCAAGCCAGGTCGTAGTTCTTATCTTCCAGAAGATCATACATAATGTGGGTCTTATTTCTGACCGACCTGGCATTGCATAGGAGCAGAGACAAGGATTGTGGTACAGTTGGACTGACCCTCAGACCTCTTTGGTTAGGAGAGTGGATGGAAGGTGGGATAGATATTATGCATCGATCCCGCCTTCGCTTGCAATATGTCTCCACCCTCCTACCGCTATATCTCCCCCTGCCCCACACTACATCTATAGGAGCTCCGCTTAACACAGCCGCACCTCCCGAACCCTCCCCAAGCCAAAAACAGACCATGTCTACAAACTCCTGACAAGCTGGCTTCCACCCTTCCTCAAAAACTCCCTCCTCCCCCAAGGATTTAAAAAAAACAAAAACCTCCTGGCCTCAGATCTGTCTCAGATCTGTGTTCACTAATTGAATGACAGGCAATATCATGGAAACTACACACACACACACACACACACACACACACACATCCATCCATTAGTGTTTTTATATGTCAGTGCTGGTCAGGTGTTACTTTAGAATATAAACAATGGATGACCAATGAGTAAATCTTATTCTCAGCTCGTAGTGGGGACAGCAGATAAATAATATTCCAGGTTGGTAATTTAAGATGACAAAGTCTCTGTTTGTTAAAGAAAATTATAACCTAAACTGGACACCAACTAACAATTGTATTTTTTCTTGACTTCACAGATGTCTGGCCTGAGTGTAATTTTCATTTGAGAAGTGGACACATAAATCCTTTATCGAACCACCAATCTCAGTTGTTGCTGCTTCTTGCTTTTATTTTATTTATTTTTTTTAAAAATCTGGTGGGGATGAATCTTTCCTGACAAAGTCCCTTAGTAAGTTTGAATACTGTTTTGGACCATCTGCTTAGCAATAACTCATTTTATTTTTCACATACTGTGTGTGCCATACCTTTGATCAATTGTTGTTATTGTTGAAATAGGAATAATCTCTTCAAACAGTAATACAGACATACAAATCAACACAACACATCTATCTACAGTATGTTCTCTCTCTGTGTGTGTGTGGGGGATCTTCTAGCGGCATTTTGAGGATGCTTGTTGAACCTGTTCAGTACCAATAGATGGCTTCCATTTCAGATCTTGACAGCTAATTAAACATACCGTGACAGTCAAGAAAATCAATAGGATTTTCATTGTTCCTGTCTGTGAGCACTGAATAAAAAATGAACCACCATCTCTTCTTACCTTCATATTCCAGAACAGGTAAGCATACAGCACAAACGGTTATGCTTTAGTGTGTTATAAATAGCTTTTGAGATCTTTCATATGCATACTTCTAAGTAAATATGCATAAGATCAATTTGGCAAGATAATTCACAGAAAATACCCTCCTCCCAAATATAACTTACAATTAAGCAACTTTTTTTTTTTGCTTTTCCCCTCCTAATCAAAAACCATCATCATCATCATCATCATCATCATCATCATCATCATCATCATCATCATCATCAGAACAGCAAATAAAGATAACTTTATTTTGAGGGGGCACCTCTTCTAAAGTGATAGATGTTGGCTTAGTAACTGGAGCTCCCTACTGGATTTGTTCCCTACTGAACAGATAAATCATATCTCATTTAAAAGACTACAAACATATCAACACTTATTGGCAATTAAACTCACTAAGCACAATGGGAATCATATCTGAAACATTATAGTATGAGTAGATTAGTCAGATTAAACACCATTTATGTTTCCATGCATTCTGCTGTTCCATGCATTTTATTATTTGCCTGAGTTTCAACTAACATGGACTATTTCACACATTACATTCCCTCTCTCATTTTTTTCAGACACAGCTGCCATATATATATATATATGGTTAAATTATACCATGTAACAATTGTAATTAGTTCTCTTTCGCTTGTCAGAAATTTACTGTAATTGGATAACATATGAATAGTGATTGCAGATGAGATGCCTGTATTATACTTGTTGCAAGCTTTCAAAGCTCCATGGGCTTCTTCATCAGGCAAGATGTTACAAACCAGACAGGAGGGGAAAAAGTGGATATGCTACTCAGATGCCTGCATGTTGTTTCAGTCCTTTGTAAAAACATTATGATGGGGAGGATATCTTTTGCAGGTAGACTCCTTCTCCTCCTTCTGGCAATGCAGCAATTGGGAGATTTTCAAAGTCCAGGAAATTTAAAGTCCATTACATCTCAACAGGGACTCGTTTTGCAATCCAATTCCAGTGAGGTCATAGGCCTCTTTGTAGGCAGAGAACAATGGATTGCTCAAGAAGTCTCCATGTTTTTGCAACAATAACATTTTGGTGGTATTAGAGGTAAAACAAGTAAATTCAGTCCAAATTTAAGAAGAAAAAAAATTGTTTTACCTTGGTTGAGGTCCCAGTCCACAGGCTACTCTTCATGGTTCCCCTGTTGCAGCTGCAATGAGAAAACATGCAGGGGTAGCTGTGTTGGTCATTTAACAAATACCCACATAAATCCATCAGTGATAATTTTATCGGCCAACCAAAATGCACAATATACAGTGCGCCCGCACATACGCTGAAAGCAGCGCCACTTCTTCCAGCGCTGCATGCCAGAAGAAACAATAATGTGTGCGCCTGTGGCACATGTGCCACCACCACACACTGCCGCAAGCACAAGCCCCATTACTTGTAATGGGGCTCGAGCATACACGTTTTTTGTTTTATGTGGGGGGGGGGGCCAGAATGGATCCCCCACATAAAACAAGGACATACTGTACTTGTATTAATTTCATTAAATATAAAAAGTATCTTGCAATTGAAGTAATATAACTTTTGAATACTGTGTCCTGTTCTGGGCACCACAGTTTAAAAGGGATATTGACAAACCAAAGCTTGTCTAGAGGACAGCAACCAAATGGTGAAATATCTGGAAACCATCTCTTAATGGAGCGGATGGGTGTGTGTCCAGTTCTGGCCACCACAATTCAAGAAGAATGTGGACAAGCTGGGAGTGTGTCCAAAGGAGGGTGGCCTAAATGGTGAAGGGTCTTAGGCAACTGAGTATGTTTAGCCTGGGGAAGAGAAAGTTAAGAGGTGACATCAAAGCCATGTTTAAATATCTGAAGGGATGTCATATTGAGGATGCAACAAGCTTGTTTTCTGCTGCTCCAGAGACTAGGACACAGAGCAATTGATTCAAATTACAAGAAAAAACATTCCAGCTAAAGATTATGAAAAACTTTCTGAAAGTAAGAGCTGTCCAACAGTGGAGCACACTTCCTCAGAGAGTGGTAGAGGCTTCTTCTATGGAGGATTTTAAACAGAGGATAGATGGTCATCTATCAGGAATTCTTTGATCCTGTATTCCTTCATGGCTGGGAATTGGACTTGATGGTCCTTGTGTCTCTTCCAGCTCTATGATTCTATGAATATGAATGAGTACACACAGGGACAGATCTCCCATATCCTGATCTATTAAAGTTCAGAACAAAACCCACTAAAACTATTAAGGTTTACAGATTACTGTATGAGCTGTCAGGTTTGCATTCTGTAGTATTTGCTTGGAACTTTCTCTTAGAGATGACAGGTGATAATTACATGCTATTTGTATTTTCCCTCTCTGGTTGTCAGGAAGTATCTGTGCTGTTAGCAGTGTTAGCAATTTCTTTAGGTTCTCCTCAAAGTGCCATATTATCTCTACCAGAATATAAAATGAAGTACTGTTAAACGTTTAAAGTAATAAAGTTGCTGCTATTGAGAATAAGATAATACAAGGATTTGGCTTCATCAGAATTAAAGAAGCATATACATAATAGGAACATTTGTACCAGAACTTGGAAAAGTTACTTTGGACTTGTGATGTCCAGAATCCCCAAACCTTTGTGGATGCTAGAACATCTTTCTAGTAGATATTGAATATTTTGGGTCTTTTTACATCCTTAGACTGCTGACCAACAGCAAGTGTTTACAAGGTATATGAGGGTGGTGGAGTCATCCACGTAGTAAGTATCAGGACTTCATATAGATCACCACTGGTAACTGTTTAAATGTTCTAACAATTTAAATGTTTAGAAGTAAAATGAAGCCTTATGATCCTCCTGGAAGATCAAATAGTTTACAGCTTACCAGGAAGGCATTTGTAGATGAGAGGGTTATTCTTCTAGCATGAAAGATAGAGCTCAGTCTTCTGTCAGTTTTCTACACCCACACTATTTAATTTGAAGATCAAATACTGAGAATATGGTGAGAGAATGCCAGCAAAAGGGACACACTGTCATTTATTTTTTTGTGGGTTTTTTGGGCTATGTGGCCATGTTCTAGTAAAGTTTATTCCTGACATTTCACCAGCATCTGTGGCTGGCATCTTCAGAGAATGTTGACCTGGATGAGAATGAGTGTGTGTGTGTGCGCGTGCACACACACACATACATACTGTGTGACCCTGGGTGAGGAGGAGTGATTCCCATGTTAATCTGTGTGTTGTTCTATTATTGATGACCGGGCCTCAGGGTAGGAGGATATGCAAAAGAGGATTAGTGTCTGTTAATCAGTGATCATTGTCTGCTGGGAGAGCCCCTGATCCTGGGTGATTTCTCATTTGCATTTGCTGAGTCCTGGTTTGGGTGTTCTTCAGGACTGATAGCTAAACTTTATTTACTTTGAGGGTTTCTTCTTTCCTGTTGAAGTTGTCCAAGTGTTTGTGGATTTCACACAGCTATATCTTCTCGATTCCCTCTGGCTGTGCAATTGGCACTAGGGTTATATCTTTCATTCTGACTGCATCCACAGCACAGAAATAATCCAGTTTGACACCATTTTAATTGCCATGGCTCAAACCTATGGAATTCTGGGACTTGCAATTTTGTGAGACAATTATCCTTCTCTATCAGAGAACTCTGGTACCACAACAAACTACAAATCCCAGAATTTCATAGCACAGAACTAGGGCAGTTAAAGTGGTGTCAAACTAGATTATTTCTTCAGTGCACATGCAGCATGTCTCAGAACATTTGGTTCTGCTAATGAGATTACAAGAGATTTTTACTTTTTAAAGGATGATTTTAATATTTTGGAACATAGTTTCTCTTTTGTATTTGATCTGGAGTAATGACATGTTAGAAAAATATTAAATTTAATAATTGTGAAAACTATTTTGATTTACAGGTGGCATCATATCCTGTGGGACTGGCATAGAATGCTGAGTCAGAGTACATGACACGATGCAAACTCTGCTGAGGTTGCATCATGCTGTGAGGCACCAGATTATTACTCACAACCAATATTGTATATAAGGTCACATGTGCATTGTTGGATTGGTATGGGTTGGTCTGGTTGGAATTGTGTGGATCAGTGTGGTTTGGATGGCTTGTGGTTTGGACTGAACTGAAGCTGTAAACTGATATACTACAGGTGGAAAAGTTGATGAAGTTGGCGAGGAGAGTTTGTAAATATTTGTATTATATTTGTATTATACTCAAGATAAAGAACCTCCAAGGACTTGGATAAAATCAACAGTGTCTGTGAGTTATTTTCCCCCCAGTATGGAAAGTGGTCAGTGCATGTCAATACCTATATCTGGCTCTTTGTGCTTCTGTACTGTGCTATGTTATTGTTAAGCTGCATCTGACTGCATTGTCCTCAGATTGCACTGAAAGTTGGCTCCTGAAACAGCAGTGAGTTCATTAGAGAGCCAACATGGCATACCCTTCACCATAATCTTCATGGCTGTACTTCTCTTGTGACTTCTCAAAGGGGATGTATGGCTTCTCAAAGAGGACATATATGCAATAGCAATAGCTGTTGTATACTGCTTATCAGTTCACTTAAGCACTACTTAAGTGGTTTACAATGTATAAGCTAATTGCCCCCAACAAGCCGGGTGCTTATTTTAGCAACCTACGGAAGGATGCAAGGCTGAGTGGACCCTGGAGCCCTGCCTGGAATCGAACTCACAACCTTGTAGCTGTGAATGGCTACAGTACCAGCATTTAACCACGGTGCCACCAGGGCTCCTAGTCAAGCAGGCTGAGCACAAGAGGATTTTGTTTAAAAAATGTTTTATCTCAATGGAAACCACCTCCACTTCTGAAGAAGGAAAATATGAATGTTGTAATTAATAAATTTGAACTGTTATATATATATATATATATATATATATCATAGAATATATATATATATATATATATATATATATATATATATATATATATAAACCAAACTATCATTAGAGATGTAACAAATACTTGCAATTTTTTCTGTGATGAGAAAATATGTGTTAATACATTAACCAATCAAGATACCCTACAGAAGAAGAAAAGTGTCTGCTATTGCAAGTTTTTTTATTCCAAGTGACATCAGAAATACTTTTTTTGCTATTTTTATTAAAAGATATTGTGTCTGTGTGTGTGTAGGTGATTCTGCAAAAATGTTTGGGCCAAAACACAAATGTCCATTGTAAAATGTGTGTTTTTATAATATGTTCCAAAATATGAAAACCATAATTTAAAAAAATGTGAAAATATCTTGCAAACTCACCAGTAGAACCAAATCTTTTTAGAGAACGAAAGGTGTATAACCCTAGTGCCCACTGATCAGCAGGGGGTGTGCAGAAGCTAAAGTTTTCTATTTGTTTTGTTATCATAACCGCACCCCATTGGAGAGGTATTCTTCAGCCTCTGAGAAACTTTTTTTTTAAAGAATTTCAAAATATATGGTTGTTGTGAATTGCTCTGAAGGATTATTTTACTCTAGAAATGTGATAAATGAAGGATCAAGTCAAGGAAAGTAGCTGGAAGCACTCCAATACTAAGGACCATTGTCAGAAATGAGCATGAGTTGAGTTGGGCAGAAAGATGAGAAATAACCTGGCGAAGGCCACTAAAATATTGAACTGGATGATTATTTTTTAAAAAGCAGTGCCCAAGCAATCAAGGAAAATCATTAGCATATTTTATTTATCTATTTACATTTTAATTATTTATTTCAAGTGAAATGAATGTCATCACATTTTGAAGCTGCTAGAGACAGTTAACAACCAAATTGAAGTCATACTAAATAGTAAATAAATAAAAAATATAAAAGATCAGATTCACTTTCAGTAAGATTTTTTCCAGGCTATTTTAAGAATATTTGTTTTCCTAGGAATCAATGGACCTATCTTGAAAAGAGTTGTCTGAGGTACAGCTGTTTTTCTGTTTGATTTTTTAAAAAACAAAAATCATCACTATCATCACCATCATCATTATTCTGAAAGAGATGTAAACTTGGTCTTCCCAAATGCACAGATCTAAAGGAATACAATAATGACAGTACTATTATTGCCAATGTTTCCATTAAGAGTTCTTTTCAGAAAAGAGAAACAAATGTATCCCTAAAGGGAAATGAAAGGAACAAGGTTATAGGAATAAGGGATATGAATTCTTACCAAAAGAGATTACAAAAATGTCTCCATACGAATACAGTTGTGTTTCTACAAAATATTCAAGATGGATGTGTGCGTGTCTGTGTGTTGTGTGCCTTCGAGTCATTTCTGATTTATTGAGTTTTCTTGGCATGGTTCTTCAGAGGGGTTTACCTTGCCATCCTATGAGACTGAGAGGCTGTGACTTGCCTAAGGTCATCCAGTGTGTTTTATGGTCAAGCAGCGATTCAAACACTGGTCTTCCAGTGTCTGAGTCCAACACTGAAACCACTAGACCATGTTGGTGCCACTACAATCTGGCTTTTGAAATCCTATATTATACAACTTTAGAGGTATCCATGACCAAATCAAGATTCTAATAATCAGTTTAGATTATTTCCCATACAAGTTCAAGATATCGGTTAAATTAGTGCAATTAAATAATCTTAAATAATATAAGAAAGAAAAATCACCCCTCTATAACAGTATCTCTACCATTAAAACAAAAACTTTATCTAAACCCAGTTTTTATCACCACTGGAGATCTATATCAACAGCAATATCTACATGTCTACATACTGATAAGTTAACGCTTAAAATGAGTCAACATTTATGCAAGTTCCACTGATTAAATTGATATGTCCTTGCTGGGAATCAAAAGAGTAGTAGGCCAACACTTAAACCAGCACCAGAAAGTAACAAAATATCTGCCACACTTTGCCCACTGTTGAGATATCACATATGCAATCCAAGGTGGGTGCACTGATTGGCTAACAACAACATATTTAACAACAAAAAAGTATGCATTATTCTCTCTTAGGTCCACTTCCTACTGATCACTGTGATTACAAAATATATACTCAGTGTGCCAAATCCCAAATGGAACCTCAGTGTTATAGCTTCCCATGGTGCATAAAATACAGAGGCCATATTGTTGCATACCTGTGATTTGAAGAAGAACAGGAATAATAATAATATAGTCGGGTACTGATATTGAATATATTCAATATGAGGATTCACACCCAGATGCAAAGGATATTGCAACAATCTGTACTGTAAAATGGCATGTAACAGTTTGCACAGAATCTCTTGTGCTAATCTATCCCTAAGAAAGGACAGGTGTATCTTTTGAAGTCAAACTTGTAGAACTCAGGTATGAGTGTATCATTAACATATGGAAGCCTGAAGACATTCCTCTGAATGGCTGGAATGAGAAGTATATACAATACTGCAGGTGGAGGGTCGGTATGAAATACACAGAAAAACAAACTGAGCCATATCTTTCTCTTAGGCTTAATCTACAGGAATATGGGAGACTTCCAAAAATCAGAAGTTTACTATCCTCACTGCCAGGTCAAGGTTTTTCAGGTATGTGAAACCTAATACTCCATGTATTTGTACAGAGGAAGGTCAGAAACAGAAGGCCGTGCATATTGTAATTATTATATCATGAAGAAAACTGGAGACTCTTTGCTTTGTAAAATGTTCATTTAAGATAAATTATAAAGACAGGTGTCATAGCACAGGGTGTCATAGGAGTCAGGAGGCCCAGCACCTGGTGCACTGAACTATTAGTAGAACAAAAGCCATGATAATGGACCTCTACTATGGGCATTTAAATATAATAAATAATAATAATAATAATAAAATTTTATTTCTATACTGCTGTTCCAAACAGCAAGATAAAAACAGATAAAAACATCACAACCCCCTTCCCCAACAATATCACAAATAGCAATAAAAGCATTTACAACAATACAATACAATAATAACCATACAAGTGGCTGTGTAGAATGGTATACAACGAAACACTGCAAGGGGGAGCATAACAACAAGGCTCACGGTGGAAAAGCATGGCGGAAGAAATAAGTCTTCAGGTTCTTCTTGAAGACATCAAGGGAGGTGGAAGTACGGAGCTCGTCGGGGAGGGAGTTCCAGAGCTGTGGGGCTGCAACAGAGAAAGCCCTCCGAGATGACACATACCTAATATCAGGAACTCTTAAAAGATGTTTCTCACCCGATCTGAGAGTGCGGGGCGGATTGTATGGGAAGAGGCGGTCCTCCAAGTACTCTGGGCCCAAGCCATTTAGGGCTTTATAGGTAATAACCAACACCTTGTATTTGGCCCGGAAGCGAACAGGCAGCCAATGAAGATCTTTTAAGACTGGTGTTATATGGCTGGCTCTGGGGCATCCAGTAACCAGCCTAGCAGCCATATTCTGCACTAATTGAAGCTTCCGGGTCTGGTACAAGGGTTGCCCCATGTAAAGCGCATTACAGAAATCTAATCGAGAGGTTACCAGAGCATATACCACGGTTTCAAGGTCCCCCTGGCCAAGGAAGGGTTGCAGCTGGCGTATCAGCCGATGCTGATGACAAGTGCTCCTGACCGTCGCATCCACCTGAGCAGTAAGGTGGAGCAACGAATCCAGGAGCACCCCCAAATTGCGAACAGAGTCCTTCACAGGGAGCATGACCCCATTTAGGACAGGTGGAACAATTTCCTTACCCGGGCCAGGAGAGCCAATCACCAGCACTTCCGTTTTCTCTGGATTCAGGCTGAGTCTGTTTTCCCTCATCCAGCCCATTACCGACTCCAGGCAAGCATTAAGAGGAGAGATGCCATCCCTAGTTACTGCATCAGTCGGAGACACAGAGAAAACTATTTGGGTGTCATCAGCGTACTGATAACACCGCGCCCCGTGTCTTCAGATGATCTCTCCCAGCGGCTTCATGTAAATGTTAAATAGCATAGGGGACACAGGGGATCTAGTACCTAAAGGTACTAGATCCCCTGTGATCCTGGAAGGTAAACAGGTTCAGCCCAGGTTAGTACTTGGATGAAAGACTGTCAATTAATGCTGTAGGCTATATTTCAGAAGGAACTGACAGAACCACCTCTGATGATTGTTTACCTAAGACAGGGGTGGGGGACCTACGGCCCTCCAGGTTCTCCAGGATGTAGAATCACCATAAAATAAGGAACTACAACCAAGCCCTCAGGAGCCTGGATAAAACTTTCTTCAGCTTGGCTGGTGATGAGGCATGAAGGGATATGTCTTTCACCAGAACCTGGAGGGCTGTGGGTTCCCCATCCCTGGCCTAAGAAAACTATAAAATTCACAAGTTAACCATAAGTCAACAGGCAACTTGAAGGAACATACACACGCACAAACACACACACTATGTTCTGCTAGTGTCTTTAAGAAACAATGATGTCTTTGGATATTTACCCAACTTCTAAGGTGGCACATCAACCTAAGAATTGATCTGGCTGATTGTGCCATCACAGTGTAATGTAAGAGTCTAAACTTGCTCTGGAATAGTTTTTGGCTCCTTCTCAGATAGCACCAGATGTACTATTTGCATAAGTAGAATGTTATACGTAGGGTTGCATATCTTTTGGCTGCCTCCCGATTTATTACACTAAATGGTTCTTGCATACAGATGGACAAAAAAAGAGAGGGTTTTTTTCCTCCTATATGTCTGACAACAGTGTACTGAATGTCTTTTTAAAGTTATTTTCAGAGTCACAGCAGTTCATTCAATTCCCTTGTGTTAAAGCTGGTATAATTTATAATCTAAATATATTATCACCTTGCAATACCACTTTTATACAAAGCTGACTGTATTTCAGACCATAGGAAAAGGAAAGGCCAACCTGTTTAATGCTGCTCATGCTGATGTTCACTGTTGACCTTGAGTTGGCTAAAGCAAAGAGAAAAATATCAATAACCATCACTTGCATGCTGATCAGCAATTCCCTATCAGATAAGAGCTCTCTCTCTCTCTCTCTCTCAAAAAAGGATGTGTGCTTGACAAAATCTATGAATTTTTAAAGTCAGAAGTTGCTTAATAAATGTATAAAATAGCAATTCTTTTTAAAAATGAAATAATTGAAATAATTATCATGTACACAAAATAAATGTATGGCATATAAACTTTCAGTTACAATGCAATGAAAGCTTATGAGAGACATTCATACAAAAATGGATGGAAACTGATCAGCGCAGTGCAGTCTTTATCAGAATTAAGAAGAAAATTGTAAGTAACTGAGAAGTCCCCTTTGAGGCAGAAGAGAGGAAGAGAAAACCATCATCCTCAAATAGGAGATACTGCCTCCTCTTGTTATTTCTGCTTCTCACATTTGTAGAGAGATCTTGGCTCAAGATCTGATAATTGCTCCGAATATACCTATGGTTTTATGAAATAAGAAATAACATCTGCACTTAAAAACATACATTGTGGTTTACATTTATTTTGAGATTCAGCCTATCAGGTAACACTTTAAAACTGAGAATCTATAAAAATGACCACCATCACCATCTATCCTCATGGAAAAGTTGTTCACCAGTGATCTCATCACTGGCAAAATGGATCCTATTGTCTGCATGCAGTCGATGTGGCAACAGTGTCATAAGCATGACTATATCATGATTGTAAATATGGAACAGTTACTTTAATGTACTCATCTGTAACTGTTCCATATTCACAATAGCTATTTTGTCATGATTGTGCCATTATTGTCAGAATTGCAATCCCTCACCACATATTTTACTGGGCTTCGTGTACATGGGGGGAAAGCAGATCCATTCTGCTGCTGATCAGAGCATGAGTGAATGATGTTTTTATCAGGTTTGGGGGATAAGGACAGGAGAAACTACTCAGTTAAGTATGCTTAACTAAGGAGCTGATATGAAATTGTTGTTAGCTGACCTTAAGTCAGCCCCGATCCATGGCAACCCTGTGGAAGAGACCTTTCTAAGACTCCTTGTCCTCCACTGCTCAGGTCCCACAAATTCAGTCCAATGACCTGATTGAATCCATCCATCTGGCATGTGATCATCTTCTCTTTCTGTTGCCTTCCACCTTCCCTAGCATTATCTTCTTTTCTAGTGAGTCATGTCTTCCCATAATGTGACCAAAGAACAACAACCTCTGTTTTGATATCTTTGCCTCAAGGCAGAGTTTATTTTCATTTGTTTGTCTTTCAGGCTGTTCACTGTATCCTCAGCCAGTCCTCCTGTTGGCTTTCTTCACTGTCCATCTCTCACACCCACCTGAAGCTTGGAAACACAGAGGTCATGTACTCCATGCTAAACTTCACAAGCTCCTTGTGAGTTGTTGGGAAAAAGGTGAACTGCCATCATAGATCTGTGAGATGCAGTCATCATCACCCTGTATAAGAAAAAAGGAGCAAAATCTGATTGCTCAAACTATCAAGGTATAACACTGCTCTCCCTCGCTGGAAAAATCCTTGCAAGGATACTCCTGAACAGATTAGTTCCTGCTATTGCAGAACTTCTCCCTGAAAGCCAGTGCGGCTTTAGAGCTAATAGGAGCACCACAGATATGGTATTTGCCCTTAGACAACTGTAAGAGAAATGTAGAGAGGAGAACAAAAGACTATGTAACATTTGTCAACCTCACCAAAGCCTTCGACATTGTGAGTAGAAAAGGTCTGTAGCAGAACCTGGAATGACTAGGATGCCCCCCCCCCCAAATTCCTCAAAATGATTACCCTGCTACATGGAGGCCAACAAGGTCATGTCAGATATGGTGACACTCTCTCGGAGCCCTTTCTAATAACAAATGGTGTGAAACAAGGTTGTGTTCTCACTCCAACTCTATTTAAAATCTTCTTCAGCATGGTGCTCCAAAGGTCTACGGCAGATCCTGAAGAAGAAGATGGCATTTATATACGTTACCGTACTGATGGTAACTTGTTTAACTTAAGCCGCCTGAGGGCCCGCACTAAGACTCTAAACTATCTAGTCCATGAGCTGTTTTTTGCTGATGATGCTGCCCTCGTTGCCCATACAGAAGTAGCTCTGCAGTGCCTAACATCCTGCTTTGCTACAGCTGTAGAGCTCTTTGGGCTGGAAGTCAGCCTGAAGAAAACAGAAGTTCTCTACCAGCCGGCACCTCAGGAAGAACACTACCATCCCCACATCACTGTAGGCAATTCGGTGTGTAAGTCTGTCCAGCAGTTCACCTACCTGGGAGGCATCATCTCCTCAGATGCCAAGATTGATAAAAAGATTGATCACAGATTAGCAAAGACATATAGTGCATTCGGAAGGCTTCATAAAAGAGTCTGGAGTAACAAACACTTGAGGCGAAGCACCCAAATCAGTGTGTATAGAGCCATTGTACTGTCTATTCTCCTTTATGGGTCTGAAACATGGGTCACCTATCGCCAACACCTACGACTCCTCAAACACTTTCATCAGCGCTGTTTATGCACAATTCTAAATATACACTGGACTGACTATGTGACAAATGTTGCTGTCCTTGAGCAAGCAGGGATCACCAGCATTGAGGCCATGCTACTGAGGACGCAGCTGCACTGGGCAGGACACGTTTCTAGGATGAAGGACCATCGACTTCCAAAAATAGTATTCTACGGTAAACTCGCCATGGGTCAGCGTAAGAGGGGCACTCCAAAGAAGAGATACAAGGACTCCCTGAAACAACATCTCAGGCTTGGCCAAATTGATCACCAACAATGGTCTGCCCTGGCCTCGCATAGGGAGACATGGAGACGCACTATCCATGATGCTGCAGCCTTCCTTGAAAGCTCACGCTGAACAAATCTTGAAGAGAAACGACAACGCAGAAAGAACCACATCCCGGAAACATCACCCAAGGAGACTTTCTTCTGTGCTCTCTGAAACCTGTTTATCTCAGATTGGCATTTTTAGTCATCAGCGCGCTTGTAGAAAGCGTGGGATGGGTCCTTCCTGAATCTTCGTTCATGAAGTAAAGGCAGAGATATTCAGAGGCCATCAATGTTAGGAAATACAATTTTCATTTGCTATTATTTTCTTCAAGATTCACTGGGGACCAGGTCTTCATTTTCCCATATATGGATACGGATAAAAGAAAGACGCTCCGAGGTAGAAAGTCAAAAACCTAAAGAAACCCTTCAAAATCCTTCCAGTTACATATAAAAACAAAATTTGCTCTGAAAAGACAAAAGGAAATTCTGCACTGCTAAGCACATTATTTCCTTTCTAAGAGATCACATTAATGGGAATGCTGAGCTATAACTTTATGATGAATAATTGAGTAACATTGCAATTACAGGAAAAATTTGCTTTGTATTGGCCTCATAAAAAGCACAAGGATAAGGTTGAATATTGTGTTTGGGTTAGTAGTAATTGCATTTGGTTGGCATCTGATTAGTCAAGTTGGTTTAAAATGCAAAAAAGGCCATTAATAAACTGAAAATTAATTAATGGGATAATGCAAAACATTTTCATGTAAATAAATCTTTAAAGTAATTATGCTTAATAATGCCATTTTATGGGAATGAGATTAGAGTATTTATATAGAAACAACATTTCCTGTATTTGTTGTATAGTAAATACATTAGGGAGTCTGAATTAAGGCAATTTTTTAAATCCATTATACACACGTCTGCTAGCCTTTAAGGCAAACTCTGGCAGGTAATTACTATATTAACTAAAATAAGCAGCCCTTATTATAAGCAGGCCCTATCATAGCCTGTAACCTATCAATTCACATACATTCACCATTACCTACATCATTACCTATTAATCATTACCAGTCTATTTACTTCAAACATGTACTCATCATTGTTTTCATTACTCTACTTATTTGCTAATGCCCAACATTACAGGCACCTAAGTATATACATCTTAGATGGCAGAGCTATGGCCTTTTTGCATAGGTTCATAGTTCAGTGCTAGAACAGATTAGTTGCAGATGAAATTTCTATTATTCAGTTCCTGACATTCCCAGCTAAAAGAATCTCATGTAACATGACCTGGAAAGATCTCTGACTGAGATTTCTGAAATTCAGAAAACAATACATTAATTGGACTGTTGATCTGAAGTGCAATACTACAATGTCTTGGAAAGCATCCCAGGGACCACTGGTTATTGTGGTCCATGGATAAACTTGGAGTTTTGCCATCAGAAGCCTCATTATTCATCTGGCAAGAGCTCTACTTCCATCACAGCTGAAACATCAGGTCTCCAGCAGCAGTAAGGACTTGAAAGAGGTTTATATGGGGGTAGGTCAGGAAACGTTGGATTTGCTGGACCCATGACCTCTTGTACTCCTAGCATGGACCCTGTGGCCCTATATAGTATAGTGCATTCAGTGTTAGGAAGTGTAGTTTTCATGAGCTTGAAGTGCTTCCAAACTATACCGAGGATCAGGTCCACATAACCTGTAACCCTGGATTGTACATTTATCCAAAAAGGATACTCAAGTACCAATGTATGTTTGGAAATTATGAATTAGCTCAGCGATAGTGGCTGGGGTACTTAGCCATGGGATCCAGTCCCTGTGTTTATCACATCCAGAGACACAAGGAATTCCAGAGGCAGGCTTCTAATTTGTTTATTGCAAAAGGGAAAATAAAAAATCATTCAAAACATACAACCAATGTACAATTCTTTTTCACTTTTTTCATTTCTTTTTCTTTCTCATCAAAGAAAAAACTCTATAAAGCTGGATCGTAAACATCAATGTATGTAAGCATATAAGAATGGTAATATATGTAACACTCGCTATAATAATATTAAAAAACATACAACCATGCACACTCACAATTCAAAGGTGTTACGTTGGAACAGACAAGGCCAGACCAATGGAAATACTGCACCTGGATGGAATAATTCCTTTGCTTGCTACAGGTCTGGAAATAAAAGAAACTCACTTGCTTCTGAGGCAAACCGAGACTGGCAAGCGAGAGAGTGGTTTGGCCAAGCAAATGGGCAGCATGGATGCCTAATAATGGATTAAGAAAATTCAGGATATAGAAAAAGCCAAACACAGGTGCTTTCTTTGAACTGGGTTTGAATCACTTTCAAGTCAGTTTTCACAAACACACACACTTAGTCACACTTTTCATTTCATTTTTAACCTACTCACATATGCACTGGTGTATACTAGCATATACACAAGATAATAATGTTTTTGTGTGGCTGTGTGTGAGAGAGTAAATGAAGGTAAATGAAAACATATGAAAGTGGAAGAAAAATAAAAGATCATGACTGTGAGCACTGGCTTATATGAGTGTGGCTCTCTGTCAAACAGTATGTGTTAAATGTACACACGGGTTAAATATTGAGTTTATTTAAATAACACTTCTAATTTGTATGATGTTACTTATAAAATGTTAACATGTGAGTATACATGAAATTATAGATGAAAATGTGCACATTAAACAAATAAAAATTTTATTCATATACTATGTTGAGAGTAAATTTAAAGGGGGGGCACAGGGGTAAATGGTTTAAGAGGTGTATTAGATACCAAAATTGGTCTTATCAAATCATGTTCTGACCTATATTTTTATTTGTGTATTTGGGGCTTGTATCCTATCTTGAACGTTCAGGATGAACAATGGATTTATAAATTCCTAGGCATATATAAATGCTTAAGATATTAAATAAAACTTTTAAGAGAATCAATTCATATTCTGTAAGTGCGTTCTGCATTTCAAAAGCAAAATATTCAGAAGTCCACTCAGAATGTTTCCATCCAGAAATATATAGTGCTTGGGGCAATCATAGTGATGCATAACCTGAATCAGATCTTGGCTGCAATCCACAAGGCATTTACTTGTATTAGTCCATTCACATCAAGACATTTTCTTGTTTTAACTGATGGATTTCAGTCTCAGTATATCTTAAAGTATTCTGCTCATATGAGTGCCTTTTTACCAATGGAGGAAGTGACATCTGGCTTTCTGAATAGTATATCACTTACGCAATTCACATAAGTGGTATTCCACTGGGTTTTGGGGGAAGATGTCACATGGTTGCTAAATGACATCAGAAGCACCCATGAGGGTTGCTAATCATGAGTTCAGAGACACCCACAGAGATAACAATAAGGATATGAAATATCTGAAATAATATAGAAAGCATCACAGGCATTAAAAATAAAATTTGGGTTGAAGAAAAACATAAAAGTTTAAATAAAAATATGTAAAAATAAGTCCTTAAACTGAATCCTAATGTTGCAGTGTGATCACAGGAGACAGAAGCCAAAAATTATCACCAACTCCTCCTTGGTTCCTGGGAGATAAATTTCACTTTTACTTGAGGTACAGATTCTTTCTGCCTTTAGTTTAGTTCCTGACATCACCTCTGTTAAGGAAAAAGCAACATGGGACATACAGTGAATGCAATAAAACATGTATGTGAGAGTCAGGATGACTCAGCAGAAGCAATTAGGAGCCACACAGGTGAAAAAGGTAATGTAATTAACAAGTCCTAAATGCCAAGGACAGAAATGCAAAGTGGATAATTGAACACACCTGAGAATTGTTTAAGTGGTCAAGGCTGAGATGATGAAATCATTAATTGTGGGATGAAACAAGAGAACCAATGAAAATGGTTGTACACGCCCACTGGGTTGGCAACTGAAAGAGTGGGTTGGTATCTTGCAATGACTATAATAATGGCTATGAATCCCAATGTTTTGTGGGTAGTAGTGAGGAGTTGTACTGGATAGTTTTGGAGCTGTATATAGTTAGAATAAAGTAGATTTTATATAAGACTACTGAGTTGTCTGGTGTCTTGGGTGAAGATACAAGAGCCGCTGGATCCTGAAGAAGGGTGTGAAGACTTCTGTGGGAAGAAGAGTGAGCATGCTTGCTTGTCAGGGTCTTCAGCCTATTCTCTGTAACTCTGCTGCTTTTGAGCAAAGCTTTAACCACTGGCCAAAACTGGTCAGCGAGGTGTGTAACAAGGTGGTGAGTTTGAGCCAGAGGTGAAGAGCTACAACTCCCATCATCCCTGACAACCTCTTCTTATAGTATCTCCCAAATACTATTTCAAGACCACTAGGAATGAAATCCAGTGTCCTGTTCCTCTATTTCTTAGAGACAGCAAATCCATGATCAGTTTTATGTAAATTACTCTGGATTTTATGGAAGCTACCCAAGGTGGTGAACCTATTGGGAGAATTAAATCTTCTCAAAATGGATATGAATTTACTGAACAAAAGAATTTCAAGAACCCCACAATAAGGGGAAAATACCATATCTGTGTCTAGTTAAATATTGTAGCTACTTACACAACCATAAGTTTCATCTCTCAGATCTTTCTGAAACGAGGGTGGTACTGGATTTCCTTGGCAGCTTAGATGGCTAATGTCAGCAGATCCTTCGGTCCACAGCCAAGAACATACATACATAGAAAAAACCAAGGAGGTAGTTCTTGCTCATCAAAAAAGAAGGGAGGTTCTCAAAATAACTTCTACTAGAATCTTGCCTGTTCCTGCTTTCCAATTCCATTCTAACGTCACTTCTTTGATCTGAACCACTTGGAAGCACTAAACAAAGAAATTACCCGGTAAGAAGGTGTAATTTTTGCTATTTCCTTACCAAGAGCACTGGGTTGCTAGAATATGTTTAGATTGGTAATTTACTTGTGAGAAACTAATGATTTATAAGATAAAGTTAAAAATTGATGTACAGACAGTGATATGTAAACACATTAAGCAGTATCTAATTGAAAAAGAGAATGGCTTGGCTAAATAGAAACCAAAGGATTAAATGAATGTGAATCCTACAGGAGTCTGGGGGAATGACAGAAAAAGCAAGCATAAAAATTGAAGTACAGTTGGCTCTCCACATTTGCAGCTTTGACTTTTGTGGATTTGATTATTGGTGGTTTTGACTAATATGTTCTCTCTAGGTCTTACAGAGCAATTCTGCCCAAAATTGAGCATAGAGTTGTGCTTGAGAACCTAGATGTTCCAAGAGAATATGA